>NC_136904.1:37411852-37876708 GCF_949606895.1 Notothenia rossii | reverse complement strand
ATTTACAGTGCATGACATTAAGGATTTTGGGAAATTAAATTAGCTTAGATGGCCCTGTGGGCCATCTAAGCTAATTTACAGATGGCCCTGAGCCCAATAGAGATTGCCCTGACAAGTGCGCGGACGAAATGGCACGAAGGGTTTGTGGGGGCCTCCCCCTAGAACATTTAGATTTTTGCAGGTCTTAGATGCTGTCTGGTGCATTCTCTCGACTGAATTATAAGATGAACCACCACAATATTATATTGTACAATTTCAATTGTATTCTTCCTTCACTTGTTTGTTTGTTCTTGTTTGCTCGCTTGCATGCCCTGCATAGCTATAAGAAATACTTAAGTTGTTGGTCAAGACACTTTCCATCGGATGAAGGCAAATGCCTTCCCAGATGTAAAAAAAGTAGAAAACATTACATTCAGTTGTAACTACCAAAACAAACATTATTTACACTATTATGGCCCCTGTTAAAAATGTTTGTAATGTTATCTACTGTAAGTTGGTCGAACGAATGCCTCCTCATCCGGAAGCTGACCGAGCAAACCCGAGCAGCAGTCGAGAGGAGCCGAGCGCATCCGCGAAGCACACAAAATGGCGACGTCAGAGTTCCCGTTAGCCGGCAAATCTAAATCTCTTCGGTCAAAATAATTTCCCTTTAGTGCAATACCGCTTCATTTGCGCCACTTATGTGACAGACAAGAAAAGTATGTGACAGACAAGAATAGTCAATTCTAATGTCTAACACTTAATGTGGAGAAAGAGATGTCATGTATGCGTTGATCTGTTGGTAATGCCTCGGGGTTCCGGTGGGCATGTAAACAAATGCATAATGCTTCGCTATACTTTGTGGCCTCACCCAGTTGCATAGCAACACTTATTGTTTAGGTGTCTTTTAATAAGCAGGTAGTCATATCATTAGCTAGAACTAGCTGGATCTGATATGGACATAAACGCGAGTAAAGTCTAATCTGGCGGGAGAGAGAGATCAGCTGCTGCTGACGAGTCGACACTCAGCTCTGCATGATCACATGCAGCGGTAAGCGGACAAAACACACACTTCAGGTTAGAATATCACACGTAGCTATTTTAATTACCTCTCAAACTACCTAAACTAGTTATAGATATGTTTAGTTTTACTGTCGGGTCACTCATTACTGGATCCGCGAGCTGCATGATACTTGCATAATAGATTGCCCGATCGGGCAACCAGCAGGTGAGGCTTCATTGCCTGATTTATGAAGTCATATGATTATTGACCTTTTAAACGATTTGCCCTGCTGAGAAACTAAATCATGTGATATTTGTTCATATTTGATTCCATAATCATTTATGTTAAAAGCGTCATGAATATGTATGAATGATATAAGTGTACATTGGTTTGAGCGGATTATTAGACCCTCCAGAAAAAAGCGATCCTGCGATCGCAGAGTTTACCGCATAATCAGCAAAATGGCGCAGATTTTTAAAAGGCCGCATATTTATCAAAAGGCCGCATAATCCCCGCATTTTTCCACACAAAGTTGAGAAAAAAAAGTTAAGTAGTGATGATTATGACGTGACGTCATCAGCTCGCGCATCACAGAAGGTTAACAACACCGTAGAGTGAACGTGTGGAATTCACACAAGAGAGAAAACCCCAAGATGAAAAAATCTGATCCATCTCATTTACCGACAAACAATTCTGCTAAAGACCGGGTAAAGCAGTACCCCGATGTCTTTCACGAAAGTGGGGGGAAACTATTCTGCACCCCGTGCAACTGTGTGTTGGAGCATAAGTCTTAGAGAAAATCGACGGTGACGACCCACTTTGATTCATTCAAACATTCGAAAATGCTTTCTGCTGCTGCGGACAAGAAAGCCAAACAACTCACGTTCACCGAGGTATCAACCTCCAAAACCCTTTCGAGGGCTACAAGAAACGAAGTGAGTAGCCTACAAGATCGAAGCTGGTCAGATAACGAACGAGTAAATGAAAACAGAGTGTGTGTGTGTGTGTGTGTGTGTGTGTGTGTGTGTGTGTGTGTGTGTGTGTGTGTGTGTGTGTGTGTGTGTGTGTGTGTGTGTGTGTGTGTGTGTGTGTGTGTGTGTGTGTGTGTGTGTGTGTGTGTGTGTGTGTGTGTGTGTGTGTGTGTTTAAAATAGCCCAATTGCTTTTACAATAAATAAACATTGAATGTGTTTAATTGAATAGGAAAGGGGTTTAACTGTAGTGGCAGGTTTTGTGTGAGAGAGAATAAATAAGACAGCCCAATATTTTAAAAAAAATCTATTCTTTTTCGCAACTTTCCGCATATTTCGCAATTTCAACGCATAAAATCACATAAAAACCCTGCATGTTTAATTGCATAATCAAGGATTTTAGCCCGCATAATCAAATATTTTTACCCGCATTTTTCTGGAGGGTCTATATTATAAAGCATTATGTTCATAATTCTTTATGGCATCATAATAGAGTCTTACAAGGATTTGCTTGGGTGCACACGTATGTTGGTTTTTCCTTTGTGTATAGGAAGAAATAATTGAAATAATCATTTGGTATTAATGAGCTCCATCATAATTATTATCTCAGATTCTGTTGTGATACTTCTTCTCTCTGAGGAGTTGTAGGGAAACTCACTACACACTCACAGAGGAAAAAAGCAGCAAGACGAGTAAACAAAGGAGAAAAAACAAGTGCACATATACTTGTATGTTGTTGACAGCAGAGGTGGGGGGTGTAAATATGGAGGGCACTGCTACCTGCTTCTTCCTCTAATAAATAGCATTGTTTGTCTTCCTTTTATGCAATTAACAGATGTTTTGATCTGGATGTTTTTACTTTCATCCGCCGTCAGTAATGAGACGCGAACCCCTGATGCACTCTCCATCTCCTGAACTCCAGAGACCACTTCTGACAGGAAAAGAAAAACATCACACCAACCACAGATGGGAAGGAGAGGCAGAGAAGAAGAGTGGAAAAATGACGGATAAAGAAAAAAAAACATAACATAGAGATGATAGGGCACCTCTGTGGGGGGTAAAGGCTTGGTTCTATATAAAACAAGACAGCGCTGTCATCCCACTTCTGTAGCGCTGCTGTACACGAAAGTTATTATTAATGTACAAAAACATGGCGTGTCGGTGGTGTAACGTGTTTAATATGTGTTGGAGTGCTTCATGTGAACATAAAGATATAATGTGCGTGGTTAATTTCACTGAAGGTTGGGAGGGCTCAAAGCAGATTTGGCTCTAAGAGGAAAAACACTTTGATTCGTCTATGCATATATTTGAGTGGGAGTTTGAGGAAAAATAAAAACAGATCTTTACCTAACAATTTGTATTCGTTGTTCTTTTAAATGTATGCATGTGGGAAGAATTGTATGTAACATTTTTGGTTTAAAAGTAGATGCATTCTTGTGGTCTTTTGTACATGGTGCATAAAAAACTGAAATGCACATGTGAAAGACCTACAAATCAGATAAGATGTACAGATAATATTGTATTACAGACAGTTATAATATTTACACGTATTGCACATGGAAAAGTGATTTTTGGACATTTCATGTAAATTACACAGAACATGGATTTGAGGATTTCAAGTGTGATTTTAAATATGGAAGATATAGTACATGAACCACATTTCAAATGTATATATTTGACCTACTGGCCTTCTCCATCAGTTGACACATACTGGCAAACAAACAAATACATTCATATTTGTTTAAAAGCACTTTATTGTTCTCATACTGCCTGTGCTGCAGCACCTCTTTTCACCCTCTGTCTGAAACCAGAGCCCAGTCTGCTCTGATTGGTTAGCTGGCTGTCTCTGTTGTGATTGGTCAACTGCTTAGAGATGATAGTATATGTCTAATATGTGAGATAATGTACAGAAAATGCCCTTATTTCTCTTGAAATATAAAATATGCACACAAACAGGGCAAAGCAAACTCATCTAGAGATATTCAATTGCAGGTTTTTATACATGTTCAGAGTAACAATTGCTATTTGATAATGTATCAGCAAAGGAAACATCTCAGTGTATCATAATATTTCAAATAAAGCTCTACATCAACAATAAATGTGCTTAAAATACCTTCATTCTCATAACAATTGCCTGCAATTACTCATCTAATATATCAGCCGCTCTGCACTGTGTCGCCAATGAAGGAAAGCCACTGGTTTCAGATGTATGGAGCCATTAAATGTCATTATTGGACATTTTCCTTTTGAAATACCATGTTTACACCAATGTAAAAGCGCCATCCATCAAACACTAACAAGCAGAAAATAACACAAAGGAGAGAATGATAAATCAACCCAGTGTTAATATGTGTGCTGCTTATTCATCAGTGGGAGAACCCCAATTACCCAAAGCTTGCATGAAACCTCACTCATGTCTGTGCCCATTAAAGCAGTCAGAGCGCGGCAGTGTCGGCTTTCAAAAGAGCCTTCATTTTTTATTTGTGTTTATTTAAAGATATTGCATGTGTGTAAGTGAGTGTTTAAGGTTCATGAACGCATTTAAACACAACATAGATGCATGAGATTGCTAGAGAAAACTACTTTTGACAGGACCAGAGATTTTCCTAACTTTAAAACACTGCATACTGTAGCCTTGCAAGGTATCCTTGAAATATGTTTCTCACCATATTTAAAAAGCCTAACACATGGGCAAGCATTAATTTAAACTAAGACCCTGTGTCTGCATAGTATATTTCTCCGGCAGAAAGGAACTGGGCAGGGTGTCCTTCCAGTGTTTAAGGAAAAAAGTTTTAGCAAAAAAATGCTACTTGCGTTTCTTTTATTGTTCTATGATTTTTCTTTCATCATGAATACCCATTGGAAGATGCTTGCTCTCACAATTTGTATGAATGAGTTGTACCGCTCACAGCTGTATGACAGCCGTAGAGCGAGGGTGACAATCCTCCTCAAATTTCTATATTTATGTCACCAACGATCTTCCAAAAAGTCGGTATATTTTTCAAACGCTCTGAATAAAGACGCTTGTATTGTGATGTTCAATGTGACGGTACACTCAATTAATTCAGGAAAGATGCTTATTAAGGCGCTATGTTGACACAGGTCAAGGTTATTTAGGGACCCACTGTCTTAGATTCCCCATTTATTTGGAAGAAACCTGAGATCTACGATTGCCTGTGCATCTGACAATAACTTTAGACAGTACTTGCCTGGCAAATTGACCTACAAAACGAAGTAATAGCCTGTTAACTTTTAAGTGCATGGTAAAATCAATAAGAGAACGCCCTTATGTCAGAGTTAATTCCTCAAGAGGTGTCTGGTAAATGCAGTCCAAGGATTAGGAGCTGGTTAAGGCAATGACATATTGAAGCGAAGATGAGCACATAAGAACCGTTATCTAACCCTAACCCTAAATTTGAATGATTCCATCACACTTATTCAACCCACACTTCGTCGTCCATAAAGGAACCTCAATACAAGTGTCAGATATAGTCAAAGTCATCCCAAAGTAAGACAGGAATAATACTGGATGTATACGGTAAAAACTTCAGTGGCTTTTCCATACCAATTTCATCTTTAATGCCATTTGTGAAACTAATGCTGCATCTACTAGTGCTGATCTTTTGGATTCGTACTCTTGCAATGTTACTCCTACAAAATTATAAATAAAACCCTGTTGAAAAAATACAGTGGAGGCAAATGAGATATTTGACATTTCTCATGTGAGATAATTTAAGAAAATAAACTTAAACTTTCACATAATTGGGTCTAATCAACTGTTTAAAAATAGATACATTTTTGCATTATGATATTTTTGACTCACAGCAAAGGCTAAAGAGAACTGTCAACATATTATTATCTAATATAATTAGATTATTTAAAGCTTAGTGTGCGTTCATTTTACTCATCAAACATAACATTAAACACAATAGAGATAACAATCTAAAGACCCTCTATACATGTAAGAGAAATGCATCATTTTGACCTCAGAACATATTGCTGTTGCAATTGACAACTACATTTTGATGTTGTACTGTTCTTTAACTTATCAGAAAAAATACACATTTGACTAAGTGTTCCTATGTACTTAGGAAAACTATAATTCAATAACTTTCTCGGAGACATACTGTATTTATATATTTAATACATCTCTATATGAGTGATTTTTGTCCTTGGCTTGTATATATTACGGCTCAATGAGGCAGATTTGTCTTGCAATTATTAGTTTCTAAATTACACAGTCAGTTTTAATGAACACAAAGTGATCCGGTACACGAGCAACAGAAGAGCAATCGGTTGGCATTTTCATACATTCCCCTATTGTACCGTAAACTTTGTATTAGGTTGTTTACTGATACTGTTCTTCCCACATAATGAAATCCAAGAATAATGGATGATCGATCCCAAGCCGCTTTATTCAAAGGCGAGGAATAAACTATTGAGGGACTGATGAGTTCACACATTTTCAATGGAGATCTTAACATCTTAAATTTCCGAGTCAGTTTTGTCCGCAGACTGGATCCAGTATCAGTGTGTTCTATTTGGAACCCGGTTAAAAGCTGTTTGGGATCTCTTTGTAAAAAGAGCCAATTGATTGAAATGGGATGACACTTGGATGGTGGATGAAAATCTGTCTTCAGACAAGGTTAAAGTCTCTGCGGATCTGAGGGACGAAGCAAAATGATGCAAGTGCATTGAAGAACTGCATGAAGGTTCTGTACGAACGTATTCTCATCTACTCCAAAACATTTACAATGCTAGAGGTAAGACGTTTTTTCCCTGAGCTTAAGGCAGCCTGGCGCTATGATTGATGATGCACCATCTCCACACATCTCTCATGGAAACGGCTAATAAATCTGCCTAAACTCTTTTGCAACATGTTTGCTGTACATTTGATTTGGCAGCAGCTGAATGCCTCACTAACAACATGTCTTACTTACAGATTCTTCTTCCAGCGTCTCTTACTGAGTAAATATATGAGCCGAGAAAAGATTGCGCGTATTTGTCATGTGTTATTTCCTTGACAGTTTTAATCAGTGGTACATGTTCTCCTCCTGCTTTTTTTTTACATCAATACGTGCAAGGTATTGTGAGCGGTGGCTGCCGCATAGCTGCAGCAGCAGCAGGCCGGTATGTTAACGGATGAGGCAAAATGAAGGTGACTGGTAATGGTTATTGTTTTGTCCCTCTCTGCCATTTAATCTCCTTTCAGAGAGCTTCATTAGGCCCTGGAAGAGCAAACGGCCTGTAGATAAAACTTGATCTGTAAGCCAGGGACATTCAGGACAAGCCAATATTCATTCACCTGCTGGCCCAAATAGCATGAGCACGATTCCAATTGTCTGTCATATGAGCATTCTGTCACAGATCCTAGGGTTGTTATCCTATTTTATTTCAATGCGTGTTGTTTTCTCCAATATTGTACCAAGGTAGGATTAGGAATGTATCAGTATATGGCAATAACAGAACATGACATTGACAAACAGTCCATAACCAAAATATATAATTTCAGAAAACAAAAATAAAAGTATGGTTTACTTAGCATTTAGCTCACTTAATGTGCATGACTAACATGAGCGCACTAACAATCTCACAAAGATATTGTTTTCACAGAAATCCACCCAATTTCAACCCAGTGGTGGAAGAAAAAGTAATTGAGTCATCCTGTGGGGAACATTAACCTTTAAATCTAATTGCATTGCATGCATCCTTTAATTGAATGTAATTAATTCTAGAATTCATTCCCTGAAATTAAAATGTCGACCTCAAGATGGCATTGCGCCAGCGAATGTATGTTTATATATTTCACATGCCAAGCATAAACTTTGACCTGCTGGTGTCTAAAAATTAAGGATCACCAAAGTCTTAAGAATTCATTTTCTGGGGACCTTGAACATCGATGCAAAGCTTGATGGCAAAGCATCCACAGTTTTTGGGATAATTTATTGCAAGCCAAATTGTTGGACTTATTGACCGACACACGTCTCCATCCATAGAGCCACATTATGGGAGTACCAACAGACCAATGATTCCTCTCTGCAAACACAAAAGTGAGCAAAAATATAACGAGGCACTAGAGAAACAATCAGGGGATCAACACAGTTGCTATATTGTATCTTCCGGAGACCATGAATTTCAAATGTTGTACTAAACCATCTATAATATGTTCAGATATTTTATAGGTTAAGTGAAACATGTGACCTCCTGGTGGTCCTACAGGAAACGTACAGGGATCACCAAAATAATAAGAAAATTCCATAGTTAGATCATCTAAATTAAATTGGTAGACTGTTCCTCAGAGCCACATTGCCATTAAAGAGCCCATCGTTAGCGTAGGTGAAAACAAATTAAAAGTATCACGCCAAGTATGCCAACTGGGCTCAAACCCAAAGCTGGACAGGAAGCTGATTTGGAAACTTTAAAATCCCATCTTTCCTTGTTTCAAAGCCAGGAATGGCACTCAGATTGTAATTGAAACATGCCAATCTCTTTTTAAAACCTACCATCCACATCTATACAAGGAAGGTAGAAAGTACTTTGGCTGTGATTTGTCTCATGTGGGGCACCAGGGAAGTGTGGAAATGTTCAGTTGTTATTAGGAAGGACACGGAGGAGGAGGAAGAGGAGGCGGAGATGACTGCTGCTATGGGAATGGCGTGAGCATATCAGGCCGAGCAGATTGTGTGGTCTGAGTGGCTATTAAAAGTGACAGGATGGAGGCCTTGGAGTTGGTGAGCCGCCTGATTACACCTCTCCTCCCCAGTCTCCCTATTGACTGTGGTTAGAATGTAGCTTTCCATTTCCTGCCGAAATAAATTAAAAGTCAGAAGTAATTTGCCTGATGGGGGGGATGCAGGTGTTTTCTCTTCTCTTTTTATTCGTGCTTCAAAGTTTCAGAATAAAGGATCCGCTAGCCTGGAAATCAATTGAACCCTTGGCTCTTTGATAAGGAAAGGGCTTATTTTCAGCCTGTGACAGTTTTGTGGCAGAGAGGCAAAAAAGGTAGGGATTTGATTAAAGGGGAGATAGTGAGAGATTGAGGTCCTGTTCTTGCCATAGGAAAGATCAAGGCACGTAATAATGTCTGCTACATTGCTGGCTCTACCGCCGCCATGCTCTTGCTCCCCCCATTGTCTCTCTCACACACAAACACACACACGCTCTTGATTTATTTCTCACATATACACACAGTGACTTTTCCCCATGTGCGCTTAGTAGTGACATCTGATAAGTAAGGAATGAAGGAGTGGAAATGCTTTATTCTCTGTTCAGTTCTGTCCAAGATCCCACGTTTAGATCCTTGTCTGTTAAATGCTTTCTACATGACGTTCCCTGTGAGACAAGTGTCGGACACGCACTCCAACAAAACTTCACCAGGAATACCCTGTTGCTGCTCACAAACTTGCCTTTTATAACCCTCTGAAGTGAGTGGCGCCTACTCAGTGAGAATTTTGGTAGTTTTGGATAAATGCCTTGAGAGCGCCAAAGAAGGGCAGGGTTTGAGTTTTCCGAAAGCTGTTAAACCGGCGAACTGCAATGCTTTCAACAGCTTTGGCTGCATGACATTGACGGCTGTATGTGGGAAGACTACTGCCACCGGGATAAATATTGCATGATGCTACACTGAAGTAAACACTGACGAAGAATATTGTGAAATGAGTGCTGTGAAAGTCCTTCCAAAGTTAATGGTTAATGTTTTTTCAAAATCTGTTCAAATCAGATATTTGTTATGTTCCCCGGTCATTATGTCCACTGAAAATAATCCTTACAGCACAATGTGGATTGTATAAAAAATAAGCTCAAAGAAATTACACATATCCTACTGATTAAAACAATTAATCTTAGTGTCTTAATATACATAAAAAGCTAAAATGCTCATACGATATTACGTTAATGTTCCCGCTGTGTGCAGCCATACAGCAAACTGTTTTTGACTGCAGTAAATGTGTTTTTTTAAAGCCTTTAAGCCAATAAATATGGAACGGAAAAGAACGTTTCGATAGATAATAGACATTTTGACTTTTGGACAGTTGTATGTATCCAGCCTGGAATGTAAATCTACACATAGAACATATGAAGACCAGTGATTTAATTTATCCAGCTTAACTTGACAAAAATATTAAGCATTCATAATGAGCTTGTCAAACTCAAATACAAGTTGACAGGAATTCAAAATCTAAATTGAAAGCTTCCAGGACTCAGGGATCGGCGGCAACCCTTGTGTAATTACTCGAATGATGAGACATAAATCATCATAAAAAAGTTCATCCCTTCAAGGGAGTCCTGAAACACATCGGCCGGTCCACAAAGGCTCAAAAGCGCTGCTCTCCCGCTCGTTGCTTTTGCTCGTGTGGTTTCTGTCAAGAGCAAGGTCAACCCCTTGAACATCAAACAGGCTTTCATGTTTATTTTATTCCAAATGGCAGTGTTTGTACAACACCGGGAATCTGAGGGCTGCCCCTGCTCACGGCTCAGGGGGGAGCTTCCACGTAACCCAACCTCCCTCCTGATTTACCCTCCCTTTCCACTCCCGCTGCTCCGGGACACCGAACTCCTCCATCATGTGAGCCCAAGAGGGGATCCAGGGAGGCGTCTGGTGTGGGTAGAGGAAAGAGAGGGTCGAGGTGCGCAGTTTCCTTCTTGCACTTTGAGTGGCAACAAATGAAAATCCCTTCAGTGTCGGGCCGTGTGCAGACGCTTGGCTTTAAAACTTCAAATGGCACCCAGCCGCAGATCACCAACCAGCCTAGCACTCCCACATCCCCCCTTCAAAAACACACACCTTTATATGTACACACACAGATAAAGACACTCACATCTCTCTGGTGAGCCCATCTGGGAGTGAGAAGAGGCCTCGCTTGAAGTGCTTCCCAGTCGAGGTGACTACATAAATGGAGGAAGGGGGAGGGGGGTTCTTCAGAAGATGGAGGAGAGAACGTATTTGGGCACTTTCACCTTCGTTAATTTTAGATGTTGTTTATTCCTCTCCTTTAAGCTTTCCCAGAAGAGAGCTTATTGCCTCAGTACATATTTCCATTTTTCACTAGTGGCTGCTGAGGGATAATTTGATCTGACTGTGATTCCAGATCCGATGATCTGAGTTTGTTCAATTGGAAAAAAGAAGAAAGGCTCTCTATGTTTGGACGATCACTTACAAGAAAGATACTGTAAAAGATGTTTTAAACACAACCTAGCATGCCTTTTATTGTTCAAAGACAGACAATACACCAAAATAATACTATTTAAAGGATCATTAAACTCCGCGAAGGCCAAATGCCATATATTGCGACGATAACGAAAATGAACAATAATTCATATTAGCCCCAACATTTGGATTTCCTCTGATTCGCTGGCCAATTCCAACAGCTTTCATTCAAACACCTCAAAAGCTGAAATGACACAGATATTTAGTACTGCTTGAGGTATTAAATATTTTTATCCTGTTAGTTTTGTGTCTCAAAGACTTACTACTTACTCATGGCCATATAGAGCTCCATTGTTGTCCAAAGATGTGTTGTTCTGGGTAATAATATGTTCCTTCAATACCAAGAACACACTATTCAGTTAGACTCAATCCAAAAAATAAAGTCCGGCAGCGGAAAAGACACTTGTTACTTCGGTTTTAGTTAATTTGCTAAAAACAAATAACTAACATGCTAGCAGCTAGCTACCTAAGATTGGACCAAACCTGTCACATACTTACAAATCCTTAAAGAGCCTGTGACACGAGTTTCCCCCATCATCCAAACCCATCAATTTGAGTAAATATTGCCCCCTTGAAAACCATTACTGAACTGATTTTGGATATTTGTACTTTGATAACCATTAATCTGCCCTTCAATGTTGACCATTTTCTGGATCTTCTCGGGGATTCTTCAAGTCCCGCCAAATTATGTGTGACGTCATTGCGGGCACAGCGCTCCAGCTGCACCGTTGAGGATCCCAGCATCTGCATGTAAACCTGATGTAAACGCACAATGGCGCACACAGCAGCAAGCTCAGACAGCGATGACAGTTTAATTTTGAACTTGTCTGAGAGCTCATATGAGGCTGAAGGATCGGTTTATGTTGTGTCTGTTAGAAGTTTAGGAATCAGGTGCGTCAATATGGGCGATCATACGGTCATGTAGCCAGTGGTGGACTGGGACTAAAAATCATCCCGTGACTCTCGACCGGCCCACTTCGGTACCGCTAGTAAATTGTCAACGGGGGGAGTGGGGGATGTGCTAGTGACTTATCCGACCGGCCCACTTCGATACCGGACCATCGGGATTCGTCCCGATGGCCAGTCCGCCACTGCACCCAGCCCAGCCCTTCAACGGGGGGAGCCTCGCTGCGGGGGAAACGGTGGACCTAGTGTCCCGATCGGAGTGGGAATAATAATCCGTGCATTTTATCCATTAATTCCCCCAACATTGTGGTAAAAAAACCACACGTTTAATCCACGTTGGTGTACTACAACTACAAAAAGCATCGGTTTGTTTTCTCATCAGGAAATGCAGACCGGCTCAAACAAACGATTTTTAAATCATCATCCTCACGATCATTTAATGTATCACATGTTCGCCGAATTGACATGAAAGCACTAATAAATGTAGTTTCATCCACTTGAGTTTACAACTACAAAAATAATCGATTTGTTTTAATATCACATCCTGTGGGAGGAAATTCAGCAGCTCTCACTACCGATTTTTAATCCTAATTTAATCATCATCTTCACCACGATCATTTATGTTTATGTTCGCCAAATTTACATGAAAGCACTGACAAATATGAATATACTGTAGTCAACTTCATTAAACATTATTAACGTGCCTAAACTCAGTAATTCACAATTTCTACGCATGACAACACACTTTGTCCGTGTTTGGCTCTCTCGCCGCACAGTGAAGCATTCCCGCATTGACGTCACTTCCGGCTTCCCCCAAAACTTCAAAATGAGTCGAAGGAATTTCCCCGCGATGTTCGAAATTATTGATATTTATCGGAACGGTATCGCACCTTCTTTTTTAAACTAACGGTTCGAGATGACTAGTAGCCCAATATTTCATTGCACAACAGTTCTTGGGATGCTGTCACAGGCTCTTTAATTATGCATCACTTTAGCTCTAATGTAGTTTAAATGGGTGTATTATGTCAGTTAACCACCCATGTAGTCGTCGGGAACATTTGCTCCTGAGTCATTTTAATTTTTTAATTCTCATCTTTATTTCGAACAGATTTAAAAATATAATAATAATAATAATAAATGTGAAAAAAAGAATACCGTATTGTTAGAATACAGTATTTATCAATATTCATAATAATATTTATATATTCAACAAAAAATATTAATAATAATAATAATAATAATAATAAGTGTCCGAAAGGGAGCAGGAGGAAGCAAATGCTTATTAATTCCCACCACTAGTCCAAACCAGTTGTTTTATACCAGGCAGTAAACATGTCTATTTCTGCTGTAAAGATTAACATTTAATATTGGCGGTTATTGGCACTTTTGGAACCAGCCTCAAATGGCCTTTTAAGGAATCACAGTTTTCAGCACTTTTCACATTGGCTTAATTTATCATGCGCCAGGATGCCACATGGTACATATACCTTTTTTATTTTGGGGTTTTTAGGAAGTTCCTGAACAAAAAATAAAAAACGTGGTATACAGTAATAGTATTAACCCCTATCAATATAATTTAAAAAGGCGGCCTGAAATTTGATCAAAAGAAAACGACAGGCAGTCTAATTTTGGGTAATAAGGCAGAGTAACTGTAGCAATTGGTTTGGTTAATATCTGTTCATAGTTCAATTAAAACCCTGTGAAGTAAGATGTATTTCACAATAGACATGTAGTTATTTCCATGATTTGGGAATGGAACCAATCGGTGTGAGTTAAAGGGAAATCTTGTTTCTGGTTTAGTGTTATATTCACCTAATGCTGTCAAGATGGGTGAAGCTGATTTCCCTGCCTTTTTTTGTCTAGGGGACTCCGTATTTGCATTTTAAATCATCCTGCTCATTTCACCAGATTTCACTACAACAGAGCGAGACAGCGGAGGGGATGGAGCGAAAGAGACGGGAAGGTGAGACAGGGAGGGAGGAGAGAGAGAGAGAAGGGGAGCAGTATGCCAGAGGGAGTCTCTTTCTCCTTTTCAGCAGGAGCTGTCAGCCGCTGCCGTCAGAGTGGCTATAAACAAAAAGTGTTTTCTCCCTTAACTAGCTCAACAGGACCTTCAGTGGGGAGACGACAAAGAAATGCTTACTCTCCAGGGGTGACAGCCACTGTCTGCCATCAATCAGTCAGCCTCACTGTGCTACCCGCAGACAATGCCTCAACAAGGGCACAGCTCAGATTCATCACAGAGGCGAAACAACAGGCATGATGAAATATACACATCAGCTCTGCAAGTCATTTAGTTTTAACGCATGAAAGGGTAGATTATGCGGGAAAAACAGTGTCATGTGTCGTAATACCTTTCTCATGTTCAGAATTACACATGTTGGACCTATCGTGCACACAAGGTTTGCTCCCATCCAACGTGCACGCGCCAACACACATAAGACATTATATCCTTTGAAGAACTGTCAATGTGTTTCAAAACAATGCTCTGTCACAGAAATCATTTGAAACACTTCTTTCAGAATGTCACAGCCCTGTTTGGGCTTTGATCAGCGCCAACAATTTCAATTTTGGGAGGAACTGCTGTGTAGTAATGCATGATGAAACTGTCAGAAAGTTGTTTCAGCACGCTCCCCTGTGCATCTTAAAATAATCATCGCTGCCTCCACATATGTCACCATTTCTTCTTTTTTTTCTAAGGATTTCCTTGATGAGTTACAGGCATTGGCTGACAGGAAACAAAATGGGGTACATTTGTATGATAAGATATCCTATATTACTGCAGGTAATTTACAAGGTAACTGACGTTTGCTTCCTCTGATAAATGCTTGATCTGGTTATTGTCAAGATGCCTCCAACTCAGGCGGTTAAACCCGAGTAAGCATGCTGGTGACATGTCAGATTGCGATTGCCTGCTATATGGGGAATTTAACAGCCAATGAACAATATGTTAGAAGCCTGTGTGAGCCCAAAAGAGGTCCAATTAAAGTCACTCGTGTGGTTTGTATATAATACTATGAACAGGCAGCAAATTCATTTGAATGCTGTTGTGGTACATAATCATATCTCTAATAAATGATTTTAGGCTGTACATATTGATGACACATTTCCTTGGGATGCTCATGCTTAAACAACAATGTAACTTAAACCACTTTTGCCATATTCGTTCAACAAAAGTGCATAAATATGTAGCTTATTTACAGATATGCTATGCCTTAAACTTGTACTTGTCACTTGTACCTGAAGATTTCTGTCAACTGGATGGACCATGATCATTGTAACTGACTTGGTAACTATTCAAGGCTCATAATATCAATTTACAAAGAACATGGCCAAGGCAAGCCATACTTATAGCTGAAAAATACTCTTTTTTTTCTCTTTCAGAATGGTAACTTATACAGTATCTTGTCCTTCATTGTTCCATGAGAGTCTTTTCAAGTCAAGGCAGCAGTTTCAACCCAGTCTCACGGCATTTCGTGTTATAGTCACGACATTTAATCTATTGATTCGTGTTCACCAACACGATTTTCCCCTTTTTTTTCATGCCACACAGAACGATTTTAAAAGCAATGTATTTCTAGTGTGTTTCGTTTCTAGTAGACCGGAAGCTGTGTGGCTCATAAAAACAAGTTCTTACTCAATATCAAGCCACGATTATTGTTTTTATTTTAAATCTTATAATTTCTGACTTTTTTTGCCGTCCGTGATGAAAAGAAATGGGGCTCATAGCCTCAGAATACTGAAATCTGTATTTTTGTAATCTTTTTTTCCTTCTAAATTGTTATTCTTTTATAAATAACACACTGTTATTTACCCAGCAATAACAAACAATTATACTTGTTTTTATTTATTTGTTAAATTCTATAATCTCTGGCTTTTTTGCTGTCCGTCAGGAACTGAATTTCAAAATAAAGTAACAGGAAACAGACGTGGGCCTATAAGGGAAATTTCGAGAATCATTGCAATACACACCCACAGAACTGATTACCTAAGATCCTCAGCTATGGTTGAAGCTCAGTGATTAGATGTTTGAGCCACAATCTACGTTGGGATATGGTGTTAATGCGATATGAAATCTGAAAAACATTTCGGAGTTTAGGATGGCCGAAGACAGTGACACTACACTAACCATAATCATCAGCAATCGTTTGGGGGCCCACCCACATGCACGTCTGACCCACCCACAGCCAATCAGCGCTTCATAGCGCAGAGCCGGGAAGCCCAGAAGGAAGTGCCACAAACTGCAGTTCATCTAGTGGCCGACAGGGGATGGATGCAGAAAGGAGCAATTCCCATAGACCCCCATGTTAAAATGCCCAGCTTTACAGCAGAAATAAACATGCTTCTAGCCTGGATCCAATAAAATGTATTCTGGATATAGTTAGATTCCAACTTCATGACAATGGAACAGGGAGTTCATTTTTTTACCATGAGTTTTTATAGTAAGTAAAGTAACTTTTGCCGTGAGTGAATGAAAGTATTATTTCTTCTTGAAGTCTGCAGTTTAGCGTGTACACATTTGCTGAATATGAAAACACTCAGTGTGTGCCCATGTGCGACTGTCAAGGATAAACAACCTGTGGCCGCCGATATATATATATATATGTCATATGTATTATTGCTACACAAACATTACATTGCAGTTGTAGTGTCGCCAACTCCGTTTCTAATTATGCAAAAAAGACAGCAACATGCGTCTTTTAGATCTTTCCAGACGAGAGATCTCTCTCCCCCGTCTGTGTGCGAGGGGTCGGGGCAGTTTACACACACGCTCTGCTACATGCATGTAACACACACACACGGAGGAGATGGCGGAGAGAACGCGCTCCGAGGTGTGGTTAAACTATAGCCGTGTCGATGTGGACAATGCTCGTTACCAAAAGTGCAATTAGAGTTTAGCATGTAAGGGCGGTAACACAAGCAATTTGTCAAAACATCTTGCAAAAGTGCACCACATTCAGACGGAGGAATTCACCGGGTTTGACTGTCTTTCTAGCAGCTCTGTAGCCCCCCCATCCACGAGTAACGTTTCCACGTCAGGTGTTATGTATGCTAGCAGCAACACACGAAGTTAACTCAATTATACAAACATGGGTTAATGATTAGAGGTAACTGAGTTATTTATTTTGTTAAAGTTTCAGCTATTCTGTCTACAGTTCTGTCATCAGATTATTTAATATGATTTGTTAAAACATTGTTGTTTCTTTTGATGTGAAATATTATGTATTTAATTTAAATAAAAAGCAATGTTAGTTTTGTTCACAATGTGTTTAGTAAGTTTACCTTATTTTTTTCACCAAAAGAACCGATAAAACTACCGTTAAAAGCAGTGGTGTAGTGGGGATTTTTTTACTGGGTGGACGGGGTGGTGGGTGGACGGGAGACACTCGCGCTCGTGAACTGTCAACGGGGGGCGGGGGGGGGGGGGGGGCTTGGGGCACCTCTGCGTCGCCTGTCAGCGAAACTTACATGATGCCGTTTAGACAATATAATAATAAAGGGCGGTGCCGGCTGTCAGCGAACCGATCCGGCCTTTCTGCGCGACTATCACTCAAATTCGGGACATAGTCTCAATGTGTGGGACGCGGGACAAATAATAAAAATGCTGTGTGTGCTTTCCCGCACAGTGCGGGACACCTGGTCACCCCAGCGCCATATAGACTGAGAGTTACGTCATGTCCGTTCACTCCAATGGGCCACTTTTTTACAGCAATGGCGGATCGTGGAGCCTCTCAATCGTTCCCCGGAAGTTAGCGCCAAGGCTAGCAGAGCTGTAGAGTTGCAGCATAATAGCCCGTTCGTGACGGACTTTTAAAGGTAAGAAGAAGTTTAAAGATTTATATTGCGGATATTATCAGTACATCTGATTCAAATTAACATGTGTATTAAAGGATGTCAGTGGATTATCCCTTAATTAGTAGATTTAGGGAACGTTTACAGATAACAGATTAAGCTAGGATACCATACCATAGTAGGCTACCATACACTATACCATAGTGGTTGAATACACAGTATTAGGAAACACTTTATACTTACTGGACATGTTATACTCGTTACATACTGTATATAAAATATGACCAAGAATGTGAGACAACTTTATAGAAATTCATATCACATCTGTTACTGATGCCATTTGTCATACTTTGTTAAACTCACAAATAATAAAATTCCATAACTTCAGTTGGGAACAAAGACCACACCTTATCTCCCCAAGGCAATTTCCCATCCAATAGGTGTGCTATATAGGTGTGTATAACCCTTTCTCCTGTCTGTTACTCCCTCTTTCAGCACAAGAACCAGAGGGGGGTTCAATGGAGCCTGAATACCTGCACTGAGACCCTCACCCTGCACCCTGAGTCTCAACTCTCAGTGTTTTTCAAGCCTTTCCCTGTTTTTTTGTATTAAACAAAACATTAAGCTTTCCCAATGGTGTGGTTTTCGTTTTGTGAAAAAGTGCAAATGCAGTGTTTGTATATAATAACCTCACATATTTTTTGCTGTTGGTCGTGAAATTGCTCCTGCTGACTTGAGCCAGCCATTTTTTCCTCCGCTCTGTGTCAGTGGGGAAGCCGTACATTCGTACTCCTTTCTCGGAGCGATTTGAGCATCCCCAGGCAGCACAGCAAACCATGGTGGCGACTAGGAGGCAGCACAGCAAACCAGGACAACACGGAGGAAAAGGCACAGACAAACTGCATGATATGCTATTTAATGTTTATTGAATTCCATGTATTTGCAATGGATGTTCCTAAAACAACACATTTAACATCATCATCATCATGCTGCTGCTGCTGCTGCTAGTCCTTTGATAGTCACCTGTCGGTCTCCTGTCCTTCTGAAAGCCATAAAGATGACATTAGTCATTTAGATAACTTGTGTCCTCAATTACCATGGGATTACTGAAACTACCATGAATTTAAGAAAATGGTAGAAATGAATCTAATCTGAATTTTGAAGCATTCCTTTAGATCCCCTCCCTCTAAATATATCAATAAACATTAGAAAGTGATGCTCCTGACTACCATACAAGTTTAAGAAGATAATATTGGTTTTAAAGAATTCAAAGCTATAAATAAACAGCAACAGGCTCTTTAACCAAGGCACTGTTAGCCTAACATGTAAACTAGTTGTTCACACTAATCCTAATATTATCAATTAATATTAGCAAATTCTATTTTATTTTTTAAAACGTATTGATGTAAATACATACACATATAGATTTGTTGTGTAAATATTGCAAATCAAAAACCTTTATTCACTAATAATTACCAAAAATCGTAGTTCTATCTCCTGTTATCAATGCATTCACATTGCCCGCCATGAACTTCCGGGGAACGATCCTCGTCTACATGAACCACGTGACGATAACCGTTTTTGGACTTCCGCTGTCGTAACTCTTCTATCTATATGGCGCTGGGTCACCCTACACACACGGTTCTGCCCCTCACACACACACGTTTCAAATCAAGTTGCATAAATGCTTGAGCTACGTTTTTATTATAATTACTGTCAAATCTGCCTATTATGTTTTTGTCATTAATACAACAAACACACACTTACAACTGATAACACTGGCAATGATTTTAGATGTATTAGACTATTAAAAAAAGAAATCATGCTTCAAATAAGTGGGGGTAAGGCGTACCCCCGCGTCAAACGCCCACTACACCACTGGTTAAAAGGACCGGATCGATAAGTTAAAACCTTAACGATACCCATCCCTGTCAGTTTTACACACATCTTGAGGCCGCCGTGCCTATGTTTTTATTTGCACTGCTAATTTATGCTTATGTTTTATTAGTGCATTAAAAAATCATTAATGAAGTTTCAGCTCATACCCCACGCTTATTATGTCTCCCCCTGGCCCACCTACATTTCTCCAGGCCCACCCACACAATAATTCCTTGCTACGCCACTGTTTGGGACTACAGTCCCTTTGCTTGACAAACCCTGTGATTAATCTTCAAGCTCTGGGATTGGATGTTGGAGTGGCAGTGCGCCAAGATTACGCTGAGCATCAAACAGCTATTTGAAATGGAACGAAACCATGGCAGACTTTCCAAAACTGGACTCCACCATTAAACTGCCATATTCTGCACATTTCTTATACTATCTACATACACAAGAGTATAATTAATGTGTATAATATCAGTTAAAATAAGTGCTTTAACATAGTTAACATTGCAGGAAAGCAATATATTCGACATTAAGTACTTTGTCAGGCTTAATATTTATCTGTAGATACCCCCAAAGCTTTTTTTCTTATTTGAAAGAAGACCTTAACCTAAAGTATTCTTTAATGCGTTAATAAAGGTTAATTAGTTTGTCTGTTTTGCACATCCTCATATTAATATCTTTGTACATCCTGCACTAAACTGTTTTATTGTAGAGATCACTTACAGTATCTTCTTGATTTTTTATATTCTATATTTCTATCATTGACCTTCTACTTTCCCCCTATGTTGTATGTACTCTTAAATGAAATTGTGATTCCATATAGATGTGTCTCCCATCACCCCTGACTAATCTTTCAACTCAGTATTTACATTCTTATATTCAAAGAAAATCAGTAATATCTTTAAAAACTACACGTCCCTGTCTATCAGCTTTGCACCGTTATGGTGTAAATATAACTACCTACCATTTGGATCAAACAGTGTGTTATTTAGAAAATGAAAATAATAACAAATTAGAAGGGAAAAAATATTAGACAAATACTGATTTCAGTATTCTGAGGATCTGAACCCCATTTATTTTCCTCACGGACGGCAAAAAAAGTCAGATATTATACGGTTTAAAACAAAAATAAGAATTGTGGCTTGATATTGAGTAAGAACATGTTTTTATGAACCACACAGCTTCTGCTCTTCCAAAATGAACAAAAAGACCTGGTGCAGGCACGAAACATAGGTACTACCAATAGAAATACATTGCTTTTAAACACGAACAAAAGGGGGAAATCGTGTTGGTGAACACAAATCAATAGATTAAATGTCGTGACTATAACACGAAATGCCGTGAGACTGGGTTGGCAGTTTGGTTCTCAATTTGAACTCTTGTAATGTGAAGTACATTGCAGGGGATGGTATGACACCAAAGACAAAGCACGGTTAGGTAGAAACGTTCTGGAAGCCTTTTATAACAAAAAATGCAAAGAGAAAGAGGCATGTGAGAAAACACAATGTGAATTCACTCACTCTGATTCATCTGTGAACGGCCTCAGTGCCTTGCAGGAAAATAATGACCATGGATTGCACCTTAGATTTGGCATCACACCAGTCATGTCTTATCACAATCAAAATATTTATTCCAGGAAAACAAACCTGCAGCAAAACATACTCATTCAAAATGTCCAAAGACGGACACATGCATTGGAACACTGAACAAACTACCGTAGGCTATTTGTATGTAAATGCACTGACTCAATAATACATTGCCATGTGAATGGTAAACAACTTGGTGAGGTTGAGGAAAAGATGGTGGCTTAGTTTCTTGTGGCGGCTAAAAGTTAGCGATGACCAGTAGCTAAGAATGGCTAACGGAAGCTATCACCAGTAACAAAGAGTTGTTACTTTAGCCATGACCAGAAAAGGTGGCTAATGTTAGCTAAGGCTACTTACTTTGAATAATAGCTACATTCTTAAAACAAATGGTCAGAGTTAGATATGTTTCATAAGATAAAAGTGCATGAGTTAACACAAGGTTTACTTTTTGATATGACATGGGTATGGATTGGACAATAGATGATTTTCTTTATAAAAAATAAAGAAAATTGAGTGAATATAATTTCCATTATTTTAATTATCTTGATTCTTGAATATCTGAAGACCACAGTCATGGAAGAGAATACAAAATTGATCAATAAAAAAGGAATTATAATGTTAGAAAATATTCCCATGTTGTCTTTCACATGGGACTAAAGTTTTCTCCTAAGTGTCCTGTGTTTGTTTGACCAATCCATCCATTCCTTTTTTAGACTGCCTGCAAGCCCCAACGCAAGTAAACAGGGATTAGTGAAAATGAACAGGGCTTTTCATTTGCATTGGCAATCTAATACTTTGTGCTTGGTCAAGGGAGCCATCAGTTAAGACACCAAAGCAGTTTTAAACTTCAATCTAAGCCGACCTAAAATCCCAATCACTTACTTAAGACTTTTCCCTCTAGTTTTAAACAGAAGCAACCTCTCATGGATATCTTGTTGTGACTTAATCTGCCGTAATGTCCTCTACAAGCATGGTGAATGCAGTCTGTATATATCAGGTTTTGTCAGGTCTAGAGGATTAGAACAGAGCCTTTGAGAGCGAGTCAGGCTGCAGCAGTGAACCAAGACTACTGTAAGGAATCTCTTGGAGGGTCACTCAGAATGAATTTACTCTCACCTACAGCAGCTGGATTGTGTGGGTAGAGCGAGATTGTATCACTTTTGGAAAATGTAAAAACACATTGTTCCACTTACATGTGAATTGTTGTATTGATTGGCAATAAAACCAGACTTTTTGAAATTGAACTAACTTGTTTTGCTGCAGCTGGTCCTAGCTAAGAGTGGCTTATAGCTACTGTATGACCACTAACTAGGTGTGGTTAACGTTAGCTATGAACAGTAGCTAAGGGTGGCTGATGTGAACCAATTAAAATATTGCTTTAGTAAAGCTAAATTCTTAAAACTAGGGAATTTGCTGCTACAATCTTAGCTGGTCTGGTATCAGCTAAGGGTCGCTAATGTTAGCTATGAACAGTTAAGGATGGCTAATGTAAGCTATCACCAGTAGCTTAGACAGGCCCAGTTCCAGAACAAAATGACTCAGGGTGCATCTGAGATTAGAGAGGGTGCAGTGGTAAAATGTTATTTTTATAAAAGCATCAATCTGGTGCACTTTGAGAGCAACATTAAGAGATCTATGTGCTCTTTGCTTGATTCATGCCTTCCCAGTCCCTTATCACGTACAAGAGCATGGCGCCAGTTGTTGTAGCAGTTGACTTACTTGAACCGAAATGTCTGCATGCATAGCAGAAGATGGCATCTTTTTTACATGAATATTCAAGCCAATCTCTGTTTTGAAACCATGAGCTGTAAAATTAGCGCCTTACCCCACTGTACAGGCGAGTTGGGTACTTTTTTAAATATACCTGGGCAGGCTCTGTTTTGCCGAGGTCCTCTGGTACTAGGCGGGCCGCTGAGGGGGTGTGGCGGTGTTTGGGGCAACGAAGTCGGCTGCGGCTTTTCCGCCTCCGTGGGCGAGGCGGGCAAAGCCGGCGAGTCGGGCAGGAGGACGTTAGTGTCCACGACAGTGGCCGCGGGTAACGTAATGTCCCCATGATCTGAACTGTTATTACCTGCAGTAGATGCAGTGTTACTGCTGGCGATAAGGGCTTTTTGTTTTAACCATTTTCTGATGTCCATCACTGACTGCTGTGTAAGCACCTTGCAGATGACGAAGGCGCAGCGGCACAGGTCACGCACACCTGACATAATAACGTTAGGCCTACTTACAGTTTAAATTGACCAAATAAATGCAGCAGACAATGTTATTTAACCACAATTACAATTTATTTTATTTAAACTAAATTATTCTTATTATTACTACTATTATTATTATTATATATGTAATATTTTTCACTTTTCATTTTTTTTTTTTTTACTTTTCATTTTTCAAATGAGGGTGCATAACGATCAACTGAGGGTGCAATGCACCCTTATGCACCCCCGTAGAACCGGGCCTGAGCTTAGAGTAGCTAGTGTTAGTTATCGTTAGCCAACTTTAAAAACTGGCATAGCTTAATGCTTAAGATTGGCTTTGGCCGGGCATTATGGCTAATGAATTATATCTCCATATGTTGGGTCTATGCCGAGATTTACGACTATAGGCCTATACCTCGATGTTATTTATTTTTTCACAAAAAATTATCGTTTTATTAAACCTGTTGATGACTATAACAATTTGCAATGTGTAAACTAATCGTATTTAGATATGCCTACCCCTGCTGTTGACAGTGATCGTCACTGTTGAACATTTTTAAATATTTTCATTTATCACAAGTACAATCACAAAAGATTCAAAAATAAAAATGTTATTTTCATGCTGCGTATTCCTTTATAACAAACATTTTATTTCTTCCACACAAATTCAAAATAAAGTTGAGACTTGGAGAATGATGTGTCTGCATCATTAAACTTCTTGGCAGAAGATTGACCATCTGAGTCTATAGATCCAACTGCTGCTGTGTGCCCTGCATTCGATTTCTATGAGCTCCTGTACATGGAAAATAATCCTTGAAGCAGCTGACGAGGCAGTATATCTACACAAAGGACAGCATTGTGAGCCAACATAATTTAACAACGCATTCATCTCTTCACTAATGCAGTCAATAGCATATTAAGCGAGCTACAAAAGCAAAATTAATGAGTAGTAATGCGACGCCCATCTGCAAAGCACTCCGGTGGAATCCTGAGCAGTCAGCAGGACTTGTCGTGCCAAATAATTTCTCAGCTGAGTCTCCTGCTATCGCACAGGGATATGCCCATGGGTGAAGAGGTGCTCAGATTCCACAGATGTCATCCACAAATACCATATTTTAAAAAGGCCTGGGAAGTGATCTTCAGCCTCACATGAAAATACAATTCCCATTGTGGTACTAACAGTGCTTTCAGAAGATGAACCTGAGCCCACAAGTCACCAAGGAGGGAATACTCTACAATGCAACTGCTGATTTATGAAATAGAACAACCTCTGATATTACAATAAGTCTTGAAAGTTAACACCCTTAAGATTCCAGTTCTGGTTGGAAAAGACACGTTTTATAGATGACTTGGGGCAGAAAATGCACTCTGAAAATGTGATGTCTTTGATATAAACTACTGTAGCTGTAGTTAAAAAAATATTTGCTTTACAAAATGTCTATATCATGTATGTCTACAAGCCAAATCTGTGAAATATCAGCAATTCCCAGCTCACGTCTACCAAATTTTGTCTAGTTAGTTCCTGCATCCAACATGGGAATGGCGGACTCCGACACTGACAATGCAATATATAAACGGTTATTCATTATGAATTGTGCTTTTGCTTTTAATGCACACTGGAACAACTGATACTTTTGAAAAGCTGTATTGATTTTTTAAGAGCTGCACAGAAAAACAGCAAAGCCAACTGAGAAGCAACAAATGCAGGGATTAATGGAAATAAACAAGGCTTCTAATTTGCATTGGCAAACTAATAGTTTTTGCTTAATGTCTCGCCAAGAGAGCCATCAGTTAAGACACCAAAGCAGTTTTAAACTTACATTTAATCCGACCCAAAAGCCCAATGACTAACTTAATTGGGATTGTTGATCAAGCGCTCGAGAAGAGAAAAAAAAAATAATAAAGTTGCAAGGTGTTGATATTCAACTCTGAAATGACAGCACCACAATCTGTGGTTCTTCTTTTGAACATTTCACACAGGGGTGATTTTATGTGAATACTTGAATTGTTTCAAAGCATGCCTCTTATTTATTGAACACTTTTTGTAATTTCAGTTCTCAATTCTGTCTGCACATCTTTCCTTATGGATTTTGATGATGGTCTTTTTAAATTATGTGGGAAGATGTACACAATTTGACACAGCACTTGTGTCAGTGTATGGTTTAATGTTAATGAGACTACTTTGTATTTGGACGTTGGAAGCTAAAATTTAAATTAATTTTTTCATGGTGAGGGCTTTACTATGTATAGCCTACAATATAAACTATATGCAATGCCTACTACGGGCAGATTGAGCTTTTTTACAACTGAGGGTTGAATAAAGCATCATGGCTACAGCTGAAATGTCAAACATTGTTATATGGTCTAAAAGCATGAGGATTTCAATTTTATTCACATCAAAAATGTACCGCCAATGTAGAATGATTCAGTAAAGCTGTCTCCCTCAATAGGTACGTATCATTGCATCCTTTATCACAGCACTCGAAGGACATTATCAGATTCTGACATGGCATTACTCTGTGTTCAGTATGTTAACCAAAAGTGATGTTATCGTGTACATAAAGTGCAGAAATCAGCCCTCTGTCAAGATGCAAGAACCTGTAAGATGGCTGCCATTTGGGACATAAATATTTGATATTTCTCAGAGAATTATCTTGGTATAGATTCTGCTTTTGAAGATACAACAGGTGCTGATGTGCAACAGCCCATTTTGTCTAACTTTGACCCCTTCACCTCTAACATGAACTGTACCCAATATGAACACTTAAATAGCTCTTATTTCAATAATGACGGTTTGAAGTATGAAATAAGCCCAATCCAGTTTGTTTTATTCGGGGCTTAAGCAAAATGCAAGTGCCCTGCTCTAAAGGCCCAGCTAGGATTATTTTTCTCTAGAGCCGGGCCATTTTAGCTTCATGCGCCATTGAGCAACCTTCATAGGAATTAATGGGGTCCTGCCTCTGACACCGATTCCAGTTCTCTTTTTATATCCATGGTCCGACAGCTAGCTAGTTGCTAACTTTTTCACTGCTAAATGGTTTTGGGCAGGTAATGTAGAAAAGTTGTGAGACGCAAAACCAATTATTTTCACTATAATGCGACCCCTTTCCATAGTATTCATGGTTATGTGATGCATTGTGAATAGAATATTATGATTAAAGCAGCTTTAAAGACTCTTTTCTGTGGTAATGATTAGTAAACTGCCCAAAATTCCATGCCCAAAAGAACATAAGGACTACAGACCAATAGCCCTCACCTCAGTGATTATGAAATCACTAGAAAGAATTCTGCTCCGATTTCTTATCAGTACAACACAAGACAAACTGGATCCATACCAATTTGCCTATAAACAAGAGTGCGGCACGGAAGATGCTGTGGCCACTCTGGTTCGCATCATCACTAAACATTTAGATAAACGCAACACCTATGCAAGAGCCCTCTTCCTAGACTTCTCATCCGCATTCAACACAATACAAGCAGACATCTTGGTGTCAAAAATGGCCAAAATGGAAGTAAATCCATACCTTATTTAATGGTATGCCACTTTCCTCACTAGTAGAGAGCAACTTGTGAAGGTTAACAAAACCCTGTCATCTGCCATCACAACCAATGTAGGGGCCCCCCAGGGCTGTGTGAGTTCAGCTGTGCTCTTTACTCTCTACACTGATGATTGTCGTACCAACACACAAAATCAAGTCATCATTACGTACTCTGATGATACTGCAATAATATCTCTGCTAAGTAACACAGACGACCCTGAGCTGCACCAACAGGGTGTAAATCAGGTGGTGGAGTGGACTGATAACAATGCTCTTGAGATCAACACCAAGAAAACTGAGGAAATCATTTTTGGCTCACCATCTGACTCCCATAAAGTCCCCATTGTCATCCATACAGATGAAATCAAGCAGGGAGTTTCATATAAATAAATGGGTGTAATGATTGACCACCTGCTGTCATGGAAGGATCACATTGAATATCTGTGCAAAAGGACCAAACAAAGAATTTATTTTCTCCACCGTCTTAGGTCTTTTGGGGAGAGCAGAGAAATTATTCTGTTGTTCTTTACATCTGTGACCTTGTCTATTCTGCAGTACTGCAATACTACCTGGTACAAATGTTTGTCAGCAGCTTTAAAATCAAAACTGCTCCACCTGTTAAAAATCTGCTCAAAGATTGTTGGTCAACCCTGTCAGAGACTCTATGACTCAGCCTATCAGAACAAACTAGTGAGGCTGTCCAACAACATCATCTCTGACCCAAACCATGTTCTGAACAGTGAATATGAACTACTACCATCTAATCGGAGATACAGGGTCCCACGTTTCAATAAAGTCAGACTGAAGCACTCCTTCGTGCATCAGTCAATCCTCACAGTAAACACAGAGCTAAATCCCAGATCAAATGCACGCTGAAGGCTCTTTGAGCATGTTTTCTCTCACTGATTGTG
The DNA here is from genome assembly GCF_949606895.1 of Notothenia rossii. Taxonomy (NCBI): domain Eukaryota; kingdom Metazoa; phylum Chordata; class Actinopteri; order Perciformes; family Nototheniidae; genus Notothenia; species Notothenia rossii. The sequence goes on along the minus strand of NC_136904.1, from coordinate 37,848,737 downwards.
CTGTTATGTTAAATGTTTGTTGTTTGTGTTTCATGTATTGTGTCTGGATACTTTGTTTGTTGATGTTGGACATGGAGCTGCTGTGACGCAAGTCAAATTTCAGACTTGATCTGACCAATAAAGTATAATCGTATCGTAAACTGGTGCTTATCCAGCCTTGTTTACTCATCTAAGAAATCAGTGACTTTGAGTTCTGTTTTATTTATAGTATATGAAACGAGATTGAAATCATGTAACCATTTTTGTGTGTTTGAGTGTTTGTGCTACTAAAAAGTATTTTTCCTTTTTCTCCATCAGAAAGAATATACATCATACGCCCAACAGCACACATACGTCAGAACAAGCATGCAGTGAGAACATTGTGTTTACATTGAGAATAAAAAAAGCTGGTGGAATAATGCAGTCTAAATGTGATATATACCCCAATTATGCATTCCACAGATTTACATAACAGAAAAAAACAACAACTTCAATTAGCACATGAGCAATGACTGCTGGCATTTGATTGCAGTGGGGTGGGGGGATACACTGGACAATAAACACAATTTACAAGATGTTTAATTTTGTGTTTGGAAAATTGAATCCTCTGGCAGTGAGAAATATGCTGCGTGTTTGTGGGAAGAAGGGGTGGTTGTGATTGATTGGAGGAAGCTAATCTATGTTTGTTTGCCCCGCACAAGCTACACAACCCAACCTTTAAATCTTGGATAGCATAAGCCGACAGAAAGCAAATGGCTGCAGAGTAGTGAAAGAGGCACAGGAGGAGTTCTTGTGTGCAATTTTGTTGACGTTCGACCTAATCAAGTCTACCTCTGACATACGCGGATCCCCATGGAAATATAGGGATTCATCATCTTTTATACTCCACGGTCCACCGTCCCTGAGTACGAGGAAATAATTTCAGTTTCTCCTCTTGATGAGCTTCTACTCATGGGCAATTATTTCAACACAATAGATGGCACATTGGTGAACAATGCTGCCACTGCTGTCCACAGTGTGAGAGAGACAGACATGGAGGGAGAGCTTATGAACCTCCCACCGCCATCAGAGCCAGAGAGTGCGGGCGAGAGAGCTCCAGCATTGACTAATTTGTGTTTTGCAAAACATGACAGCATGAAAATTGTAATGGAAACACATAAACTAACATTGATTGGGTTAGACTTTTTCTGATGACCAGATAGGAGCAATGATGAGTAAAAGACAGAGTGAAAAGCAATTTGGTAAATAATACCAAAGCCAAAAACCAACACAACCTTGGATTTGTGTTTGCGAAAAACAGTACAAGAGTGGCAAAGACAATCATTTAGAAATAACATTATCGTATATAAAGTAAAAAAAAAACAGTCTGAAACCTTAAGATTTTGCTTGCAAGACTCAACAATTGAGTCGAACACATACTGTACGAATATCAAGATTGTCTCAGGAGTGTCGACAGCTAAAATGAACCTCTTATTATTCAATGTTCATAGACACTTTATCAGTTTGAGTGACTGATTTAGATTCCCCAAAGTTTGGTATATCCGTATTTTAGAGTTATGTGCTTGAGGAATTATAGAAACGTATAACGTAACTAGCATACAGTCCCATATATGGTTTTGTCATTTTTCTTTAATACAAAAAACCCTTTTAGTTTATTGTTATTGTTACGTGCCAGGCAGGCTGTACTTGTGTGGTTTTCCTTCCCTCCTGTGTTTTCTCTCTTCTCCCTGTCTTCTGCACAGCTAATCAGCAGCTGATCGGTATCTGCCTGTGCACCTGAATCTGATGGCTGATTGGATCCTCTCACCCTCAGCTGGCCTATCAGCAGCCAGGGCCAACCATAAAGGAGGCACCCAGGAAGTCTTCTCTCTCTCTCTCACCCTGGGCCTGTTGCTGATGAGGAGCCTGCAATTGAATGCCATGAGTAGAAAGTCATTCTACTTATTTTGTTCTGTCTGATCTTTGTTAATGTGTGTGTGTTGAGAGGTCGGGGAGTTGGGTAGGTCTGGGGTACCCTGTACATTTATCATCACGTAGGTAACTAATGTTAAGACACACTAGGTTAGCGGATTGTTGCCACCCCTGTATTTTTTTTTCCAGCTCTGAGTAGTTTAGTTAGTGAGGGTTTTTGTTTGAGTTTTGGTTTCAAAGGATAGATGTAGAGATAGGCCTGGTTTTGTTATGCTTATTTCTTTTGTTTGGCAAAATCTCCTTTGACTCCTCCTCCTCCTCCTCCTCACACAAAGAGTATTTCTGTTTAAATTATGTTCAGTAGGTTTACAAGTAACAAACCTTTTGTCAGCCTTTACTCTGACTCCCTCATAATTATTGGTTGTTGTGTGTTATTGTCTCCAGGTCCCCTAGACCTTAGTGGAGACGTAACAGTTATATACTGTAGGGGCCCATGTTTAATAAAAGAAAACTCCTAAGTGCTTTATCAATAGAGTGGTGCAGTGACGCGTCCTAAAACCCGGGAGTAACTTAGCATTTTACCACTTCCGGTTCCCTCGACAAAAAAGCATTGCAATTTCTCCATAGGATTTTGGAAAATAGCTCCAAATAAGGTCTGTGTTTGACACAAATTGAAGAGACGGATCACGTTTTGTTCTACGACGTTAAATACATCAGCAGTGACCCCACTGGTGATTTTTGAAGAGTTTACGTGTTTGAAAAACAATGGTTGTTAATACTAGAACCGCCAGAGGTCGCTGTATACCTAAAACCGCCAACGGGTAAAATGTACCCGCTATTGATTTTCAAGGTACAATTTTCTTTTATTTATCATACAGAACAGTGAGTTTTGATCGCACAGGGATGAAATGTGGATGTGTGTGGACTCTCAGCTTTTCATATGATATAGTTTTTGCAGATAACATAAAATATCGCTAAGAGTGCTGATTTAAACGCTTGGTGTTAGACTTGTGTTTTGTTTAGGTACATATCTATCGATCTATCCGTAATGTTCTGTTCTATGGACATATAATTGTCTACATAAACAGACAACACGGACTACTTCTCTCATTCCGAGTGTCCATCTTTATTCAACTGGCATGTAACCTGCACACATGCATTACGTCCTCAACGTGAGCTCAGTCATCCAAGATGTTACGCTATCTATAACTATCTTTCTATCTATAAGGAACCGCAGTAGACAAAAGGCGTTGCTATAGCAACAGGTCATGTTTACGCTGCATTTTCTATGAGGTAAATATTACCCGCTGGCGGATATAGGTATAAATGGCATTTTCTTTGGCGATTTTTTCAATCTGACTTCATTTGTTGTTGACAATTGTTAACAACAGAGGGTGCTACATAACACATTTTCAGGAAAAGTCACGGACTGGGAGACTTTAATATGTTATCGGAAAAAAGTGACATACAATCAAAAAACAGCTGCGGGTAAAATGTACCCGTTGGCGGTTCTAGCGTTAACAAGTGGCTGAATAGGACTACAGAAGTTGTCGAGGCCGTTGTACGTCATTACACCGAACACGTAAACACTCCCGCTAAGTTTGTTTGCCTGAAAGCAAGTACTTGCCTCTTGCAAACTGCTCAAACAAACGCTTCAACTTGTACAATTTTGAATCTGTATTTTTTAAAATATGGATCTTAAAGTGGACCTATCATGCTATATTTGAATAATATAGTGTAGGACCATACCTATATAAGGCATATTTATACTTTTTATTTTTCAAAATACCAAACAGATCCTGCATTTGAGCAATTCCTCATTTCGCTCAATTTAACACTGTCTTTGCATGGGCTGATTCTGTGAGAACAGCACCATCTACAGGCCTGGCATAGCGTCTCCAGCGCTTTTGAACGGCAATGTCCGTGGCTGTCTCCTCCTGATTGGTGGAGTTGGCCCAATAGCCGTAGCGCCACTTCTGTGACGTCATAGAATTGTTCAAATCTGGATCAGTCTGTATCAGATCCATTCCAGCCCCTTTTTAAGAGATTTGGGTATTGAGGAAAATAGAGAGGGTTGTGTTTTCTGACACTTGGTGAGTTCCCTGGAACACAGGGGACACATATTCATGTGTAAAAGACGTACAAAAGTGAATTTTGCATGATAGGTCACCTTTAAGTTGGCGCGACGTTGAAGCAGCGACCCTGCTGTAGTTCGTTTATAGCATAACGTTAGCATTTTGCTTCTGGCGATTAGATTTACGATTATAAAATTAGGGTAGACATGTGGAGATTATCCGACTGAACAAAAGTGATCCGTCTCCCTTAAAGAGCCTGTGACAGCATCCCAACAACTGTTCTGCAATGAAATATTGGGCTACTAGTCATCTCGAACCGTCAGTTTAAAAAAGAAGGTGCGATACCATTCCGATAAATGTCAATCATTTCGAACATCGCGGGGAAATTCCTTTGACTCATTTTGAAGTTTTGGGGGAAGCCGGAAGTGATGTCAATGCGGGAACGCTTCACTGCGCGGCGAGAGAGCCAAACACGGACAAAGTGTGTTGTCATGCGTAGAAATGGTGAATTACTGAGTTTAGGCACGTTAATAACGTTTTAATGAAGTTGACTACAGTATATTCATATTTGTCAGTGCTTTCATGTCAATTCAGCGAACATAAACATAAATGATCGTGGTGAAGATGATGATTAAATTAGGATTAAAAATCGGTCGTGAGAGCTGCTGAATTTCCTCCCGTAGGATGTGACATAAAAACAAATCGATTATTTTTGTGGTTTTAAACTCAAGTGGATGAAACCACATTTATTAGTGCTTTGATGTCAATTCCGCGAACATATAATACATTTAAATGATCGTGAGGATGATGATTTAAAATTGTTTGTTTGAACCGGTCTGAATTTCCTGATGAGAAAACAAACCGATGATTTTTGTAGTTGTAGTACACCACCCTTTGGAGTCGACCGTCACGCCGGCGTGATCAGATCACATGACCTGTTCAAGCCGGTGCCGCATAAAAACAACAGTCCGGACAGCATTGCTGTGTGTTTCTGTCGAAAGTACTGGCTTGAAACTATATCCCAGTCTTTGTTTCATGCAAAAAGACCCAGTAAACACGGAGATATGATGATATAAAGTTAATACATTTCAAAAGTATGAAAAATGGAAGCACATATTTGAATATCTTCGCCGTATTTGATCATTTTACGAAACGGGAAATACTGGAAACTGTAGATCCTGCTCAACAGGATGTATATGTGTATTTATGTCGAAAGTACTGGCTTGAAACTATATGCCAGTCTTTGTTTCATGCAAAAAGACCCAATAAACACGGAGATACGATGATATAAAGTTAATGCAAATATATTTCAAAAGTATGAATAATGGAAGCACACATTTTAATATCTTCGCCGTATTTTATCATTTTACGAAACGGAAAATACTGGAAACTGTAAATTCTGCTCAACAGGATGTATTTACCAGGGAGGGGGTGAGGTAATCAGGTAAACGGAGTGTTACGAAGCAAGACGAAAAGAGACGAAGAGGGACGGCGGGAACAAAAGAGAGGCGGCGGGAAATGGAGAGAGACGAAGATATACGAAGACAGGCGGCGGGAGACGAAGAGAGACGGCGGGAGACTGCGATTGAAGTAAAGTGACAGACACACATTGAGAATTTAGATATAGTTAGATAGATTTAGAGTTTTGAAGATTCAACTATGATGAAGAGAACTCTGAACGTGAGTCAAGCTATAAGCTTGTTTTTTGACATGGAGGAGGAGGCAGGAGCCTGAGATGTTGCCCTCTGTGTTGCTGACCAGTGACGGCCGGCCCATAGGGGCGCTAGGGGCGCCGCTCCACCTCTTCCCACATACAAAAAAAAAATTAAATAAAAAAGAAAATTATTTTAAAAATATATATATTTTATATCTTTTATTTTTAATGAACAAGGTAAATATCATACAATTGGTATCAGTAAAATGTATAATCTACAATAAAATCTTGTTTAAAATTGTGTTACGATGTCTAAAGTTACTGATAAGTCACATGTTTCCTGCCTGGCCTTGCCCTTGGCATTAGTTTATCATTACGGGGCGCTGCCCCCGAGCCAAACAGCAGCAACCAGCACGTTGCAAAAGTCTCAATAGTAAACTGTGCCGCCGAAACATAATTTCAGCCAATCAGCGCCGTCAAATATTTTGGTCACGAGGGCGCTCACGTTGGCGTCCACGTTGCTTACGTGCGTTGACGTGAGTTGTTTTTTAGACTCGTGAGGAACTGGGGTAGTATCTATAGTAACGCAGTGTAGGCGGAGCCGTGACGTTCAATGAGCTCCCCAGAAAAACAACACAGCTGTTAGCTCTTAGCACTCAGAGCTCACAGCTCTTCATATCTGTTCAGAAACTAGACGAAAGTTAAACAAGTACAAACCACATACTGTCTGTGTCATGGCGAATACAGTCGCTGGTTTATTTATGTCTGTATAGGCCGTTGTTGTGAGTGTGGACGGTCGGAGCATTTACAACGTTAGCTTAGCCAAATCTCCATTAGAAAACACACATTTGAAAAGGTTTTTCGCCTGCCGTCTGTCTGCAGACATGTCAAAGCCTTAATTCATGGTTTTTACTATCCGGTATCAGTATGTTGTTACTTCGGCATCATTTTGAAACGTGTATTACAATTAAATCACGGTCAAATATGTTCATCTTGTTGTAGTTGTAGACCCCTTGACAGCGATTCTCTCTCTAGTTTAGCATACTCAGCCCGACTCAGCCTGGTTGTTCCTGGCCCTAGAACCACGATTTTATGGGGCCATTACATCACCAGAAGTCCCAATTTAAGGGGTCATTTCTCCCCAAAAAATAATTTTTACTCACTATATCAACAGCCCCACCAAAAATATTTTCCACCAGCCGCCACTGTTGCTGACTGAAACTGCTTTGAAGCGTGGCACAGATAAAGACAGAAAAAACAGATTTTTGTACATAATGTGTATATATATATTTGTAATAACACTTAGAGTGAATGAAATCCCATGTAGCTTTTAAATGTTTTGTTGTGCCTACTGTGTCACTGTTGACAGAACTTGAGAAATTAGGAAAAAAGCCTATGGATACACCTGTTATTTGTTCATAAAATGTGTATATAGGTTCATGCTACCTCAATCAAACTTTCACATTATCATAGTGACATCCCATGCATCTATTTCCAGCTTTCAAATGGTTTCGTTGTGTATGTTTGTGTTACCTATATGAAAAATAATATCATTGTCAAAATCTGTTTTTATGTTCTTTTGTGATTTTGTGTCCAAAATGTTCATATAATATCTCAAAATGAAATAAATAACTATCAGGTTATATAGGTGAGGTTGTCCTTAAAAAAAAGATACCAAACATGGATAGCCAAACATTTCTTAATGGGGTTTAGTAAGACAAATCAAAAGTATGCAAAAACGGCCAAATTAGCCCAGGACTCCAAAGGGTTAAACATGTGGGGGGTTTTTTTACCACAATGTTGGGGAAATTAATGGATAAAATGCACGGATTATTATTATTATTCCCACTCCGATCGGGACACTAGGTCCACCGTTTCTCCCGCAGCGAGGCTCCCCCCGTTGACAGTTTACGTGGGCTGGGCTGGGTGCAGTAGCGGACTGGCCATCGGGATGAATCCCGATGGTCCTGTACCGAAGTGCGCCGGTCGGATAAGTCACTAGCACATCCCCCACTCCTCCACTTGAAAATGTACTAGCGGTATCGAAGTGGGCCGGTCGAGAGACCCGGGATGATTTTTAGTCCCAGTCCACCACTGGCTACATGACTGTATTATCGCCCATATTGACACACCTGATTCCTAAATTTCTAACAGACACAACATAAACCGATCCTTCAGCCTCATATGAGCTCTCAGACACGTTCAAAATTAAACTGTCATCGCTGTCTGAGCTTGCTGCTGTGTGCGCCATCGTGCGTTTCAATCAGGTTTACATGCAGATGCTGGGATCCTCAACGGTGCAGCTGGAGCGCTGTGCCCGCAATGATGTCACACATAATTTGGCGGGACTTGAAGAATCCCCGAGAAGATACAGAAAATGGTCAACATTGAAGGGCAGATTAATGGTTATCAAAGTACAAATATCAAAAATCAGTTCAGTAACGGTTTTCAAGGGGACAATATTTACTCAAATTGATGGGTTTGGATGATGGGGGAAACTCGTGTCACAGGCTCTCTAAACCCCACGGAGCCGTATCCGGGCCCGAAATTGCGTAATTTGCAGGAAACAACGTCTAAGGAACCTTCATATTTAAAAAACTATGAATGTTGTATATCCATATAACGGGAAAAAACTCATTTAACTGATCTTTTTAATTTTAATTTTTTTTAAACTCAAAATGCTAACAGTGAGCCTCTGAATTAGCCTTGAGCGAAAAATGCTAACCTATTACTGCACCGAAAATCACTCCTAGCACCCTTATTACTTATCCTAGCTGCACAATCAACACATCGTTTATGATCGTAAGGAGACACAGAATGTAATGGTACCCACATCGACACTCAAAGATTACAAATTCTGAGAAAATAACAAAAAACTACATCAAAACGGCGCTAGGTAGCCCAAAACGCTAACATGGCTTACCTTGGTCTTTGTCTGGTCAAAACTGGTCTTCAATGGTAATAAAACGATAAAAACGATGGTGTAGTTAATCCATAGGTTAATCCAATGTGTCTGTATCCCCTTTGAAATGTTCTGATAATCCATAAGTAATAAAAACTACTTTTCCATTTCCAGAAATCAGAGCAGGGATATTCCTACGCTCTGCAACAAGATTGAATGTGCAGAGACACCAGCTTTTTTTTTTAGCATGAGAGTTTATGGGACAATTTCCTATGGGCATAAATGTCTCATAATTATTTGTGTGAACATAAAAACAATGTGTGTAAATATGTGATTTGAACATGTAAAACACCATCCACAAATGCATTTAAAAGATTTGCAAACTCACAAATAAATGTGCAAGTGTAAAACGGATCTGCAAATACGTTAAATATTTTCATAAATAAAAAAAAGATCTGTGAATATCTCTTTAACATTTACACTCTAACTTTAACTTTCGATCAGGCATTTGTGAATCCAATTTGTATTTGTCGACCAAAAATGCGCTTGCAGATCTCAAATCTCTGCTCGTGGATCTCACATTTCTGCTTGTGGATCGTCTTTTTACACACATGGAATTTTGAGACATATTTTCCTCCGGTCTCCGCTAAAATCTACTCATGTCACTAGGTTATTTACGGAAACCACGTGATGGCCTGCTGATGCGGCATTTCCGCATGATTTCAAAGTAAGAGCATGATGGTTTGTTTAATGCTCTGTTTTTTTATTATAATGAACAGCGGAACGTTAGATGCATTCTTACTTCACCATCATCATCATCATCATCATGTTATAGTGATACAGTTAGTTTGTGTTAGTTTATTGGTTCAATATAGCATATATCGAGCACTTTCGTTGATGTTGAAGTACAGGCTATACGCCACTTTCGGATCCCGGGGGGAGCAGCTGGCAGCGAAGCAGCCCAGATAAAACTCTTTCTTCATTGTTTGTTGTGTATTCAGTAAAGCGGGTCAAAGTTACAATGTAAAATTGTAAGTACAATGTAAAGTCCTGTACTCTGCAGGTGCCGGTAAAGAGCAATACAATGACAAAACCTTTCCAAACAAAACAACTAGTAGGTAGGTACTGTATGTAGACAGGCAGGCAGATAGAGAGGTAGATAGACAGACAGATGGATATCCATAGGCGGCATGTGAGGCTCAGGTTTGGGAAGGCTAAATAACTTTTTTTACCTGACGCTGCCAGCCTCCGGCATATATAGAAAATAGATCAACTCAGTGAAAGCACCGCCTGCTGACCAATCAGAGCTCAGTGTGCGGAGTTTAAATCTATCAAGTCATATTACAGGAGAAAGGAAATACAGTTTAAACTGCCGTAAAGACGCCGACGTGTTGCACTTATCATTCATATCACATCATCAATCAGATCATCAATCATATAATATCATAATATATCATATTTCCTTATCTGAGTCAGCTTCTCAAGCCGTATCTGGCCGTGCAACACTTACATTGTCACCTACTGTATGCAGAAGTGTTATTTTAAGTAACACATTAGGTTGACGAAACACTCAACTCAAATGTAATTAAAGTCAGATCCACTCGTGTCTAGATGGGGCAGTGATATCATAAAACTGTTGTACGCTTTCAAACACTTTATTTATTTTTTATCCAGTTGTTCTGTATTCACCTTGCAGGTGCAACTATGTGGCTTGTATCCTGGATTATATGTTTAAATCATGGATGTTTAAAGTTCATATTTGTCAAATATTAGTTTACTTTTCATAAATGAAGTATGACGCTGCGCTGTCAGTACACTTGTCCCAGATACGGCTCTGACTTGTCCCTGTTTGTGATAGGTCAAATGTTGCTAACCCGCCCCTTCACGTGAACGCTTTCAGCTGGAGAGAGAAACCCCTGCTTGATTTACAGAGTTGATAACTAGCGTCGTAGGACCGCTTAGCGAGATCTCGTTTGTTAGGGTTAGTAAAGATAACTCAAACATATCCAGGGTATGTTGAACTGGCTTCGTAGTACAGGGCACAGGTGGCTGCATAGCAGCGCTAATTTCAAAGACACAAACATTATACATTATATTTTTATTTTACCAGGATGCAGTGACAAAAATATTTGGGAAGGCTTAGCCTTCCCTAGCCTACAGTACCCACCGCCCCTGTGGATATCATATATAGATAGATACGAGGGCTGTGCAATTTAATTGATCCTGCGATATATATCGATATTTTGTTTCCCGAGAAAGTATCGATATTTCAGCCGCGGGTATCGATACATTAAGTCCCATTCAAATCCCCCGTGTTCCGCCTGGCACTCTGCTCGCTGCTCATCCCCGCCCCCGTTCGCTTTGCATGAAGAGCGATTACGTCAGCCAGCCGAGCCGCTAGTGTCGCTGTAGAGCATTTTCTAGCTACACAGACGCCGGTGTCTTCTTCTCGCAGTGAGTGTGAAGCGGTTCAGGAGAATGGCGGCAAACATTAACCCAGCACCTTCGTGCTTAAAAGCAGATGTGTGGGAGCACTTTGGCTTTAAAAAGAAGAAGGAAAGCGACAATTTAGATAAAACTATGGCGGTTTGCAAGCTGTGTCACACAAACGTGAAATACTCTGGAAATACCACTAACCTACGAACCCACCTACAACGTCACCACCCGGACAAGGTAATGCTAACTGGGGAACTCAAGAAGCCGCGGCGTGACCCAAAACAAACCGTGCTGGACAGCGATGGCGGTTGTTCCCACAAGTTCCCATCTACTTCACCAAGGTCGCAGAAGATTACAGAGTCCATTGCCTACTTTATTTGTCAGGATTTGAGACCTTATTCCGTGGTGGAAAACATAGGCTTTCGGCGCATGGTGAACGCGATGGAGCCCCGCTATCCTGTTCCAACTCGCCAACACCTCACCAAGGTTTGCATTCCCAGGCTGTATGCTCAAACAAAGGCACACGTCAAAGCCTCCCTGGGCAAAGCGGAGAGAGTTGCCCTGACTTGCGACGGGTGGACCTCGCGAACAACTGAAGAATATGCCACCGTATGGTATGTCACGGCCCACTTTATTAATGAGGAATGAGAGCTTGTTACGTATGTATTACAAACCAGGGACATGCCCGAGAGCCACACCGGACACAACCTGGCAGAACATCTAAGAAAGGCCCTCGCTGAGTGGGAAATCACAGAAAAGGATCCAGTAATTGTCACTGACAACGCGTCAAATATGACATTAGCAGCTGAGGAGGCAGCGTTCACACTTCACGTCAAATGCTACGCACACACCCTAAATCTGGCTGCACAACGTGCCCTCAAAATCACAGCAGTCGCACACCTGTTGGGAAGAGTGAGACGCATTGTGAACTTCTTCAGACGAAGCACCACAGCCAACCACATGCTGAAACAGAAACAGAGGCTTCTACAACTACCAAAGCACAAGCTGATGACTGACGTGGTTACAAGGTTTGTGCGTAGTTACTATTCAATTGTTTATTTTGTTTTTATTACAAATGTATTTTGTCATTAATAAATAAATTTAAATAAATCTATAAATAAAGTTTCTTACTTTTATTTAACTACAGGTGGAACAGTGCACACGACATGCTGGAAAGATTCCTTGAGCAACAACCGGCCATCTGTGCAGCCCTGCTCTCGAGTGAGGTGAGGAAGACCGAGAAGGATCTGTGCACACTGACTGAGTCAGACGTGACAACAGCTGAAGAAGTAGTCAGCGCGCTGAAGCCCATGAAGGAGGCTACACAGTACATGTCCAAGGAGAAGACCCCAACGCTGTCAGTCATCGCACCCCTCCAGGACACACTGATCAATGGACTGAAACCGATCGAAGGTGAATCTGCAGTCATAAAAGAGATGAAGGCTGCCATGTCTGGGGATCTTCAGAAGAGGTACATCGACCTCAAGGCAACTCTCCATGCATGTTCAGCAATGGATCCAAGATTCAAAAGTCTTCCCTTCCTGACTGAGAACCAAAGACAGGAAGTTTTTGATGGACTGATTGCAGAGGCTCAGGATCAGCCAATGCCATCAGAGGTAAGGCAATGATGGTACTGCTAGGTTTAACCCTTGGCCTTGTATCCTATGTAACATCTCCTGGTGAGAGTAAGCATAGGCCTAAATAATACATTGTTCAAAGTTTAAAAGGCAAATCCTACAACGTTAACTGTTTAAAAAGCATAAATACTATAATGTTAACAGTTTTAAAGGCATAGATTTTAAATACACTAATTAAAAGATGTATTGCAGTGAAAGCTCATGAATTTCATGTTGACCTATTTCATTTAGTTGTCACTTTGGAGTGTGGTCGAAGAGGGCACAGGAACATTTAATGGTAGCGCTGATGAGGGGATGGCATCCGAAGAGGAGAATGTAGATGATGGTGTGCGATTCAAGGAAGGAGAGAGCAGTCAAGGTCAGTATCACCCATTGTTATCCAGTGAAGCACACTGTGTTGTCTGAACCTCTGAGTAGGAATTATGGAATGTGATTAACTATAAATAATGTGTGTTTATTTATTTGAAGGTCAGCATCCTCCACCCAGGAATCCAAAGCCGTCTTGTCCACTGGCTGCCCTTCTTGGTGGTGAACGATACGGTGGTGGAGCACAACCCAAGACAAATACCCAAGAGAACCAGGCCAAGGAGCAGATGACCCGCTACAAGGAGGCAGATCTCTTGGAAGTGAAAGAAGATCCACTGGTCTGGTGGTAGGAGCACCAGTATGAGTATCCACTCTTGTCACACCTTGCTAAAAGGTACCTGTGCATCCCTGGCACTAGTGTCTCCCTGGCACTAGTGTCTCCTCGGAGAGGGGCTTCTCTACCGCCGGAGATATCGTCACTGCTCAGAGAAGTGCACTTCTCCAAGACCACGTTGATCAGATTATATTCCTGAACAAAAATCTGAGTAGAATGTAGAGAGGAGCCTGTTTAGTGTTTTTGGCTTAAATGTTACTCCTTTGGACTTTAATTATTGGCAGGTACATTTTACATTAAATGTTGTTCTTAGTGACTTGAATTATTGGCAGGTACATTTTACATTAAATGTTGTTCTTAGTGACTTGAATTATTGGCAGGTACATTTTACATTAAATGTTGTTCTTATTGGCTACCTCATATTCTGTGTTAAGCTACAAATGCTGTAAAAACATCTGTTCAGAACAGGCCACCTGCTGCACCTTTTAATTCTCCATTGTCCATTGTGATACTGCACTTTATGTACTTACGTTTCAAAGGCTTGCAAGCTACAGTTTGCACTGTTTCAATAAATGAAACAAATTTTCTCACCACATTTTTGATTCATTTTGTCCAGCATTTGCATGCTGTAGACTCTCTGTCTAGTCAGAGCTATATATTGTATAATTGATGCTTTCAGTTTTCAGTTGAATTAATTAAATCTAAGTCAATGGAACACTCACAATGTTACAACCCGGCTCCTGGGCGGTAACAAAAAGCAGGGAGGCGAGACGAGGGTTGTAAATAAAGAGCCGTTTATTTTAAATGCCACACAATGATCCAGCAGCACCAGCAACAGATCCCCGAAGCTGGCCCGACGTGAGTGCCCAGAGGAGTGAGAGAGATGTATCCGGCTGGGCTCCTCCTATATACTTTTCCCAAGGTGTAGCTCATCAGGCAGGTATCCTCCCCGACAGGTGCAGCTAATCACCACCGGAACCTGTGAACACCCACAAAGCACAGACAAACAGACGGCACCCCACGTAGTGTGGAGGGGTCGTCACACTCCCCCCCCATAAGAAAGGAGTTCCCCTAAGAACACCGTTAACTATCTAAATAGCTAGGAGCTCTTCTCCGACATTTGTCCGTGGACAGAAGACCACTCTGGTCAGTCCCTTGACCCAGCACCTGGAAGAACCCGGAATGTCCTTCCATATACCGCAAACTAGCCCTTGGCAACGAACCAAAGACCTGACCCCCAGGTCGCTGCCGAATTGGCTTACCCGTCTGACATGATTTAACGTGCCGATACACATCTCTCTACAGACCAGGCCAAAAGACATACCGCAACATGTAACCACATGTTTTACGCACACCCCGATGTCCCGAATGCCCATGCGCTTTCCTGAGGACCTCCTCACGAAATCTGACAGGAACCACAATCTGATACACTGGCCCACCAATGAAGCCTTTCCCACGTGACCACCACTTTCTGACCAGCAATCCCCCTTGCAGCTGACAACCACTGGTGACACCATTTCCATCCTCGGTGGAGAGAACCGCCTCAAAAAAACGGACTGAGGGAGACATCCGCTTTCTGCTCTACCACCAACTCACTGCGGGATACAGACAACAACCAGTCAGGAATAACCACAGAATCTATCTCACTGACCTCTTCCCCCTGCCCAGACTCCCCCTGTGCACGGCTCACAGCCCGAAACACAGAGCAAGCCACAAACACTCCAGGAGAGCACTTAACATTCTCCTCTGCGTTACCAGTCACAGTGGGTGAAGATGACTGCATGGTAGGTGGTGGACCCTCAAACCACACACGGCTGCCAGCCAGGCCGTTACCCAGGATAATATCCACACCTTCAATCTGCATTACAGGACGGACCCCCATGGCGACCTCACCCTGCACCAGACCAGAGTTAAGCACAACAGAATGCAGAGGAACAGGCACAACATTCATTCCCATACCTCGCATCCGGACGAAATCCCCAGTTCTAGATTTGTCCGAAAACGGTAACAGAGCTCAGAATGTATGAGTCATACGATGCAGTGTCTCTCAAAATCTTTACCGGCACGCTGATATCACTTCCCACCAATGACACGTATCCGGTTGACAAAAATGCAGAAAACAGTGGTTCCTTCACCCCGCAAGGCTCATTAATCTGCTGACAGGGAGAGATGACAGGTAAGGGTACCACAGATACAGCACAAGCAGCAGAGTTAAACTGGCCTACACAGTTCCCCCTGCTAGCCTTAGCTTTTGGACAGTCAGCCTTCCAGTGCCCTCTCTCCCTGCAGAAATGAACAATTTCCGAATCACCCTGTGGCTGACCTCGTATCTCACGCTCAGGTTTACCCCAGTGCGGATTAGCTTTCTCTTCCCATCTCCCTGCTGCACGATACATACCCCCTTCATCCTGGACCCTGAAGTCGCGGCCACCCCTGTGCGTTAGCACATAATCATCTGCCAGAGCAGCAGCCTCTGCAGCAGTTTTTACCTTTCGCTCGCTGATGTAAACCGCAATGTGGCTGGGCAAAGAATTTTTAAAATTGCTCCAACACCATCAACTCACATAACGCGACATACGTATCCACTTTCAAGGAGTTACACCACCTACGGAAAGAGGTAACCAGGTCCCTGGCAAACTCAACATGTGTCTGCCTGTCAGACATCTCCCAGGACCGAAACCTCTGTCGATAGGCCTCAGGGACCAACTCGTAAGCCTTAAACACAGCAGTTTTAACCATCAGATACACTTTGCTGTCTGCCACCGTTAAAGCAGAATAAGCTTCCTGGGCCCTACCTGTTAGCACACACTGCAGCAATAAGGTGCTATTAGCCTCTGACCATTCTCTGCTCTCAGCCACCTGCTCAAATAAGGAGAAAAATGTATCTGGATCCCGCTCATTGAATTGAGGCACAACCTGCAGATTACCGGCAACGTCAAAAGGAGCAACTCCACCAGGGAAATTAGAGGCCTGACTTGCACCGCCAACAGGAAAACCCAACCTCCGCTCCTCTAACTCAAGCCTCTTAATTTCCAGCTGCAACACCAACAGTCTCTCTCTCTCTCTGCTCAAAAGTTAGGTCCGTATCACGGCAGCCAGACATGTTGACACTGTCTCTGCCAGGATCAACAGTATCTTTCCCCCCTTTGAAAACACCTTGCTCGAACAGATTTTCTCTAACAATCCCTCTTATGTTTTCCTTCATCCTTTTATCCCCAACATCCAAACGAAAATGTTCAGCAACACTGACCAGCTGCTCACCTGAGAAACCCTGCAGTAGCTCCTCTGTAGGCGCTCTCACAAACTCCTCCACACTGTCCATCATAGCACACTGTATGCACACTAACGCTACTACACAGCCTTCACGCTACCGCAGCCTGTCCCTCTAACTGCCTCACAGTACCTGGCTAAACTCCCCGCTAGTCTTCAGGTGCTAGTTATGGCGGGTACTTACGCACTAAATACCGTAAGCTCGGTGAAGCGACCAGAAAACCGGCAACTGCACCTGCAGCCTAGGCGTGCTCCCGAGCTAATAGCTCTAACCACTTTCACACCGCACTAACAGCCCCCCCTACGACCTCCAAGGGAGACCGTACTATACCTAACAGGGACAGATACCACGGTAACTAATGATACTGTGGTCATACTCGCTGCCATACAATCCCTGTGCATTAACACTGCAAAACACTCACCCCCGTAACGCTACTCCCAAACAATCAGCTGCAATCAATGACAACAGCAGCTGCGCGAAATCCGTCCCCACAACGGACATCCAGTTTGCACCATAGACTGTTTCCCAGGTCCAAAGCAACGAGCCCCCATCTGTTACAACCCGGCTCCTGGGCTGTAACAAAAAGCAGGGAGGCGAGACAAGGGTTGTAAATAAAGGGCCGTTTATTTTAAATGCCACACAATGATCCAGCAGCACCAGCAACAGATCCCCGAAGCTGGCCCGGCGTGAGTGCCCAGAGGAGTGAGAGAGATGTATCCGGCTGGGCTCCTCCTATATACTTTTCCCCAGGTGTAGCTCATCAGGCAGGTATCCTCCCCGACAGGTGCAGCTCATCACAACCGGAACCTGTGAACACCCACAAAGCACACACAAACAGACGGCACCCCACGTAGTGTGGAGGGGTCGTCACCAAGATCACACTGTCCCTTTAAAAATCTTTCAGAAAATGATGTAAGTGTATCGAATCGTATCGAATCGTATCGTTGGCTGAATATCGTGATATATATCGTATCGTGAGCTGAATATCGAGTATCGTATCGTATCGTGAGATTAGTGTATCGCCACAGCCCTAATAGATACTTCAGTCATCCCAAATTGTGAAATGTGTGGAAACAAGTATAAACACAATAACATTAAATAGCCTACGAATGAAAGCAATAGACAGGAATATATGCATACTGTATACAGTAGAAAGGACACAATGAATATTAAAACATTTAACGTAGCCTTACTATGAAGGCTAAATACGGTGCTTTTCTACATATTACTTTATTACTGCACTGGTAAAGTAAAATTAGGCCGATTAATAAGATGTGAAGTGCTTTGTAACTTTGACCCGCTTGACTGAATACACAAAAAACAATGAAGAAAGAGTTTTATCTTGGGCTGCTTCGCTGCCAGCTCCCCCCGGGACCTGAAAGTGGCGTATAGCCTGTACTTCAACATCAACGAAAGTGCTCGATATATGCTATATTGAACCAATAAACTAACACAAACTAACTGCATCACTATAACATGATGAAGATGATGATGATGATGATGATGATGATGATGATGGTGAAGTAAGAATGCATCTAACGTTGCGCTGTTCATTATCATAAAAAAACAGAGCATTAAACAAAACAAACCATCATGCTCTTACTTTGAAATCATGTGGAAATGTCGTCATCAGCAGGCCATAACGTGGTTTCCGAAAATAACCGAGTGACATGAGTAGATTTTAGCGGAGACCGGCGGAAAATATGTCTCAAAATTCCGTGTGTGTAAAAAGACGATCCACAAGCAGAAATGTGAGATCCACGAGCAGAGATTTGAAATCCGCAAGCGCATTTTTTGTCGAGAAATACAAAATGGATTCACAAATCCATTAGTTATAGTATTAGTTTGTACGTGTTAACGATGAATCTTCCACGCAAACCAAAGTTAGCCATGGAGTGCCACAGGGCTCAGTTCTCGGACCTATTTTGGTTCACATTATATATGCTTCCGTTAGGCAATATTATAAGGAATCATTCTGTAAACTTTCATTGTTATGCAGATGATACTCAACTATATTTATCAATTGAGCCTGATGAAATTAATCATCTAAATAAAATTCAAGACTGCCTCAAGGACTTAAAAACGTGGATGACCTTAAATTTTTTGATGTTAAACACGACCAAAAAAATTAAGTTATTGTACTTCGCCCGAAGAATCTACGAAACAAATTATCTAAAGATATACTAACTATGGATGGCATTAATTTGGCCTCCAGTGAGACTGTAAGGAATCTTGGTGTTATATTTGATCAGGATTTATCCTTTAACACCCACATAAAATCAATTTCAAGGACCGCCTACTTCCATCTACGTAACATTGCAAAAATCAGGCATATCTTGCCTCAAAACGATGCAGAAAAACTAGTCCATGCATTTGTTACTTCAAGGCTGGATTATTGTAACTCCTTATTATCAGCGTGTACCAAGAAGTCAGTCAAGTCGCTTCAGCTGATTAAAAATGCTGCAGCTCGTGTACTAACCAGAGTTAGGAAAAGGGACCACATTACTCCTGTTCTGGCTGCCTTACACTGGCTCCCTATAGAACACAGGATAGAATTTAAAATTATTCTTCTCGCCTATAAAGCCCTTAATGGGCAGGCGCCATCTTACCTTAAAGAACTCATTATACCCTACTGTCCTACTAGGGCATTGCGTTCCAAGAATGCAGGGTTGTTGGTTGTTCCTAGAGTTTCTAAAAGTACAATGGGAGCCAGAGCCTTTTCCTATCAAGCTCCACTTTTGTGGAATCAGCTTCCAGTTTGTGTTCGGGCGGCAGACACCCTATCCGTTTTTAAGAGTGCGCTTAAGACCTTCCTTTTTGATAAAGCTTATAGTTAGGGCTGATTAGATTCAGCTCCTAGTTTTACTGATAGAGGCTTAGTTTGTCGGGGGACGTCTTACTTCTTCCTTTTCTCTGTCTATACCATAGACTGTATAATGGACGTAGTGTCCGTGACGTCACCCATAGGATTCTGCAGAGTTGCCGAGAAGCCCTTAGTAGGCGGAGTCGGCCACTAACGGCTTGACAGCGACGTCAGAGTCTAATCCCGCCTGCTCCAAATAAGGGCAAAGAGGCGGAGCCGAGGCGGGACCTGCTGCCTCCGAATCTGGAAGTAAACAGAGCTAGCTCAGGCTAAGAAGCTAAGCTAACATGAAATACATGCATACCAAGTTACTGCTAACGGTGGAGTTCCCCTATATAAACGTTACATTCATAATCAAATGAGACAATCTGCAAGAGAATTAGCTATATTTTGTTATTCTTAATGCTTGTCATTCACACGTTAAGAAAAGACGGACTCCACCGCCCGGACCTAACGGAGCCGCAGTGGGCTAGCTCCGGGACGCCGGCTGGAGCTAGCCCCCTGCGGCTCCGTTAGCTCCGGCGGCCACCACTGGGATAATTGGGTCCCCTATTAACATTTGCTCCCGTTTAGCATTATGAGCATCATAGCCATAGACCAGAGGTGCCCAGTACGTCGACCGCTTTCGACCGCAATGCTGGTAGATCGCGAGTCATTCATAAATAAATAAAAATCCAGCTCCGTTAAAATAGACAAAACAGGTTTTGATCCCTCCTCCCTTGGCCTCCCTGCCACTTAATTCAAGAGTTGACTTGATTGACAGAAAAAGCGACCTATTGCTTTCCAGTCTGTTAACCCAGAATGCAAAGCGATACAAAATCAGTCAAGTGCCGGGAGAGACAAACAACAAAATGAGTGCGGGAACGAGCAAACAGCTAAAGACATACCACTTCCACACAGAATGGGAAGGAGAATCTTTTTGGTGATGTCACATTCTAAGGTTATTTGCCTTATTTGTAAAGCAAGCGTCGCTCTGCCAAAGAAAGGTAACGTGGAGAGGCATTATCGGAGTGTTCACAAGGCATATGACAGCGACTTCCCTCCGAGTAGCGAGTTGAGAAAGAGAAAGGTCATGTATTATTGCTACACAAACATTATCTCTTAGTCTTAGTGTCGCCAACTCGTTTCTAACATGCAAAAAGACAAACAAATGCGTCTATAGTCGGTGTATTTTCTATCTTTCCAATCCAGAAGAGATCTCTCTCTCCCCCGTCTGTTTGCAAGGGGGCGGGGCAGTTTACACACACGCATCTGCTACATGCACCAACACACGGAGGAGATGGTGGAGAGAAGCGCTCCAAGGTGTGGTTACATGTTACCCGTCTTGAGGTGGACAATGCTCGTCACCAAAAGTGTTTAGCATGTAAGGGCGGTAACACGAGCAATTTGTCTAAACATTTAGCAAAAGTGCACCACATTCAGACGGACGAATGCACCGGGTTCGACTATCTTTCTAGTAGCTCTGTGGCCCCATCCACGAGTAACGTTTCCACGTCAGGTGTTATGTATGCTAGCAGCAACACACGGAGTTAACTACATTATACAAACATGGGTTAATGATTAGAGGTAACTGAGTTATTTATTTTGTTAAAGTTTCAGCTATTCTGTTTCCAGTTCTGTCATAAGATTATTTAATAAGATTTGTTAAAACATTGTTGTTTCTTTTGATGTGAAATATTATTTATTTAATTCAAATAAAAAGCAATGTTAATTTTGTTCACAATTTGTTAAGTTAATTTAATAATATATGTATTTTTGAATCAAGTATTCATCTTTATTGTCTTCATTGTTAGTTTCCACATGCCTAAAACAACCTCAAACTAAATCTAAAAGTTGATGGCTAAATAAGAGCGTTTGAGAAATTGTGCAAGGCACACAGCAGTAGTCCGAATAGTCGATTAATCGTTTCATTAATCTATAGATTAATCGATAATCAAATTAGTCGTTTGTTGCAGCCCTATTGTAGTTATCCCATGTAAAAATAAAACGTGTTATTCAGCAACCCTTGCAATTTGGGATTTTATTTTTGGTTGGTAGACCTCGGTTAGCTGGTCATTTCAAAAGTAGCTCACCAGCCAAAAAAGTGTGGGCACCCCTGCCATAGACTATAAAAGTCTTACCCAAGGCTGAATCATAAACTAAAATGTATATGTATGTATAAAGGGTTATGTCCTTAGCTGGCTAATAAGTAACAAGCTAAGCTACCAAGCACACAAACACCTGTGAACGGGACATGTATAATATTATCATTTTAGACTTCTTGGAAGTTCTGTTAGTAGCCTACATTCAAGCGCACAGCACAACATTTTAATTGTCTGGTATTTGTAACAATATTCCCTAAAAGGCACAATCACCACGAACACGGCTAAAGCTAAAGGGTCAAGTACAGTAACTACAACTAACTAACGTTGTAGCCTCTATGGTTGTAGCCTAGCAGAGTGAACAAGTTGCTGTTAGCTGACAGTGAGGCATGTACATGTCCATCAAAGTGACCACGCCCTAATTTATGCAAAAGCTTTAAGGCTTAATATTAATTAAACAGATGAGTTGAGAAAAAATTCACCCCCCCAATCCATATTCATGAAGGGGGGATCTAACTATACAGAGAATATGTTTTTCTGAACCACGATGTAAACATGTTTAATTCTGCTCTAAAGTTGGGCATTTTAACATTGGGGTCTATGGAAATTGCTCCCTTCTGCAGACTGCTCCTACTGGCCACTTGATGAACTGCAGTTTGAGGCTCTTCCCCAGAGTTTGCCGCTTGGTCTATACCTGTGTACTCTCATGTTCCGATTAACCCAGCTTCCCCAAATGTCTTTCTTTTTGGTGTCTATATACGCCGGGATCCGGAATCATGGATGATCCTGCGGTCCTGTGTCATGGATCGCAATTCCTGGATCTTGAGTCGTGGCTGTGGTCCTGGATCATAAGTCCTGGATGGATATCCTCGTGGATTCATCTTCCTATTATACACACATGCATTTCCAAACATTTGGACTACCTATGTTGCAAATGTATTATCTTTTCAATTTACACACGGCATCTATTGCACGTCTGTCCGTCCTGGGAGAGGGATCCCTCCTCTGTTGCTCTCCCTGAGGTTTCTCCCATTTTTCCCTTTAAACTGTGGGTTTTCTCCGGAAGTCTTTCCTTGTACGATGTGAGGTTCTAAGGACAGAGGGTGTCGTATTGTAATACTGATATTCTGTACAAACTGTGAAGTCCACTGAGACAAATGTAACATTTGTGATATTGGGCTATATAAATAAACATTGATTGATTGATCAAAAGTTGTAAATGTTAAAGAGATATTCACAGATCTTTTTTTGATTTGTGAAAATATTTTGATTATTTGCAGATCCATTTTACACTTGCAAATTTAGTTGTGAGTTTGCAAATCTTTTAAATGCATTTGTGGATGGTGTTTTACATTTACAAATCACATATTTACACACAAATTATTTTTATGTTCACACAAATAATTATGAGACATATCTATGCCCATAATTTCCCTTCGATTCTATTGGCTCTAACGGTCAGGAAGAGCACTTGTTTTGCATCAATCTTGATACAGGGTACTTATTATCTGTTGTACTTTGGATTCCTAACGCTTTTAGTCTACTAACCCATCATCCAAGGTTAGTTTTCACTATAAGTACAAAATATCTTTTGGATGGACACTATCATTTACAGTTTTTTACCATGTTCAATTTGAATTTTCTTTAAAATAAAAAACATCTATATTGATTCTGACTTTTCTACATCCAACTCACAGGTTTATCATTACTTTGAGAAAAAAGAATATTAATTTAACCCTTTTAGAAGGGAAGATATGGTCATTTATTCTGGGAATGTCATTTTCTAGCCTGAAACCTGAAAAACAGGCTTGGGGCCTAACAGGTTAAATGTGTGTCAACCACAGACCATATTTCGAGCTGTTTTCCAAAATCCTATGGAGAAATTGCATTGCTTTTTTGTCGAGGGAACCCATGCGCAGCTTACTACCGGGTTTTAGGACGCGTCACTGCACCACCCTATACTAGTCGGACAATGGACAGTTATAATATATGTATATATGAACACAGAACAGAAGCCTGAGGCAGAAATGTGTCAAATGGACAGGCCAAACACACAGCCATCCAACATTAAGTAAGTGTTCTTCTGAGCATCATCGACAAGAAACTTTCCTGTAAAACGTCTGTTGTACTCTGTAACATAGCCGTGGGAACATGTTTCAAATGGGGGGTGCTGTGGGGATGACACCAGGGCCGGTTTTGACCAATGTGCTGCCCTAGGCAAGATTTTAGCTGGCATTGAAAAACCTCTACAAAAGACCAATACACTACAAAAAGAGAAACGTATTGACATGGTGGACAGCTTATATAAAAAGGCTTCAAATGTATTTAGTATTGCATGAACATGTTTTAATTTAGGGGGTGGACTTCACATCCTCTTGGGGGGTCCGGGGGTGCATCCCGGGAAGATTGTTTTTAACATTTTAAAGTAAAATGCTTCAATCTGGTGCACTTTGAGCGCCCAATTGCTAGAGACTGATCTAGGGGATACAACTCTAAACACCCATATGAAAAAGATCGGTTTGCATTTTAATAATCAAATAATATATGTGAACATAACCAATAACCTACCATAGCCAATAACAAATAAATGTAGGCTAACTTGTTTTATTTTTGTTAACATTTATTTATTTATGCATATTTTTAAATCTCTCCAGTTTTAAACAATATTTTTGGTTTACTGTCCTATAGTATACATTGGAATGATTTCAAACCTGTTTTTATTCAGCCTAATAATTATAAAGGAGTGCCTTGGAAATATTTGTTTACATACATTCTGATCAAAACATTTGAGACCCACTCAACTATCTAAACACTCAGAGTCCTTTACCTCACTGAACCTCTCAGTCTGACAGGAGAGCTCTCCCTCCACATTATTGTAGAAACATCTTCTTATATCCGTTAGCGCAGCAGAAGCTAACAACAATCCCAGCCGGTACCGGTGCACCCCCTCTCTCAATCCCTCTCTCTCTCTCTCTCTCTCTCTCTCTCACGCTGGTGAGCTGCGGGTGCCTGATAAGCCAACATCCCCCACTTTCATCACTTACAGCGCCCATCGTACGGGGCAAATGGAAAATGTAACCGGGGTGAAAAGGCTGTTATCTTTACTTAATTATGAATGTTGTTACATCAAGGCTGAAAATTCATTTTTTTGAAATTATATTTGTATTTAATTTTGTGGAAGTGCAGATCCCCTGTCCTCCACCATGGGGTGCTGCAGCACCCTCAGCACCCCTACTTCCCACGGCCCTGCTCTGTAAACCCAATGTTGTCACAAGGTTATTGACCTGGGGACATTTTCCTCAAGTGGCATCCCAAATATGCTTACACAAGAGTCTTGGGACAAGGTGGGAATTAGCGTCAAACTACAGGGGTCAAGATGTTCTGACAGCGCTGATGGTAGAGGACTGTTGGTGTCATAGTCATCCTGTTTGGGGAATCTTGTTCTCGCCTGACATAAATAAAAGTCATTTGAATCATTGCTTTCCTCTGTCCAAGCAAGGCTGTCCACAAAGATATTTCTTTAGGGTGGCCTGGGGATGCAAAATACCATCTTCTAGGTTTGAAAGTAGCCAGAGACCAATGTTGTTCCTCGTCTTTTACCCTTCTGCTGAGCATGATAAATAATGAAGTAAAGACTGCCCCTTAAATAATCACACTTTTGAAGTCTGGAGTCTTGTTTTAAATTGTCAGCTGAATATGCACTATACACTAAAAAATAGATTTACCTTCCCATCTTCCTTAAGTTTGGTCTGACTTTGGTGCTTTTTGATGACTGATATTCCATTTCATGTGCCTACAATATTTGTCAGACCTCTTGTCCATTTGTTGAATAATTGCCAGTTATAGCCACAAGCCTTCGAAGCTTGCCTCAGGTATTTGTACTCCCTATCCTGATCTTGTTGGTACATGCTGTGCCTGCTAGTACTATTTACCCCTATAGCTCATGTTCTAGCTAGTTTAGATTCTAGTTTAGATTTCCAAGACCAATGTTTGGAGGTTTCTCCAATTTAATGACAGAAGCCACATACTTTTGCTACACAGCAATCATGTAAAAGCATAACATCTCTGCAAATAGAGAAAACAAAGTAGATGCAGTATCTCTCCTGCACATGTGCTCTCTGTGTCTCGAGCAAAACATGTTATTGTAGCAAAACATAATATACCATTATCTGAATATATTAGCAACACATAGGTCTACAATGTGTTCCTTTAAAAAAAAGAATTCTCCTTTATATCTAAAATGAATCAACATCTGATGAATACACAGATTGAGTGATTTTCAAGTTCATTTAAAAGTCACAAGCTGTGTATTCCAAGTTAAAATCACTGTTTAAAATGTTCATCTTGTTTAAGAACCTCTAAAGGTTTGGTGGAAGTGGACATCACATGATCTGAAGTATCAGCCTTAAAGGTCCCATATCATGGCCATTTCTATTGATCACAATTCCATTTTTGAGGTCTAATAGAATAGATTTATCTTGTGCAATTTTCCAAAATCACATTGGTTTCTCATACAGCATCTCTGTATAGTGTGTGTATTCACTATCTGTCCTAAACGGCTTGTTGGAGCTCCTGCTCACCCCCCCAAAGATATGCTATGGTTATTTTCCCACATGGAAGGAATATATATGAACCTATATATTTTTAATATGAAGCTCAGCGCAAGTTCAGGCAGGAAGACCTATCACTTCGTATTGCACGTCATGGCAATACTCGCTCCCTTCACTAAATGATAGGGAGCGCCACTCCTCAAGCTAACCTATCACTTCCCTCCATTCACAAGCCTAATTATCTTACCTGTTAATCTCTCTATATATGCTCTCCCCTTTTCCATCAGCTGTCTTCCAGGTGTCAACGCGCAAGCAGCAGCAGGGCTTCGTCCCAGCTCCAGGTCAGCTCCGCGGTCTTGCGGATTAAGCTACAGGCGGCGTTCCCCAGTTGGCTAGCGGTTCTAGCCGGCCACCCCGCAAACCCGGACGCGGAAGGAAAAGACAAGGACATCGGGCTCCACAGAAGTTCCTCCGGCTTAATGGAAAGGGGCTACTTCAGGCAAACAATTGACGCACGCCTTCAGTCGAGAGAGAGCATCACTGGCATCAGGGCCGCTCTAATGCGGCGCTTCCGGCTTCACGCGGAACGGGCCCTCATCGCTCGCGAAGCTTCACCCATTTCTGGCTTCAACTACAACCCCTCTTGCAGGCAGGCAGGGCTTAAGCTACATCCCATCGAAGCTACTTCTCCTCCCGGCTCAGTAGCCAGTAGGCTACTGGACACTAAGTGCGTCATAGACGGCTAGCAGGTTCAGTGCACAGCAGGCTTGCCTCCTTTCCCTGCGCCTCACCGCTAAAACAGGCAAGAAAAGAGAAGAGGAAAAAGAGAGGAAGAAAAGAAAAGAGAGAGAAGAGCAAAGAAGAACAAGGAAGAGAAAAGCAAAAGAAGAGAAGAACGAAGAAAAAAGGAGAGAAAAAGAAAAGAACGGAAGAAAGAAAAAAGAAAGAAAAGAGAGGAGGAAGAAGAATAAGGAGAGAGAAAAAGAGAGAATTTCGTTTATGCATTGTTGCCTTTAGTTCAGGGTTAAGGTGAGTTTCAGGCAGCTTCGGGTGTAACGCGTTACAGCATGGAGTTATGCAGTTCGGGTAACTACTACCCGTCACAATGCTCAGTAAGTACCGCAGTTTCAAGCTTCAACACAGCCACGGATGCTGCCCATCCCTGGTTTTTTGGGGGGGTTTCTTTCAGGGAGAAAGAGAAGTTCATGTAAGACGATAGAAGACAGTCTAATCACCCAACCAGCACATCAGCATCTACGTCTCACCGTGGCGTAATTAAACTGCTAATTAAGCTAGTCCTATATCAGGGCTCGACAGTAACGGTTGCCAGGTTGCCGTTGGCAACCATTCAGAAAAATGTCAACCACTTCTTGGACTTTGGTTGCCGTCAGTGGCAACCAGTTTTTAACATAAGAAATAAGGACAATAAAACGTTCACCCCAAAATAGATGAATGTTCATATTCGTTTTTAAGAGTGATATTTAATTGTTGTGACCAGTCGGAACCTGATACTTAAATTGCACGTGCATTGGCGTGATTACGGAGCCAGAAAGTGATGCACGTTTACTCGCTGTGCGCGGTGCGCCGTGTGTTTTACAACAAAATGGCGAAGCAAAAATAAGTTGTTTGACTGTGTGGTAAAAAGTTCAGCCAACACCTCAACTTCTCAAACGAATGTTCAAAGTGATTCAACTGATGAAGCGTAAGGTAAAACCCGAACGAAAAACAAATAGGAATGTTTTCCATTCACTTCCGGTAAAAGTTCCTTCAAAATAAGAGTCCCGATCTTATTACTACCAAAATAAAAGTGCAAAACGAAACTTTACCATAGAAAAAATGGTTGCATTCAATTATAATCACTTCTATAAAAAGGTAACACATTTTAAATATAGTTAGACATATTAAAGGTAATTTACAGCATCAATAATTAATATCAAATGTTTAACTGTGAATGGTTTTCATTTATTTAACATTAGAAATGTATTAGTCTGGCCAATCCAAGACTTCAATGCTGAAGGGCCAATGGGTCTCTGGTGGGGGCCAGCACAAAGGTCAAGAAAACCCACATTTGAAAGGGAGACAACGGATGATCAAGAAACTAGTGACTTGCTCAATTCATTTGTGAGGGATCTATGAAGAACAGGACAACAGCAGCACTACTGGTATTTTGTATACCAGCAATTGAGGGTGGACAAGTTTACTACCACTTAGGTTCAAATAAGTGCGTTAATTACTTATTGTAAAGCATTTGAACATTCTTGTGTCACATGTTCATTATTAAGTTGATGTATAACTGTATAGCATCTTAATTATTTAAAATATAAGGTATCTAAAAAAGGGCAACCGTATTTTCAGTTTTGGCAACCAAAAGCGGATGCCTGGTTGCCAGCCTGACAACCACTTTTAAAAGTTAGCGTTGAGCCCTGCCTATATCATGGGTCATGTCTCAGTATTTACCTAAGCAAATATTATTTCATGCTGCTCATATTGCACTCATATATTTGGTTTCATGCTCACATGGCTTATGTTAAGCAGGGTATGATATTCATGCATCATTGTACTCAAGCTAACAGCTGCATTACATTGTCTACATCTCCCTCTTCGCCGGGCATCGGCTCGTGCCGGCTATCCAAAATCTCTCCAGCTTACCTATGGTAAACATGCATATAACTGGTGGTGGTGTCTTAAGAGCATTTCAGGGCTCGTTCAGGATAGGTGCAGCAAACCTGCCGCAATCAAGGTAATTATTCCTCTTCCCTACAACAACCGCTTCTCATCCTACATTCGTCCGAACCTCAGTGCCGTGCTGGCTATCCAAAGGTCTCTCCAACCTTAAAATTGGTACGTATGCATATAACTAGTGGTGGTTCTTAGCATGTCAGCACATATATTCGCCCCGCGGCTCATGTTTATCCTTGCATGTCTAACCCTGTACGTCCAGGTTGTAACCTTCGGGTCTGTATAAAATGTGTCCCTGCGAAGTCAGGTTGCCCCGTACGTCCGGGATGCCCCGCACGTCCGGGATGCCCCGTACGTCCGGGATTCCCTGTATGTCCAGGATGCCCTGTACGTCCAGGAAGCCCTGTACGTCCAGGGAGGATGCCTAGGAGGCATCAGTATCTCTAAATCCCCACATGTATTAACCTCTCATTTCATCCATAGATTTCCATTGCATCCCACAAGGTAAGATTTCATCACGTTCAGTACTTCATACTTTCACTTCTTTTGGGGGTTCATCGGAAACGGTTCTTCCCTTCCCGAATGACATCCTACCAAACCTGGGCCTAATCGCCAAACACCATTTCATTCACTTGTTATAAACTGTCATCATTATGTATCATTTATATAATGTGACCCGATAATAAACATGTATTTCATACATCACGTCTCTCCTGATTGAAATGAAGCTCAGCGCAAGTTCAGGCAGGAAGACCTATCACTTCGTATTGCACGTCATGGCAATACTCGCTCCCTTCACTAAATGATGGGGAGCGCCACTCCTCCAGCTAACCTATCACTTCCCTCCATTCACAAGCCTAATTATCTTACCTGTTAATCCCTCTATATATGCTCTCCCCTTTTCCATCAGCTGTCTTCCAGGTGTCAACGCGCAACCCTCCTCCACCCCTTCGCATCCTGCTTCCAACTCAGGGCCAAGCTCAACCTTCTCCCTTCCAACCGGACCTAACCACTTATCACCACCACCAGTGTCTAGACCCAGGGGGGTTCATCGGAAACGGTTCTTGCCTTCCCGAATGACATCCTACCAAACCTGGGCCTAATCGCCAAACACCATTTCATTCACTTGTTATAAAATGTCATCATTATGTTTCATTTATATAATGTGACCCGATAATAAACATGTATTTCATACATCACGTCTCTCCTGATTGAAATACAGTATTTCACATATATGGTTAACATATATGTGAAATATCCGAAATTGGACCCCGACATATATGTCTCTGAACTTATATGTACATATATATCCATATATGCACATATATGCGAACACATACAGTGGGGCAAAAAAGTATTTAGTCAGCCACCAATTGTGCAAGTTCTCTCACTTAAAAAGATGAGAGAGGCCTGTAATTTTCATCCTAGGTACACCTCAACTATGAGAGACAAAATGAGGAAAAAAAATCCAGAAAATCACATTGTCTGATTTTTAATGAATTAATTGGTAAATTCCTCGGTAAAATAAGTATTTGGTCACCTACAAACAAACAAGATTTCTGGCTCTCACAGACCTGTAACTTCTTTAAGAGCCTCCTCTGTCCTCCACTTGTTAACTATATTAATGGCAACTGTTTGAACTCGTTATCAGTATAAAAGACACCTGTCCACAACCCCAAACAGTCACACTCCAAACTCCACTATGGCCAAGACCAAAGAGCTGTCAAAGGACACCAGAAACAAAATTGTAGACCTTCACCAGGCTGGGAAGACTGAATCTGCAATAGGTAAGCAGCTTGGTGTGAAGAAATCAACTGTGGGAGCAATTATTAGAAGATGGAAGACATACAAGACCACTGATAATCTCCCTCGATCTGGGGCTCCACGCAAGATCTCACCCCGTGGGGTCAAAAGGATCACAAGAACGGTGAGCAAAAATCCCAGAACCACACGGGGAGACCTAGTCAATGACCTGCAGAGAGCTGGGACCAAATTAACAAAGGCTACCATCAGTAACACACTACGCCGCCAGGGACTCAAATCCTGCAGTGCCAGACGTGCCCCCCTGGTTAAGCCAGTACATGTCCAGGCCCGTCTGAAGTTTGCTAGAGAGCATTTAGATGATCCAGAAGAGGATTGGGAGAATGTCATATGGTCAGATGAAACCAAAATAGAACTTTTTGGTAAAAACTCAACTAGACGTGTTTGGAGGAGAAAGAACACCATACCTACTGTGAAACATGGGGGTGGAAACATCATGCTTTGGGGCTGTTTTTCTGCAAAGGGACCAGGACGACTGATCCGTGTAAAGGAAAGAATGAATGGGGCCATGTATCTTGAGATTTTGAGTGACAACCTCCTTCCATCAGCAAGGGCATTGAAGATGAAACGTGGCTGGGTCTTTCAACATGATAATGATCCCAAACACACCGCCCGGGCAACGAAGGAGTAATAATAATAATAGTCCTTATATTTATTATAGCGCTTTATCAATGACTCAAAGCGCTTTACAAATACACATTACATATACAGATCATACATACATGTAATGGTCATCTACTGTGGACAATACCCACAGGAGCAAGTTTAGGTGAAGTGTCTTGCCCAAGGACACAACGGCTTTACAGACGCAGCGGCGGCGGGTTTCACCCCCTTGATCAATGCACTGCGCCACACCGCCCATCTTCACACCTCAAAGTCATCGAGGCGCTTTTACAAGTACACATTGATATTACACATGTACTGTGGACAATACCCACAGGAGCAAACTCGGGTGAAGTGTCTTGCCCAAGGACACAACGGCCTGAAGCAGTGGGGCGGGAGCGGGTTTCGAACTGGAGTTCCCCAACACCCCCTTGATCTGATGATCAAACGCACAGACCACTGCGCCACCCGTCCCTGAAGGAGTGGCTTCTTAAGAAGCATTTCAAGGTCCTGGAGTGGCCTAGCCAGTCTCCAGATCTCAACCCCATAGAAAATCTTTGGAGGGAGTTGAAAGTCCGTGTTACCCAGCGACAGTCCCAAAACATCACTGCTGTAGATTAGATCTGCATGGAGGAATGGGCCAAAATAGCAGCAACAGTGTGTGAAAACCTTGTGAAGACTTACAGAAAACGTTTGACCTCTGTCATTGCCAACAAAGGGTATATAACAACGTATTGAGATGAACTTTTGTTATTGACCAAATACTTATTTTACACCATAATTTGCAAATAAATTCTTTAAAAATCAGACTGTGATTTTCTGGATTTTTTTTTCTCATTTTGTCTCTCATAGTTGAGGTATATCTAGGATGAAAATTACAGGCCTCTCATCTTTTTAAGTGGGAGAACTTGCACAATTGGTGGCTGACAAAATACCTTTTTGCCCCACTGTACATATATGGGTGCAGTGTATACACATATAGGTTGCACATAATATGCACATATAGGTTGCACATATAGGTTTTACAAATAGGTTTCACATAAATGCACATATATGTAAAACATATGTGCATATAAGTTTCACATACATGCGCATATAAGTTTAGCCTATATGTGCATATATGTTTACACCTATGTTCAAGGATTATACATAGCCTACCTACATAAAAAAATACAACACACAAAATGTATAAGTCATTAACATACATTTATTGTCAATAAATGTCAATTATTCAGTCTGCTTTTGGCGAACCCTGAGCTCTGTTAGCTTGTTGTTGATGGCTGTACCCAGCTGGCCCTTCGTTGTGTGTGGCCACTTCTTCATTGTTGCCTCTACAGAGAAAAGAAAAGGACATAATGAGATGACAGTGTAAAAATGCTCCAAGTCTTCTAAAGACTCCAAGCATTCCACTCCAAAGTTTTGCCAAACCACCTGGTGTAGTGTACACGCGCTCCCCTGTGAGTTTATTGGCAGATAAAGCCCAAAGCCTTTATTCAAACAGATAATCTATTTTATTAGTGCAAACAACAGAGATCATCAGCACAGGTTGTTTACCAGAAGAGCAATAAGATATGCATTGCAATCAAGAAAATTAATTAAAGACATGATATGGCACAAACACAGTACAAAGGGCATGGTCATTGATTAAGATGCTGGTTATTTAACACTGCAGAGACAACAATTAGTGTCATGGGGTTATTAACGACTACATATTCTATACACCGGCCACTGTCTATTAGCTGCCTTGTGTCCATGGCGCCATTCCACCAAAAACTCCTCAGGAGTTTCTTCGTCGCCATTCAAGTAATTATTTTCATTAAAATCTCGAACACAGTCAATCGACAGAATGCTCCTATGTCCCTTGTCACTACCTTCTGTCCACTCCACCAAGGCAAACGTGCACATGGTGATATTAATGTAATTTAATTTGTATGTTTGTTCTGTCTGTTGTGTTTTCCTGTATCCGCGAGCGGTTGGAATTTGAAAGAGCGGGCACTCTGGCAGCGCATGCACATAAACAGGGGGATGACGTCATGAACGCGCGCTCGTTCGGAGTGGCGCTTTTCTATGACGTCACATTCTGCAGCAAATGTCTCTATTATTCTCTAATAATATAAAAAAAACGTAAACAATTAAAGGTAACATTTAGTGAAAACTTGTGGTTCAGATTATGTGTTTTAACAATAATGTACAATTATCAAATATTTAATAATTTACTAATCTTAAACTGATCAGCTTACGTCGAGCGGATATAAACATCCGGTTTCGGTCCTGGGTGAAATAACTAAACTAAAAATGTTGCTTCATACAATAAAACATACCATAATCAAACAATATTGTCTTTATACATTGAATTGTCTTGGGCAATCCGCAAACCTTAATCTGCATTGAATGGAAATAAGTACAATGATTAATTCATGTAGTTATATAGATCTTTGGAATAATATGCACATTACCGCATTACCTTGCAAAGACCTATATATATGTAGGCATTCTGTATGACATATATGCAAAAAGACAGATATATGAGCTATATATGATGCATTATGTAGGAGATATATGCAAATATATGAACCTGACTTTGGCATATATGTGGAAATATATGAGCTATATCTGACACATATCTCCTATTAATCCACCTATATGCACATATATGAACCTGAATATGGCATATATGCAGCATATATTCTGCATATATTGGCATATATGTTGTGTATAGACTACACAGCAGCTGTATTATATGTATTTTTTTCAACCTGATCTCACCAGAATGCGTGACTCCATCACGACTCCTTAACGCCGCATTGCGTGGTGGAGTCACGAATTTTGCTACATTTACGTTCTGCACCACGCAAACAACCCCAATGTAGAGTGAATGAGGCTCCTTTGTCGTGGTGCACACACGCATTTCTACAACGTCCTGCAGTGAGCTTTTTATTATATAAAACGTTTTTAAAATCTACTTTATAGCTTGTAGTAACTCACGGGAGTCTTCTTTTCTTTTATTTGTATTCATAACAATTTGTATGTTTCGTCAGAATGTATTATGGCAACCCTGTCTCCTAAAAATTACGTTCCCACAGGACTAAACTGCATTCTCAATTACGTTTAGCTAGAAACGTATTTTCTCCCACGTCACGTTTCATATGAACGTATCTTAAAGACGTTTATTTTCTAAATATCTTTGCCATTTATTGTCTTGCTTATAATAATGATAGTCATTTATAAATATCATTTTAGAGCACACATTTGAAATCAGTAGGCGAGGCTGTAATTTCGCCAGCTGTTACTCTCATGAGCGAGGCAGAAAATAATAGTTTTAACATGCCAAAAAGCTGCTGTCGTTTATTGCACCTCAAACATTAAAACAAATCCAGAGTTACGTGTTTCTGTACTTCCTCTAAGAAGAAAGGACAGTAACAGAAGATCTCTGTGACGCCAGATGTGGTGTTGTTAATGCGATATGATATCCAAAAAGAAATTCAGTTTTGGATGGCCGAAGACACTACACTACCCATAATCCCCAGCTATCGTTTGGGACTACAGTCCCGTTGACAAACCCTGTGATTAATCTTCAAGCTCTGGGATTGGATGTTGGAGTGGCAGTGCGCCGAGCGCCAAGCTCTTTGAAATGGAACGAAACCACGGCAGACTATTCAAAACTGGACTCGAACGCCCCCCCAGAACTACACATGCTGGCTATTGTGTTTCGCAACATGTTCTATGGCACAACTCTACTGGGAATTGTAGTTTTAAAAGACGTTTTTGTTTTTCCCAAAATTAGAAGTTGACAGTATTAAACTGTGTACAGCCCTGGAGGTTTAGGCAATAGGAAACACATTGGTGTGTACAAATGTAAAACATGTATACTAAATGGGTGAAAATCGCTTGTATCCATAATGGGCAGCATTAATATATACCCACATGACAGCTCATTGTTACTTTGTAATTCTACTCACTACAATTCAGGGGAGTATTTTTACTCCACTACATTTATTTTAGTTACTTTGCAGATTCTGATTAATGATGTGAAATATAAACAACCCTTAAATCAGACTTTAGTTACACCTGAGTCAAATTTAGGGAAAGGTGATTGTCAAGTGCCAACAATCAGGAGAGATATTTGATAGTTGGTGCTTGAGAAGACTAAACATTTATCTGCAGATCTCTATAAAGTATATTAATTACTCGTTATTCTCTACTAATAGTTCATTAAAGAATGTATATAATTGCTGTTTTGCACATCCCTTTCAAGATTTCCTTAGGTTTATTGACATATCATATGCACAACTACAGTGTAGTTATGCAACAGTGCATTACAAGACATCTATCAAGATGTGTGTATACCTCCATCATTAAACTGTCATATTCTGCACATTTCTTATACTATCTAATTACATAAGAGTATAATTAATGTGTATAATAACAGTTAAAATAAGTGCTTCAACATAGTTAACATTGCAGGAAAGCAATATATTAGACGTTAAGTACTTTGTCAGGCTTAATATATCTATCTGTAGATAGATACCCCCAAAGCTTTTTTTGTTATTTGAAAGAGGACCTTAACCTAAAGTATTCTTAAATGTGTTAATAAAGGTTAATTAGTTTGTCTGTTTTGCACATCCTCATATTAATATCTTTCTACATCCAGCACTAAACTGTATTATATTTTTTATATTCTATATTTCGAATCATTGACCTTCTTCTTTCCCCCTATGAAAGTATGTACTCTTAATATTTGTTTCATCAAATAACATTATTCAACAAAAATAATTCAATAACATGCTTTAACCACTAGGCGGTGCACACAAGGTACACACAGCATACTAATAATAACTTTGTATTATTAGTGTAGGACACTTATGTATAACATCTGAAGATGTGTAGTTTATTACTAGTTTTATTCATGTTTTCACATAATTTTACAGGATATTGCTATACTATTTCTCATGTTTTACTTCTACACATTAATATCTGATTTGTAAAACATCACAGACAGAAAGGTATATCCGTCATTTAATGGTAAGCTATTGAAATTGTGATTCCATAGATGTGTCTCCCATCACCCAAATCCCTATTCTCTCAACTCAGTATTTACATTCTTATATTCAAAGAAAATCAGTAATACCTTTAAAAACTACAAGTTGATACTGCAAGGAGACGTATTTTGTGAAAAGAAATGCAAGATGTTGTTTAATTGTTGATATATTTATGATCCACGTCACATATTCAGTTTTGGTGGCAGTTCTCCTGTTTGTCCAGAAGTCTTCTCATCAGGGCTCTGTAAATAAAGAACTACGGCAGTTGTGTAATATTTAATGCAGCCGAACCGTGTATTGCAATGCAGTTATGTGATGGCTTCCAAATAGAAAAGTAAGAACACTCGGAATAAAGTATTATTTATTTTTTTTTAAATGTTTTCGGATATCATATCGCATTAACATCATAACCCAACATGCTTTGCGGCTAAAACATCCAATCAACGAGCTTCTAGTTGAGGATTTTTGGTAATCTGTTCAGTGGGTGGTTTGTGGTGTATATCGCTCAAAATGTCCCTTATAGGCCTACGTCTGTTTCCGGTGACTTTATTTACGGCTAAAAAGTATGCTAAAAAGCCCAAGGTTATAGAATTAAACGAATAAATAAAAACAAGGATAATTGTGTGTTATTTAGAAAAGAATAACAAATTAGAAGGAAAAAATATTTTAAAAAATACAGATTTCAGTATTTTGAGGCTCTGAGCCCCATTTCTTTTCCTCACAGACGGCAAAAAAAGTCTGACATACGATTTAAAATAAAAACAAATAAAAAGATAAAACACTGGCATGTAATTTACGTTAGAATAAATAGAATGGTTTTGAATAATAGCCTATATGAGAGTAAAATCTACGTCACTTTACAGCCCCGCCCACTTTTGGGGAAACCAACGCTGTCATTTGAACGGCGATCAAGCCTGAAGCCACAGAGATCTTCTGTTACTGTCCTTTGTTCTTAGAGAAAGTACATAAACATGTAACTCTGGATTTGTTTCAATGTTTGAGGTGCAATAAACGACACAGCAGCTTTTTGGCATGTTAAAACTCGTATTTTCTGCCTCGCTCATGAGAGTAACAGCTGGCGAAATTACAGCCTCGCCTACTGATTTCAAATGTGTGCTCTAAAATGATATTTATACATGACTATTATCATTATCATAAGCAAGACAATAAATGGCAAAGATATAAATAAACGTATTTGAGATACGTTCATAAGAAACGTAACGTGGGAGAAAATACGTTTCTAGCTAACGTATTTCAGAATGCAGTTTAGTTCTGTGGGAACGTAGTTTTTAGGAGACAGGGTTGCCATAATACATTCTGACAAAAAATACAAATTATTATGAATACAAATACAATACAAGAAGCCTCCCGTGAATTACTACAAGCTATAAAGTAGATTTTAAAAACGTTTTATAGAATAAAAGCTCACTGCAGGATGTTGTAGAAATGCGTGTGCACCACGACAAAGGAGCCTCATTCACTTTACATTGGTGTTGTTTGCGTGGTGCAGACACGTACATGTAGCAAAGTTCGTGACTCCACCTGGTGGAGTCACACATTCTGGTGAGATCAGGTTGATTTTTGTTGTGTTCTATGCTACAGCTGTCATAGATCTCATAGATCAATGGCAGGAGTCCAAGTTTGGGATTGCTAAAGCGATGGCATTATTTAATACTTCACGACTTCCGGAGCGTCTCACAGGTCTCCAGGTGTGATTCTATAAAAAGTCGCCTTTTTGATTTACAGGGCCATTACCGAGCGATCCAGAGACACTGGTTTGGTGTCAAAAGAGCATATCATTATTCTGTTGTATGAGAAAGCAGTTTGCCAAAGGGGACTATAATTACATCGTTGTCTTCTTTTCAGTTGACTTCCGGCAAGGGAATTATTGGAAATGTAATGCGGTTCCACAGTTTTTGACAGCTGAGTGAAACCACAGTGCTGTGGTTGTGTAGATGTACAATCAGAGTTAAAAACCCCATCTGTTCCCCGGGCTCGGCATGCTGTTTCTTCTGTGTTTTTTCTCACCGGCATCCGTAATGATGGGATAGACAAAGAGGATTAACTTTGAACATAGAATATCTACCAAAAAAGTTGCCAAAAATACAAAATAAAAACCTATGGATATGATACCAGATATTCCTTTGGAAGTGTGTCATTATGCCTGATCACACACCAGGCAACAATAACATCCATTTCCAAAAGGACATCATTATTATTTAACGCATCCATCTGCGCTCTTAAAACCCTTCACCTTCTTCACGCTGGAGATGCCCTGTCCGCATGAGTGGCCTTCTGTCTTTGTGCTGCCATTTAATAAGCATCTTTTGACCTCAAGGGACGAGGCCCTTTACTGACTCTTGCTGTGCTAGACAGGAACGCTGTGACACCAAAAAACCCAGACCTCTTATCCCTTCGGTTTCTCTGCCTGCAATTGTCAGCAAAAAAACTAAAAAAAAAGAGAAAATAAACTGCAGTGAAGCTTCCGTCTCCAAACCGGTGGTGCTGTCAGCTCCTATTTAGGATCTGTGTTTATTCCGTGCTCGGCCTTTTTATTTATTTAACAAAAAAATATGCGTTGGGGTGTTGACTCGCGGGAAGACATGTCAAGACACACAGCGAAACCACCGGTGTCAGGGCAGTTAACACTTCAGTACACAGCGCTGTTGGTAAGAGTGCTCACACACTGATTGTGTTGTGTGTCAATGTCAACAGCGAATGCCTCGGCAATGCCACTCTCTCTCAAGCCATAAAGTGCATACCTAGCACGTACGTGGAATCTTTATTGATAGAAGAAGTTGTGGTGTGCTATTAAGGCAGTTTCATGGGCCACTATAACATGAACAGCTCCAATAATCTGTCAGTACCAGAAGCCTTTAGATAGGCGAAAAAAAAGGGTATTTTGGCCGAGTATTGTTTGACTTTCAGCGGATCAAGCCTTCAGCAGAAGGGAGGGAGAGTCAGATTAATAAATAAGAATGCATAAAGGGTGAGCAGCGCTCGCGGGTCTCCCTTGGATATTACTGAGGAGTCTGCACACCTGCCCAGACTGTCAAGCACCAGTAGGCTTTAGTGATTTGGTTTAAGGTAAATTTAGCACAGGCCACAGGGGATTTTACATCCAATTCTCTTTTTTTATAATACAATAGACTTTGGAGTGGAGGGGCAAGCCAAATAAATCATCTACAGGTGGCCAGCGGGGTCCTCAGTTACGGACTTTGTCAAATTAAATAGTTAGGATTCAGAACTTGCTCACGTCCACACTGCACTCTTTTTGATGCATTAAAACAGACTTCTATAAAGTGAGACCGGTGGCCAATATGGGTCTTTGGGAAATCCTTCTTGAAGATGTGACAGGTCAGACTTCCCATTGTATCTTTTTCTGGAACATCGGGCTAATTTGCAAAACCCATGATTATTCAAATGAAGCTTAGCGCAAGTTCAACCAGGAAGACCGTCTTTCTCATTCATGTACAGTATACGTCATTACTCTCTCTCCTCTCAATAAGTGACTTGGCGCGTCACTCTTCAGTCTAACCAAACACTTCGCTCTATTTCCAAGAGCCTATCATAGCGCTCTGTCAAACCTTTTTAATCTGCTCTTTCCCCCTCTGACAGTTGTCATTTCAGGTGACTCGACACAACCCTCCTCCACCCCTTTTCTCCTCCCGTCCCTCTGAATCCAGGTTCAAGCTAAATCACTCCTCTTCAGACCGACCCCAACTATCCATTCACCACCACCACCAGTGTCTAGACCCTGGGGGGTTTCATCTGATCGGTTCTACCCTCCCGAATGATACTTCCTGCACAACGGGGCCTAAATCGCCAAAATTACCATTACATTAATTTGTTCATCCGTGCAATAAATATGCATCACTTAAAACCGTCTCTCCTGATTGAATTACATTCAAATTAAATGTTTTAAATAACAGCCATGATTTTGCAAATACAGACGGGTTAGGGAAAACGTATTTCTGGGGTTGATAGAAGGCACAGTTTAATGGAATGTTTCTGATAGAATACAAACGCTGGTCTATTCCAAACATGCTGCTGGTCCATCCATTACGCCCACCAACACTTTTGTTTTTGCTCCCATTTTTCATGAGATGAACTCAAAGATCTAAAACATTTTCTATATTCACAAAATAACCATTTCTCTCAAATATTGTTCAGAAATCTGAAAAAGATCTGTGATGGTGAGCACTTCTCCTTTGCCGAGAAAATCCATCCCACCTCACAGGTGTGGCATATCAAGATGCTGATTAGACAGCATGATTATTGCACAGGTGTGCCTTAGGCTGGCCACAATAAAAGGCCACTCTGAAACGTGGAGTTTTGCTTTATTGGGGGGGGGGGGGGGGGTCCGAAAACCCTAGGGTTAAACCCTAACCCTAACATGTCACCCATCTCCTTCGCATAGAGTTGATCAGGTGCTTGCTTGTGGCCTGTGGAATGTTGGTCCACTCCTCTTCAATGGCTGTGCAAAGTTGCTGGATATTGGCAGGAACTGGAACACGCTGTCGTATATGCCGATCCAGAGCATCCCAAACATGCTCAATGGGTGACATGTTTTTTTATTGTATTTCCTAATTACAGGAAATAATATTAAAATTACAAGAATAAACGGTTTATTGAAATGTGTGATGTATTTTAACAAAAAAAAGCAGTTTTTAAATGCAAATTTAACAAAAGAAACGTAAAAATAAATGATTTTCTTTAATTGTACAAAAAATACTTTTGCGATGGCTTTATATCACTGTCATGTACATAAAAATACTGTTAATACTTATTTTAAAAAAATTATAATTGCAAGAAAATAATGAGTAAAGAAAGAAATATTTTGTAATTTTGATTAATTTAACCAATACTTTACATTGAAAAACTGAAAAAACACAGGTATTGAATATCCTATTAAATACAACAACAAAAAAGTTGACTTATTAACATGTTGGGTGCGAATTCCTACCAGAGCACAATACAGATATAAAATGATGCTATAACCCACAAGTAACAGCAATAGACTGTGGGTTATATAGGAGACATGTGTCAATGCCATCATAAATCTATAAACTAGCTCATACTGTAGCTGTCAGCATTCACTACAGGCAAACCTAATGTGACCATTGACTTATGATCTCTAAGTAGAAGAAGAAGAAGAAGAAGAACATATACTTCATTAATCCCTCAGAGGGTGATGTCTTCCACTCTGTTGTGTTTAAACACATTACATACACAGGGAGGATATACAAGCACAAACAGACAGAGTTGCGGTGCATTAACATTGACCTGCTGATGTCTTTAAACACAAGAAAAAACTGTGTCAATTTCTGACATCATTTAGCTTTTCACAGATGATCAGATATGTGATCTGGAGCGATTGCTACAACTGCACCATGTTTGTTAGGAAAGTAGCTTTTAGAAATGTATCAATGGACTAAAATGTCTGACTTTAACTCAATATTTAAAAAACAGAGTGATTGGCGGACAGTATGCAAAAAACATATTGAATTTCACTGTAAGTGAAAAATGAAAGGATGTAGAAGTTAAATAACATTAGCATCTTCCCCTAGGCCTTATCACACTAGCATGTACAATTTAGCCCATAACATTGAACATGCAAGCAAGCACTAACAGCCAGAATCTGAATTTCAAAACCTTGTTAGCAGTTAGTGCTACCATTATGCTAAATTGGTATTAGCATCGCAATTACAGTAAAACAAACAACCTGTGTTGTCCTTTTGGACATCTAATAATATCTAACTATTCTATTCCATCACATTGAAAGAATAGGCCTTCACCAAAGCAGGTTGACAAAGCTAGTAACTACAGCGAAAGACCTTTACAATCCAACTCAATTAACTTAAATATATATTGTGATAA
This sequence comes from Notothenia rossii, assembly GCF_949606895.1. NCBI lineage: Eukaryota > Metazoa > Chordata > Actinopteri > Perciformes > Nototheniidae > Notothenia > Notothenia rossii. The sequence goes on along the minus strand of NC_136904.1, from coordinate 37,806,716 downwards.
TGTCCCACACAGCTAGTTGGTTACAACAATCTACAGTGATGTCACAGGGATTTCAGGCAGCAGGTAGTTGAAGGTTAAGTACCTACATTCACTTGTTAATCCATTTTCTATGGCTACAACTGCCTCGTGGAACAACAACGTTTTCTTTTCTGTTTGTTTAATCTAGGAATGCATCTTCTATCACACTTTGCTTCTGGAGATCTCCCATCTGACTTTATTGTGAGCTTGTGTTTTCAAAAAGTAAATTGAGCATGTTTTATGAGACTGAACAGTCTTATAGGGTATTGGACTCTCTTAAAACCCAGGTAGGTGCAGAATAGGTTTCTCAAAAATAAAGCAATCAGGAATAATACAGAATTTATAAATGTATACAGACACACACATATATGCATATATGTATGCATATATATATATATATATATGCATATATATACAGTTTTATGCATGTGTCCAATTTTTTCATTTTTGAATATACTATGATTACTAGTTACTTATTATTTCTATTTGTTTAATATACATGTTTATTTTGAAATTGGAAATAACCCAGTACTGGGATATTCTTGGAAATGAAATGAGAATCCATAAAACAGCTGGTGTTTAGATTCTGGTTACAGCCGACCGGCTATTTGGAATGAATGCAGCCCATCCACGACAGACAGCCCAAAACAGTAATCGAACGCGCGACTTCTGGCTGACAGTGGCTGGGGATCATGGGTAATGCAGCTTTCTGCTATTCAAAACTAACCTCAATCTTCGCTAAACACATTTTTATAACACTCTAAAACGTGTTAACGTTCTCATTGGACACATTACGTGCCAGTGATCATAAAACCAATCAATCTCACAGATTTCGGGGAGGCCCCCCCTCTTCAGCAAAAGATTGATCTGATTGGCAGATTCATATGCAAGTGTGTTGCCTCTGTCTGTTGATGATGGGATTATGGTGCCGTCAAAAAGAAAGCATTCATCAGGTGCTTCAAAACGGAACATTTAACCTATTAGACCCCAAGAATGTTTTTCAGGTCTCAGGCTTGAAAATGAAATTTTCAGAACAAAGGACCATAAATACACTTCTAAAAGGGGAAAATTAATAATCTTTTTTCTCAAAGTAATGATAAACTTGTGAGTTGGATTATTATTATTGCCTCAGTAACAAACCCTAAGAGGTAAATCCATTTAAAGTATAATTACAGCCAGCCTTTGACAACAGGACACTGAGGCTTGTATTATTTCTGATTCCTTTACCCTATACCAATGTGAATGTCCACAGTTTGCTGTGAGGGTCTCCAAACTCATCCATTTAGCTGCCAGTGAAAAGAAGATTTAATATCCCAGCCGAAGAGGCTCAACTCACACTGCAGGCGTTGAGTTACTGCTCATATCTGATACTTCTGAATGACTTTTCATATCGTGTTATAGAATGTGACTTTGGGTTTTTGACTCCCATGAGGCCTCAGCTGGTTTTTCCTCTTTTTTCTCCATGTATTTGTTGGGTTCAAATCCTCTGGAAATTGGTATTTATGAAAGGTTAAACAAATGGAAATGTGTGTAAAATAATTGCAACTACTGTAACTTAAAGTGGACCCATTATGCTATATTTGAAAAATATATTGTAGGGCCATACCTATACTAAACATGTCTGTGAGGTTTTTTGCTTAAACTGTTAAGCCCTGAGCCTGTTTTTCAGGTCTCAGGCTCGAAAATGACATTCCCAGAACGACTATAACTTCTAAAAGGGGTAAATTAATAATCTCAGTTTTTGACATAAAAATGGAATGATGGATTATGAGTAATCATTTAAAAGTAACACAGACACATTGGATTAACCTTCAGCAGCGTTGTTATCGTTTTAACCTCTTAAACATGGCGGTCCCCCCAGTGGACCCCCCCCCCCACAGTTTTCTTTCGAGACTGTGTCTCAGGGCTTCTTAACATTTATGAAACTATTAATGTGTAGCACCAGATTAACCTGAAGAATCTCAGCTAACTGAAGATTTAAACCATTTTTACCAAAACAAAACACAAGGGTAATACCAAGCCTCTGAATTAGCACTAAGCGAGAAAATGCTATCGCACTTTAGCACAGAATTCAAAATAAAGATACCCTTATTACTTATCGAAACTGCACATACAATATATCCGATTAAAGATGAGACTCCACAGATTATTTAAGTAGAGTGTCATCACTAAGCGATCCGATCTCACGACAGGGGAAGCAAACACATACATCACAACAGTCCCAGATAGCGGGAACGTTCTCACAACTTTGGCTAACGTTACCTATTGGTTCTAACAAGGTTTTAAAGAAACATTTAAATCCGATGTTCAAAGAACCTTTTTAGGATGTTTATTTGTTCAAATCATGTTCCTATAAGGTTTAAGGTTAACTAAGACATAACGTTTTAACTGCAACATTCAGAGGATGTTTTGAGGATGTTATTGAGGCCTGAGATGACAGAACGTTTTTTTATAAAATGTTCCTTTAATGTGATATGTTAACAAAGGTGGAACGTTTTGCCTGCAACATTCTAAGGAAGTGTTTTGGATGCTCTTGTGGTAACACATTAAAGATGTTCTTTATAAAACGTTCCCTCAATGTTATATGAACATTAAGAAGAAGAAGGTTTTCAGCGGGAAGTTTTTGTTTGGTTCCCAGAACGTTCTTCTGAAACGTAGGATAACGTTCTCTAAAAACATTCTTAAAATGTTTGGTGATAACATTGTTAGAACATTATGCCCTCCTATTCTTAAAACGTTTTCAGCGGGAAGTTTTTGTTTGGTTCCCAGAATGTTCTTCTGAAAGGTAGGATAACGCTCTCTAAAAACATTCTTAAAATATTTGTTGATAACCTTCTTAAAATGTTTTTGAAAACATTGTTAGAACATTATGCCTTACCGTTCTTAAAACGTTTTCGCCAGAAGCTTTTATTTTGGTTCCCAGAATGTTCTTCTGAAAGGTAGGACAACGTTCTCTAAAAACATTCTTAAAATGTTTTTGATAACATTGTTAGAACATTATGCCCTTCTGTTCTTAAAATATTTCCAGCTGCAAGTTAGATTTTTTATGTTGCCAGAATGTTATTATTTTAGAGAACGATAACATGGTTTATGTTAAAGAAATTATGCAAATGTTCAATGGTAACAATTTACTAAAATATATTATATGTTTATTAGAACATAAAGACATAATATTCCTGTAATTGTTCAACTAAAAATTCATGGGTAAGTGGACTGACCACTGTGGTCATTAGGATGATTATGATAGTTTACTTAACTATTGGAATTTGACTATTAACACATGTAAAAGGATGAATCGGAATCAGCTGGTGAGAGTAACATTTGTTTATTAGAAAAGGGGAGCTGGGATTGGAGGTTGGTTATGGCGGCAGTGGGAAACAGTTGTTCCAGGGTGGGTAGAGATGCCTGGCTGGTCTTGGGAGTGTGGAAGGCATTGGATTCCTCCTGGGAGAGACACAAAAATCAGTGTGAGGCAAAAGCAGGCAAAGTTGTCAAAGAATATGCTGGTAAAAAACTAGAGCGGCACGCAACAAACCGTTCACGGCAACAATCCGGCATGAGTGCAGGCTGCAGGTTTTCATAGTGTGGCTGACGAGCAGGTTGCAGGTGTGGTTGATTGGAGATTGCTCCCAGCCATGTAGAGCAGACCAGTAGGCAGAGGGAGAGACACACAGTAGAAAGAAACACATACAAACAGTAACTGGGTTTTCAGGGACGGGCAGTGAGAGTCGTTCCGTTCTTCTATATGTCTGTCTTTGGTTTTCTAAGTGTTATTCGATCCATATGACAATAGAGATATGTGCATAAACAACAAAAACACTTGGGGTATAATGTTCGAACAATGTTATCACCAAACATTTTAAGAATGTTTTTAGAGAACGTTATCCTACCTTTCAGAAGTACATTCTAGGAACCAAAATAAAACTTCTCGATGAAACCATTCCTAGAACAATGAATGGTAACATTCTCAGAATGTTTTTAGAACCAACAATGTCTAGCTGGGAACTCAGACATGCCTACGCAAACTTGCAATATCATGAATTACGTGCTTGTTTTTTTCTAAAAAGGAAAATGTGGTGACATTAGATTTCTTTTAAACATCCTTTTCAAACAAATGCAACAACTTTGTTTTTTAAAGCGCACTACAAATACATCTGACGTTGACCATGACCCTGTTAATATTTCGCATCACAGGAGCATTTTATAAAAAAAATAATAACCTCCTGAAAACATTATCCAAATGTTGCTTTCAAAATGTTCTTCTTTGGTTATCATGTAAGATTGAGGGAATGTTCTATAAAAGAACATCTTTAATGTGTTACCCCATCAACGTCCAAAACACGTCCTTAGAATGTTGGAGGCAAAACGTTCCACCTTTGTTGACTTATCACATTAAAGGAACATTTTATAAAACACTTTGTCATCTCAGGCCTCAATAACATCCTGAAAACATTTTCAGAATGTTGCTTGGAGAATGTTCTTTATTTCCTATCATGTAGAGAATTCGAACGGCACTTATTATTAAGATGTATGCGCTTAAAGTTATCACCAAAAATGTTAAAAATGTATTAAAGAACGTTATCCTACCTTTCAGAAGAAAATTCTGGGAACCAAAATAAAACGCCCCGCTGAAAACGTTTTAAGAACAGTAGGGCATAATGTTCTAATAATGTTATCAAAAACATCTTAAGAAGGTTATCAAAAACATCTTAAGAAGGTTATCACCAAACATTTCAAGAATGTTTTTAAAGAACGTTACCATACCTTTCAGAAGAACATTCTGCGAACCAAAATAAAACGTCCCGCGTGCATTTCACGCCACCGCAAACATGCAATATCTGCTTACAGCTTATCATGAATTACGTGCTTGTTTTTTTCTAAAAAGGAAAATGTGGTGACATCAGATTTCTTTTAAACATCCTTTTCAAACAAATGCAACAACTTTGTTTTTTTTTAAGCGCACTACAAATAAATCTGACGTTGACCATGACCCTGTTAATATTTCGCATTACAGGAACATTTTATAAAAAAAATAATAACCTCCTGAAAACATTATCCAAATGTTGCTTTCAAAATGTTCTTCTTTGGTTATCATGTAAGATTGAGGGAATGTTCTATAAAAGAACATCTTTAATGTGTTATCCCAACAACGTCCAAAGCACATCTTTAGAATGTTGGAGGCAAAACGTTCCACCTTTGTTGACTTATCACATTAAAGGAACATTTTATAAAACACTTTGTCATCTCAGGCCTCAATAACATCCTGAAAACATTTTCAGAATGTTGCTTGGAGAATGTTCTTTATTTCCTATCATGTAGAGAATTCGAACGGCACTTGTTATTAAGATGTATGCGCTCAAAGTTATCACCAAAAATGTTAAAAATGTTTTTAAAGAACGTTATCCTACCTTTCAGAAGAAAATTCTGGGAACCAAAATAAAACGCCCCGCTGAAAACGTTTTAAGAACAGTAGGGCATAATGTTCTAATAATGTTATCAAAAACATCTTAAGAAGGTTATCAAAAACATCTTAAGAAGGTTATCACCAAACATTTCAAGAATGTTTTTAAAGAACGTTACCCTACCTTTCAGAAGAACATTCTGGGAACCAAAATAAAACGTCCCGCGTGCATTTCACGCCACCGCAAACATGCAATATCTGCTTACAGCTTATCATGAATTACGTGCTTGTTTGTTTTTTTCAAAAGGAAAATATGGTGACATCAGATTTTTTTAAAAGCATCCTTTTCAAACCAATGCAACAAGTTTGTTTTTTAAAGCGCTCTAGAAATAAATCTGACGTTGACCATGACCGTGTTAATATTTGCCATAACAGCAACGTTTTATAAAAAAAGAATAACATCCTGAAAACATTTTCACAACGTCCAAAACACATCCTTAGAATGTTGCAGGCAAAACGTTCCACCTTGGTTAACATATCACATTAAAGGAACATTTTATACAACCCTTTCTCTCATCTCAGGCCTCAATAACATCCTGAAAACATTTTCAGAATGTTGCTTTGAAAATGTTCTTCATTTGTTATCATGTAACATTGAGGGAACGTTTTATAAAGAACATCTTTAATGTGTTACCCAACAACGTCCAAAACGCATCCTTAGAATGTTGCAAGGAAAACGTTCCACCTTTTGTTAACATATCACATTAAAGGAATGTTTTAAAAAAAAACTTTCTGTCATCTCAGGCCTTAATAACATCCTCAAAACATCCTCTGAATGTTGCAGTTAAAACGTTATGTGTTAGTTAACCTTAAACCTTATAGGAACATCATTTGAACAAATAAACATCCTAAAAAGGTTCTTTGAACATCAGATTAAAAAGTTTCTTTAAAACCTTATTAGAACCAATAGGTAACGTTAGCCAAAGTTGTGAGAACGTTCCCCGCTAGCTGGGTATTTCCGGGTGTACAATTCTCCGTTATCCAATGGGAATGGACGCTCACATTGCCTTTAAGGGCAGTCAAATCCCGCCGCAGATGGGAATACATTGCAATCGGTTGAAAGCTATTTGCGTCCCTTTATGAAGCTGAAGGAGCCTAGGAGCGTCACAACTGCAAGCCACGGGACCCTGAACAAGCGTCGCTCCTGGACGATTATGGAGTGAGAGTGTGTTGATCTGGTGCACTTTGAGCACAAAATGAATTTATAGATACAGCTCTCAACACTAATATGAAAGGGAGCTGTATACTTTACAATAATCCAAACTTCTTTAGAATATGATAACAAATCATTTAAACTTGTTTATTCTTATCTTATGTTACCTAGCATTCTTTATTTCTATTCATGCATATGTCACTAATCACTCCCCTGTTAAACTGTTTTTTTTTAACTGTCATTGGAATGATTTCTTACTCTATTTTTTACAACTATATTAAATAGATAAAGGTGTGCTCTCTCTAGCTCTCTCGCTCTGTCTCGCTCGCTAACAAAGGCTGTGTGCTCCTCCGTGGTGATGACGGCTTGCGTTAAAAAACAAAACAACATATTTGTAAATGGGGGGGGGGGGGACACAAACGGGATTTCGAAAAGTTTCACAGTTAAACTCCTTATGAAGGCGTGAGGTGCCGCTCCACATTGCTTTTATTCCCGACTGCAACGCTGTTGTGTGTGTGCGTATGTGTGTGTGTATGCGTGCGTGCGTGCGTGCGTGCGTGCGAGAGCGTTTCACATGTGATTGCATTTCACATGTGTGTATGAGAGTTTTACATATGTCTGTAAGAGATTTTGGTTTCAGTTGTGTGTTTGTGAGCAGGCTCGGATTGGCCATCGGGAGATTCTGGACTTTTCCGGGTGGGCTGCTCTCTTCGGTGGGCCGCTGGCTCTGGCATAGGTGGGCCGTGGACTTTCACAGCGCCGCTGCGCCGGTACCGCATCCGCCGCTGCAAACACTCGTTGCGAGGACTCAGGTTCGATTCCGGCCTGAGATCCAAAAAATGTATTTAAAAAAATAAATAATAATAATCTCCCATTCATCGCATCTATTCACGACCCACCTATCACATCTCTGTGCCCCACCAGTGAGGCGCACCCCCCACACTTTGAGAAACGCTGCTTTAAACCAATCTACTCAATTGCCTAGATGTGGGTGTCCATTAGGGACAATAAATACTCAAAGAATTACTCATCACAATCAACTTATCTTCTTAATAATGAGGTGAACATCCTGGCAAGAAAGGAAGAAAAATATCTATAGCAGAGGTTTTTTAAGTGGGAGGCGGGTCTTTCCCAGGGGGGGCTTCAAACTGTTTCAGGGGAGGATCAGGGAATGGCTCTAAACAACTATTAAATTAGCTAGTACATTACCAAAAAAATAAGATCACAGAAAATAGCCCGAATGTTTGTGATTTGGTAAAAGAGACAGTTCAGAGTACAGTAGGTTTCTGACTTTTTCTTCACTTTCCCAGTCAGAAACGCTGCAGGACAGACATTTTCTATTTGATTTAATTTTGAAGTTATTTCAAACAGCATTATTAAGCTTTTTTGGCTCAATATTTTTAGTTTTATCAGATAAAATAACATGCATGGTCCCAAAGGCCTCCAGTATTGAGCACCACTAATGGTTAGGGTTAGTGGGCAGGGTTATCTTACCCTAACACTTAGACTCTAAAGCCCCTAAATATTAGTAAATGATTGAAATTATACTTTTGGAATAAATAGAGTTTTCAGGTCAAAAATTGATTTAATTCTGTTAAGTCCTGGAAGATTCCACAAAATGGGCAATAAAACTGCTTCTAAAAACTGCTACTTTCTCAACTTCAGCCCAAATTATTTATATACTTCCATAAGTTGTCCTAAAAACGTAAGATGCTATGTTCACAGCAATGCCTTGCCCCTTGCCAATTCAAAGGTTCAAAAGTCTGTGTCAATCCCAGCACAGCAATATATACCCTTTTTTCTAATATATATTCATTTATTTGATTTGTCAGCCATCTTATGTTTAGGATATTGTATTCATATTGACTTTGTTCTCTAATATCTTATGGAAATGTGTGCTCTTAATGCAATCTCTGACATTCATTGCATTTCTTTATCTGCTGAAAAACGGAAGGTAATATTTTTATCTTATATAGTTGACTTTTAAATTGCATATTTATTGGCAAAGCAATATGCAAAACCCTAGGTGGCTTTTTCTACTTTCCTTGATTATTTTGGTCGAACCAATGAAGTCATCATAATTTTGTGCAATCACCTTATTTTTCAGCATACCAGGTTGGTTTACATCTGATTCCTCACCAATAAATGACCCTTCCCAACCTGCTTTTCAAAATAAAGTACACCCCATTAGAAAGGTCATTAATCGAATGGGATTTTGGTTTCACTTGGACCAAAAGTAGAATGCACTTTAGCTGTGAAGTATTTCATTGTTAACACTCATATCCACATTCCTATCGGTAACTTATTTCTTATAATTAGCACATCTGGTTGTGTACATGTTTCTTCTTAGCTGTTTGAGAGGAGCTTTATTCCCTGCACGTATCAGTCTGCCTGTCTGCTATTTATTTGACCAATGGAGAGGCTGATGTGGCCCTGGTGTATTAAAGAGAGAGGGAGAGGTTGCTGGAGGCACGTACACTCGTTAGCCCTGCTCGCTCTCCCTTTCAAATGGGGCCTTAATGATTTATAGATGTTTGCTTTAAAAAGTCATTGGCATTAATCCCATGGCTCATTAACCATTTAATTAAAATTAAATTCTGTGTAAGGACTAAAGCAGATTGAGAGTATTTCCTCCTGGTGGGAGGCTGTTGAATCACCTCATTTTTCGGAAACACTTCGTGTGAGGGGGATGTGTACTAACACACAGCTGACATGTAGGAACAACCGCAAAATCAACAGCAAGACTCACTGACTGATTAATCTTTGCTCAGATTCAGGTTACCACTCTGAATCTGATAAATTCCTTGTATTCTTTGTTTTTTGAACGCTGCACATTAGGCTTGTTGTAACAGGGGGACATTATGATACTCATATTAAAGCCACCACTCAAATACAATCAACTAAAATGAAAAAGAAAAAGTGAAAGTGCTTTTTGCCAATAAACTCTCCATCAAAAATATTTCTTATAAATTGGGAAAGTTGTATGTGGTCCATTGTATAACTCAGATTTGATATCACAGAATGTTTACTAGTTGACAAATCATAAGAAAAAAACAAAAGAACATGGTCTGGTGGTCCCTTGATTCTCCCCCGAAATGTTCCTCGCTCTTGTTCCCCACTCCACCGGCCACAAATAAGAGCTTTGGCACCATCTTCAAGGTGGCCCCTTCAGATTCAAGCGAGGAATTGTCAAAAAAATATTATTTTATTATTTTTAATTTTTAGCCCTGCAATCACCTGACCTCATGTTAGTTCAGCTTGTATTCAAATCCTGGTTTTCTGTTTAGTCTTAATCAGATTATTTCATGTATGTCGTAGTTTGTGTAATGAAGGTCTGTTTGCATTGCCTGGATTGCCTTGAATGAAGGTATTTTCTGCGTTTGGGTACAGCCTGCTCCACCATGATATTAACACTGAATGGGTTTCAAAGGAGGTACAAGGACAGGTTTCAATTTGTCGTCATCAGCACTATTGTGAGCGAAAATATACTTCAAGTGGACAGCAGTCATGACCTGCATATAGAGTGGTATCTTTTTCACCTGCTGGGAGGTATAAAGACTGAACTGTAACAAACTATCCTACTGGCTCATGTTTTTTTTCCAGGTGACTGCCTGCATTTCTGATCCAAAAAGAAAAAACCTTTCCCTGTGAAGCTTTTCTAGTGTTTCGGATTGTAACTGAATAGCAGCTGTACAGTACAGTACACAAAGACTTGTTGACAACACACCTGTCTTATCAGTCCAAACCACCGTCGGGTTGCATCCTCAGTTGCAGACATTTTAGATTCTGCTCGAAATAAATTCTGTTGACAGTGTGGTCACCAGTGGAAATGTATTCAGCACATATAAAGTGACACATTCAACAGTGTGTACTGACCTAAAGCACATCTTTCTGCGAAGAAGTAGAGGGCAGTGGAGTGCCCAGTTCACTTACAAACTTATATAATGCTGACATTTGGGAAAAATGCCAGCAATGGGTTAACGTATCCTAGCATACAGAACAAAAGAGAAAGACAATGCCAGGCACAGTTCTAAATAGCGACTAAACATCTATGAAATATCATTGGTCAAGTGTTGCCTATGTTTGACTGATTAGCAAATCATAGATCGCTAGATGGAGAGACAAAACAATTTCATAGTGTACTTTGTTAGAAATTAAAATCAATGTTTTATGGCATAATTTAGTTTAGACATACCATCAGCTTAAATGCTGTTTTATTCTGAAAAACCAGAAGTTCTCGCACAATCTTAATGCCAAGCTTTTATTCTGAAAATCCTTCATCTCCGGTTAGCATTTAGCATGTGGCTAATATTCCTTATCCTACAGAGGTGAACATAGAAGCGAATTGACACAGAGTGTTGCACACTGAAACCTACTGATTTTAACACTACATCTATAGAGGCCGAGATATTATTATTGCTGAATATTAAATGAAGGTACAGTTTATTTTAATAGGTTTTGTTTACAGACGTGGGTAGCATATGACAACATCCGGGGCTACCGTAATTGATAACTGCCGTGAAGTGTTTCCAGTATTATTAAAGTAATGAATTACAGCCGTTAAAATGCAATAAATGAAAAGTCATGAAAGAGAATATGAGGAGAAAAGGCGTGTTTAGTTATGAATGGAATGTACAATGGCTGAGTCCTCTGTTATGCGCAACAACGGACATTGAAGACGAGTGGAGGGCCGACCCCCAGCAGCACCAACCGGCAAACCAGGAGGGGCCTTCGAAGAATACTTAAGGAGCTGATGTGTGTGTTTCTCGCTCTCTTCTTCAGTCTCGAGAACCCGAGAACACAGCTCATTTTTCTCACTGAACATTATTCTGCTTGTAACATTACCGCGCCATTTTAATTAAAGTACCCATTTGAACCTTATGCGAGAGACTCCATTGGTCTCATTTATCCTAATCTTCTCTCCTGGATGCGAGAATAACGAATAAGCCAATAACTTGCTTGAGACGCAGCGGTGGAAAGGCGTATAGCAGCTTCCTTGGCCATGGCTCGTGTACAAACGCGTCCACCCCCAAGTGCGGGTCGTCGCCCGGGGCCATGGAGAACCACAGTGGCTGTTTCGCCGGCTGGCGAACAGGTCCACTTCCGCTCTCCCGAACTGGGCCCAGATCTGCTTCACCACCTCAGGGTGAAGCACCCACTCGCCTGGCAAGGCGCCGCCCCTCGACATGAGGTCGGCCCCTCTGTTCTCCAGTCCTGGGATATGGAGGGCTCTCAGATATAGCACCACCTCTGAAGCCCATAACCACAGTTCCTCCGCTGTGGTCAACAGGGCGGCGGAGCGGACTCTGCCCTGCCTGTTGATATATGTCACTGTGGTGCTGTTGTTGCTCCTGACCATTACATGTCTCCCCTGAATTAGGGGCATGACATGCCGGAGGACTAGCACTACCGCCCGTAGCTCTAGGAGGTTACTGTGTCGAGACTCTGTTAGAGCCCAGCGCCCACCTATAGCTCTCTTCAGGCAGGTACCTCCCCATCCTGTTCTGGATGCGCCCGTGAACACTGATGTAGGAGGTCACCCGTCCCAGTGGAGACCCCCTCCTGAGGTAATCTGGGGACCCCCAAAACCGGAGGTCGCCCTCCACTGAGGGGGGGATGGTCACCAGGGACGCTGCAAAACTGGAGTGAATAGCCCCGTTTCAGCATCCTGTCCAACCACTTTCATAGTACACAGCTGAGTTTTGATCTGACACGGACACTGTCTCAGCTGCAGCACTCGTTTCTACACGGACCACTATTGCGGTAAGCATGTTGTAACTTCCGGTTGTTGTTGTCATCTCCGGGTATCCCGTGTGCCTGTTCTGTTGCTGATAGCTTGTTATCTTAACTTAATCGATCGTTTTAAAACTCTTGATCACGGCAACTGCCTGACGTTGTAATCACACGTTACTACAGCTTAAGCACTCACAAACTCTCCTTCTCTTAGCGACTGTAACTCCACAGTTGCCTACACTCTTTTCGGGTTTGCTAACGGTAGCTACTTTAGCTTGATAGCTAGCCATGGCTCTTTCCCCACCCTCGGGTGCTATTTCCTGCTCTAACTGTCTCATGTTTGGTTACTCCCCTACCTCCTTTACTGGTACCGATACATGTGTTAAATGTAGTATAGTTGTTAGGTTGGAGGCGGGAATCATAGCCATAGAAGCCCGGCTCCGCATCTTAGAAAATAACTCAGCTACAGTAAAGCCCATGTTAGCCGGTGCGGACCGGCAAAAGGTAGCTCCTCTTAGCCGTCCCCCGGCAACTCCCGAGCAGCAGGGAGAATGGGTGACTGTTCAGAAGGGGCATAACGCGAAACCCGCAGGTCCCCACCAACCCGTTCACGTATCTAACAGATATTCCCCACTCAGCGAGACACCCGCTGAGAAGCCAACTCTGGTTATTGGTAGCTCTATTATGAGACACGTGAATTTAGAGACCGAAGCGTCCACAGTCACATGCATTCCGGGGGCCAGAGCGGGCGACGTTGAGGCGCATCTTAGACTGCTGGCTAAAAATAAACGTAAATACAGTAGGATTGTTATTCACGTCGGTGGTAATGATGTTCGTTTACGCCAATCAGAATGCACCAAACTTAATGTGGCGTCGGTGTGTAGTTATGCTAAAACAATGTCGGACACCGTAATCTTCTCTGGTCCCCTCCCCAATCTGATCAATGATGACATGTATAGCCGCATGTCATCATTTCAGCGCTGGTTGTCTTGGTGGTGCCCAGCAAACAATGTGGGCTTCGTGAATAATTGGACAGCCTTCTGGGGAAAACCTGGTCTGATTAAGAGAGACGGCATTCATCCTACTTTGGAAGGTGCAAATCTCATTTCGGCAAACATTTCAGGGCTCTGTGGACTTAATCCATGACAAACTGGAGTTGAGACCAGGAGGCAGAGTCGCAGTCTTACACGCTTCTCTGCGCTCTCTCCTAGGCAGTCATCCATAGGAATCCCGACCCCAATAAAATACCCAATATTAACGGGGTGTGTGTCTGCCCAAGGACAATTTAAGGTAAAACCTAATAGAAGTGTCATACATAATAACCTAATAAAAGTAAATGTAACAACTACTACAGTGCAACAAAACAGGAAGATTAAATGTGGTCTCTTAAACATAAGATCTCTAGCATCTAAAGCAATACTGGTAAATGATTTAATATCAGATTATAATATTGATATATGCTGTCTCACTGAAACTTGGTTGAGACATGAAGAATATGTCAGCATAAATGAGGCCACTCCACCCAGCCATATCAATACTCATATTGCCCGAGGCACGGGCCGAGGAGGTGGAGTTGCAGCAATCTTTGACTCAAGTTTACTTATCAATACTAAACAAAAATTAAATTATACCTCCTTTGAAAGCCTCATTTTCAGTCTTACGCATCCGACCTGGAAAACTTTGCAGCCAATCTTATTTGTTACAGTGTACCGTGCACCAGGTCCTTATTCAGAATTCTCTGAGTTTTTATCAGCTTTGGTACTTAAAACAGATAAAGTAATTATCGTAGGTGACTTTAATATTCATGTTGACGATGATAAAAATAGCCTTACTGTTGCATTTAACTCTATATTAGATTCTGTTGGTTTCTGTCAGAGTGTAAATAAACCAACCCACTGCTATAATCACACTCTTGACCTTGTTCTGACTTATGGTATTGAAATTGAGCAACTATTAGTCGAACCGCATAATCCTGCTTTATCCGACCATTTCTTAGTAACTTTTGAAGTACTGTTACTAGACTACAAAGCATTAGCCAAAAGCTCCTGCAGCAGAAACCTATCTGTTAGTGCTATAGCCAAATTTAAGGAAGAGATTCCACCAATACTTAACTCGATAGCATGTCTGCATGTAGGGGAGGAAACTTATACAAAATGTACACCACCCCAAGTTGATCATGTTGTTGATAGTGCTACAGATGCGCTGCGAATAAAATTAGACTCTGTTGCTCCTTTGAAAAAGAAGAAAATAAAACAACATAGATTAGCTCCATGGCATAATGCCAAAACCCGCAAAATAAAGCAAAAGTCGAGACAACTTGAAAGGATATGGCGTTCCACTAAACTTGAATAATCTCGTTTAATTTGGCATATTACTCTCAATGAATATAAGAAAGCACTGCGTAAAGCGAGAGCAGCATACTACTCTTCATTAATAGATGAGAATAAGAATAATGCAAGATTTCTTTTCAGCACTGTAGCCAGGCTGACAGAGAGCCACAGCTCGACTGAGCCTTCTATTCCCATAGCACTCAGTAGTAATGATTTTATATGCTCTTTTAACGATAAAATTGTTACTCTTAGAAACAAAATCAATGACCTCTTGCCTTTGACCAGTATAGTGTTATCAACAGCTCCCGGAAACGTAAGTTCTAATAATATTACACTAGATAGTAAACTAGAATGCTTTTCAGCCATAAACCTTGAACAATTAAATTCAATGATTCTCTCTTCTAAACCATCAACGTGTATCTTAGACCCGATTCCAACTAAGCTGTTAAAAGAAGTTTTTCCATTAATTAGCACTTCTTTATTAAATATTATGAATATGTCTTTATTATCAGGCTATGTTCCAAAATCATTCAAAGTAGCAGTGATAAAACCGCTTCTTAAAAAGCACAACCTCGATCCAGAGGTTTTAGCCAACTATAGACCTATTTCTAATCTTCCGTTCCTCTCAAAAATTCTTGAGAAAGCAGTCGCAAAACAGCTGTGTGATTACTTAAGAAACTATGATTTATTTGAAGATTTTCAGTCTGGCTTTAGAACACAACATAGCACAGAGACAGCTCTGGTTAAAGTCACAAATGACATTCTAATAGCCTCTGACAAGGGACTTGTCTCTATTCTTGTCTTGCTCGATCTTAGTGCTGCATTTGATACTATCGACCATGATATCCTATTGCAAAGACTAGAGCACTTAGTTGGCATACAGGGAACTGCTTTAGGCTGGTTTAGGTCCTATCTATCTGAACGCTCTCAGTTTGTACATGTCAACGATGAATCTTCCATGCAAACCAAAGTTAGCCATGGAGTGCCACAGGGCTCAGTGCTTGGACCTATTTTGTTCACCCTATATATGCTTCCGTTAGGCAATATTATAAGGAATCATTCTGTAAACTTTCATTGTTATGCGGATGATACTCAACTATATTTATCAATCAAGCCTGATGAAATTAATCATCTAAATAAAATTCAAGACTGCCTCAAGGACTTAAAAACGTGGATGACCTTAAATTTTTTGATGTTAAACACGACCAAAACTGAAGTTATTGTACTTGGCCCGAAGAATCTACGAAACAAATTAGCTAAAGATATATTAACTATGGATGGCATTAATTTGGCCTCCAGTGAGACTGTAAGGAATCTTGGTGTTATATTTGATCAGGATTTATCCTTTAACTCCCACATAAAATCAATTTCAAGGACCGCCTACTTCCATCTACGTAACATTGCAAAAATCAGGCATATCTTGCCTCAAAACGATGCAGAGAAACTAGTCCATGCATTTGTTACTTCAAGGCTGGATTATTGTAACTCCTTATTATCAGGGTGTACC
This sequence comes from Notothenia rossii, assembly GCF_949606895.1. Taxonomy (NCBI): domain Eukaryota; kingdom Metazoa; phylum Chordata; class Actinopteri; order Perciformes; family Nototheniidae; genus Notothenia; species Notothenia rossii. The sequence continues at coordinate 37,790,514 of NC_136904.1, read as the reverse complement.
AAGAAGTCAGTCAAGTCGCTTCAGCTGATTCAAAATGCTGCAGCTCGTGTACTAACCAGAGTTAGGAAAAGGGACCACATTACTCCTGTTCTGGCTGCCTTACACTGGCTCCCTATAGAACACAGGATAGAATTTAAAATTTTTCTTCTCGCCTACAAAGCCCTTAATGGGCAGGCGCCATCTTACCTTAAAGAACTCATTATACCCTATTGTCCTACTAGGGCATTGCGTTCCAAGAATGCAGGGTTGTTGGTTGTTCCTAGAGTCTCTAAAAGTACAATGGGAGCCAGAGCCTTTTCTTATCAAGCTCCACCTTTGTGGAATCAGCTTCCAGTTTGTGTTCGGACGGCAGACACCCTATCCGTTTTTAAGAGTGCACTTAAGACCTTCCTTTTTGATAAAGCTTATAGTTAGGGCTGATTAGATTCAGCCCCTAGTTTTGCTGATATAGGCTTAGTTTGTCGGGGGACATCTTACTTCTTCCTTCTCTCTGTCTATACCTGTGTACTCTCATGTTCCGATTAACCCAGCTTCCCCAAATTTCTTTCTTTTTGGTGTCTATATACGCCGGGATCCGGAGTCATGGATGATCCTGCGGTCCTGTGTCATGGATTGCGAGTCCTGGATCTTGAGTCGTGGCTGTGGTCCTGGATCATAAGTCCTGGATGGATATCCTCGTGGATTCATCTTCTTATTATACACACATGCATTTCCAAACATTTGGACTACCTATGTTGCAAATGTATTATCTTTTCAATTTACACACGGCATCTATTGCATGTCTGTCCGTCCTGGGAGAGGGATCCCTCCTCTGTTGCTCTCCCTGAGGTTTCTCCCATTTTTCCCTTTAAACTGTGGGGTTTTCTCTGGAAGTTTTTCCTTGTACGATGTGAGGGTCTAAGGACAGAGGGTGTCGTATTGTCATGCTGATATTCTGTACAAACTGTGAAGTCCACTGAGACAAATGTAACATTTGTGATATTGGGCTATATAAATAAACATTGATTGATTGATTGATTTCCATTCCCCATAACATTGTGTTAAAGGACAAGCCCTCAGCTGTGGGGCCGCAGCTATGAAGCTGTGGTACTCTCTGGCAACCGTCCCGCAGCAAAACTCCCCGTGCGCGGAGGAGCACGTAGAAGGGCCGGAGGAGGGGCCAGCGGTAGCATGCGGCTAAGCTGGATTCTTTCCTCCTCCAGGCGGCTGAAGTGCTGGGTGACCAAGGAGATCGACCCAAAGAGCCCCTCCGTGGACACGGGGGCTCCGAGCAGATCTTCTCTGTCTTTCTTAGATAGGGCAGTGAGTCCTAACCACACGTGACGAGACGCCACTGTGGCCAAGGAAATCACCCGCCCTGCTGCAGTGGCCACGCCATGAATTATTGGTCATCTGACCAATAGCGCGGTCCGGATAATCGCTCTCGTCCTGAGACAGGAGGGCGGGGGCATCTGCCTGAGGGGTGATCAGGTAGACGCCCAACACGCCAAGATTATTAGCTGCAGCCGCCATCTGTGTACCGAGCTTGAACATCTTGTGTAGATATTCCAGGGTGTCTTGGTCCCGGGGCAGGGGTCGTTTACCCTCCGCCAGAGTCCTGCACGGGTCTGATTTTCAAGACCCGCCCCGCACCCGCGACGTGCAATACCGAACCCGCCCTGCTATCCGCACATATTGACAATTAATTCCGCAACCCGACCCAACCCGTCGGCACAAGATCCGCAACCCAACCCGAACCTGCATATACATGAGCAGTGAAAATGTGCAATTATTAACACACGCAGTTGCATATTTGTCTCAAAAAGCGTGGGATGTTGGTTATTTTCTCCATCTGGGATGACACCAAACGCCTCCCAGACGTTGGATTTCGCTCTTGATGAAGTGTTATTGAAAATGCTGTATTCTCCGCTATGAGCTTCACCTCAGCCATTCAGAATGTGGCGCGCTCAGAAGCAGATTGATGCGCTGCAGAGGTTATGATTATGCACGGTCCCGCGGGGGACAGGTCTGAGGATTTAAACATTAAACTAAGTTTTAATATATTTATTATGCAACACCCGCGACATCTTTGTTTTACCCAGAACCGAACTCGGAAAAAAGCTTTTGAAAAAATACCACCCTCAAATCGCCTTTTTTACACGCGGGTACCCGATCCTCCGGAATCGGGGTCGTCTGGCCCCACGGAAGGGAAAACTGGAACGCCGCTTCCTCATCTCCTGAATCGCACATCTCGACGACGTTGAGATCCTGATCCTCCAACTCCTCCTGCGGGGCCTCCCCCGACAGGAAATGCTGCCCACGATGCTCACGCATTAGCCGAGGAAGCGTCTGGCAGGCTGAACATGCCGACGCCGGGCCCATACCGCTCACGACGTGGTCAGGCCCCATACACAAGAAACAGAAGGGGTGCGGATCAACTCCCACAATCAGGTTCGGACATTTCGGGCAGGTCCTGTGGACAAGAACTGACTCCATTGCTCTCTTTTTTCTCTCGTCTAAAAGCTCAGTGGAATCACTTCCGCTGCTGAAGAGAAAAGGATGATAGTCAGGAGGCGAGGCCTCCTTTTATACGGTGAGATCCGCACGCATTCAGGTAGGCCCGCCCCAAGGCCGGCTACGTCTATAGAAGTCTCAGTGGGAGAATGCTCGCAGGATAAGGTAGTACCCCTAGAGTCCAGTAGAGTGCGGAGCCTGTGAGAGATACAACACAGCAACTTCAGCGCAAAGCCATTTTACCCCTTTTCAAATTAAGGCAGGTTGAGGAGATTGATAAAAAGCATGAGGTATTTCCAAATTTGTTATAACATAATTATTTCCAGGAAAATATTGTGTCTAAATTGGGGAGGAACAAAGCTAAACTCTCAAATCAGACATTCAGCATTTGTATATAAGCCAAATGAAATTATCCCTTGTTTCATAACCATATCTTCCTGCCACTGAATATTGGAATGAAGATTGGCAGTCATATAAAGGCAGCCAAACTAAGTCCCTAGTCTAAATTTGAAAAAAAAAGTCCTCCCACCAGCACCTGTCCAGTTCACTTATTATTATGTTATATATCTTCATGACTTTCCAATTACTACAGAAAGTTAGCACACCCATTGACAAGTCTGGCACATGAACCCTTGTTGCAAATTCACATCTCCTGTAGCGATTAAACACAATGTAATATTATTTAGGGAGGTTAAGATTCTTCTTCTTTTCAAAACCTTTCAAACCTCCATTTGCTGTACTTTGACACAATATGGCCTCTGAAAGAATATATATTTTCAGACCAATACCCTTGGATCTATATTTATGTCTGAGTCACCTCTTTCGGTTTTTCCTCCCAACAACATCGCAGCAATGATTCGTATTGGAGAGCTTTACTGCAACGGTGATACAGTATAATTAAGAGGCAACACTCCATCACTGGCCAAAGAATCTGTGTAGTACCTTAAATTGCTTTCTAAATGGACCTATGTTACCCAATATGTGGTTCTGTCTGTGTGTTTCAACAAAGCGAAATGAACTTGGTGGGAGGATGGAAGTAAAAAAGCAAAGATTGATCGGAGTGCTCATTGGAGTAATTCTAACCCAGTAATTTTCCTCTGCTGGCTTTTATAGCATTTAAAATAGCTACTCTGTAATGGACCACACAAACACACACAGAGCCAGAGCAGAAGTACATATATGCAAGCACTTCACTAAAAGTGCTGGGAAATGAAAGGGGGTCGAAGAGATTAATTCGTGTCTCCAGAAATACTCAGTTGAAAGTGTATGTGTTTGCCACCTATGTAAGCTGAGATACGATGGTCCATTTTGGTTATCTGATCATCTCCTGCATATATCTACTCATTTAGGAGTCAGACATTTTCCTTTTGTGCTCCATGTTGCATGTTTGGTATAAGGCTGAGCTTCTGCCTGAGCAGTTAAGCCTATAACTCTTATCAGTGGTAAACACTTGAGATATTGTCCAGAGCACAGGGCCGATTTACTGGCTTGCTCCTTCTATAAAGTGAGTGAGTCAGCACAGGGTAACATGCAGTAGGATTTGCAGTTTCACTGACATGGGGATCTAATTACTGAGAAACAACGGCACAGTAAAGAGGTGTTACTGTTCCAAACCGTGAACTTGCTACTGTAAAGCTAAAAAGTGTGTTTTAGTGCCAACATTTCTTAGTACGCCCTCCTTGCCAGATTTAAACCTGTGTCCTTTTAAACTCTATGCCTTGAGTTTGTTACAAAGGCTTCCTTCTAAAATTGTCAAGTTTACAAGCCAAGAAAACACCAATTATAACGGTGACATTAGGGTTGTTTTTCAGACTGGAACACTCTCTCCTAGCCACAGATGACACCATACAACTGCTTTTAAATTAAATTGCAGGGTTTTTTTTTCTTCTTCAGCTTGCACATGTAACATGTAAATTGCTTGGCCTGGTTTTTCCTTTGAGGAATAAACAGAAACCATTTTTATTTGTTTGCTTTCATGTTGATGCCCGCTAACTTTGCATTAATTCATAGGAATTCATAGTTCTACATTTTGACACAGATGATCACCGGTCTGTCATAGGCTGACACAATGATTGACAGCAGCCTGCTAAAAAACATGTGACAGACTTTATATAACAACCTGTATTAGCATTTCTTCCTCGTAGGTACAATAACTTAACAGCCGGATAAACCACAACCAAACATCGACAATGTAAAATGGTGCCTCTGTAGTTAGTTAGCAAGCTAGCTATTAAGCTATTCAGTACGTAAAATAGTGTAAAGTTACCAGAAATAGTCATTTGGTTAGTTTAGATGCTGTTAACTTTAACCTCACACCTTAACAAACAATGCTTGTTCTCGGCTTGTTACTTACACTACCCAATTTCCATCTTCCCCTGCATGTGCCCAGCCTGCCAGCTGCTTTCAATCAAACACAGACACACCTCTTCACAAATTACTATATGTTCACAAAAAGGAATCATTTCAACAACTTTATTTTTTAATTCCTTAAGAAATCTCAGTTTTTTTACAGTTAAATAGGACCAAAAAAAGTATACATATATAAATAATATTCACTTTTGGTGATATCTACAAGCAAATGGAATTCCTTTAGACTTTAGCCGAATTTAAACAGATATATTAACACATAAATCCCAAGGTCAAATAACAGCTCACCCAAATTTGACAAATGTAATGATTGTTTTTTGAGTGAAACAACAGTGTAGGAAAATGATATTTTCTACATTGAAGACAAAAAGTATCCTTGTTATTCTTCACTAAGTACCATTACTGAGTAATGTGAAACACTGGCAGCCCTGAATGAGAAATGCAAAGTTGGTTTCATTTCTTGTTAAACCAATCATGTGCTATTTGCGAATTCAAAATATTTGCCTTTGTTTGACAAGGAGGTAAAGCTTCTGAATAATGCAGATGAGAGACACATTAGCACACATAAATTACTATTGTGGCTGCAGGTAACTGCTGTGGATGCAGGTGTGCGTAATGTAACACATTGCCTCGCGGATGTTGATGTGTGTAAACACTGCCTAGAGAGGAAAATGGCCACCTCTCCTCGCCACGTTGTGTGGGCAGTCAATAACAGAGCTGCCGGTGGGTTATGACTTTTCCCCCTAATGTCTTTGCTAAAGTCTGGCTAGCGGCCAGGGGGAAGAGGCAAACTGGCAGACGGCACCACATCAATATCCCAACTAGCCACCAGAGCCCGACTCAAACGATCGGGGACTTTAAAGGTAGCAGCTGGTGAGTTGATATGGGGCTTCCTGCGTTTTGCCGACGGGCTTTAGATTCATTTAAATGATAGAGATTACTTTTAAGCTCTACACACATTAATTGATGTTGAAAGCTGGGAGATATGGAAGCTAGAGGATATAGGGCTACATGAGATGAACATGAACGGCTTTGTACGCTCATTGTTTGCCGAGACGAAACACATGTTGTGTCCACTCACTCAAAGAGAAAACATATCAAGGACGTTTTGTTCAACCTCTCAAACACAAGTAGACGTATACATGTATTGATCCTCAAGTGCTCTAGTAGTTTGTTTTCCTTCAAAGAGAGGGTATTATTTTCCTCATCTCTCACGTGTCTGAAGTGCGTTTTTGATAAAAGTATCAACACGGTGTGTGACCTCCCCTCCTGTTTGTGTTGTGCATTTGGTAAAACTCCCTTATCCCCCACCTCTCTATTTTCACTCTCTGCTTCTCGGAGGCTTCATTGTAATTCTACCCCCGATTGGTTTCCATCTTCCCTCACTTAGTGGCCCAAGAGGTGCTGCAAACTCCCAGAGGAGCCTTCTGGCGTGTGGTCAAAGGCCCTTTGAGGAGCCAAGTCAACTGAGGCCATTGGTCCCCCTGCTGTGTGTTCCTGCACGGAGGGCTGCTGGGATGCTGGCACGGACCCATTGATTTACTGCCTTTGGCTAGGACACTCTCCAAGGAGCTCCAATTCTGGCTGGGATACCATTTATTTGGGGCACATTTGGCAACTCGGGCATCTTGGCCCTCTTTGAAATGCATCGTCCTGAGACAAAATAAATGAACGGTATCAAAGACATGTCAACCATGATGCTTTATTCGTGAAGGATTGGAGGAAGGGACGGCACACCAAAGTCATTGTGTCCCGACGCAGCACAGCACCCTGCTCAGAACAGATGAAGCACAAAGGCACAACAAAGCCTGACATGAATAAGACTGTTCAATCCGCGAATGCATGTGTAATGTGCGTGTCAAAGTCAACCGATAACGTTACGTCTGACGTCTTGCAATTCCTCGACCGCCACTATAGGAACAAGTATTTGTATTTTGACTCTGATCAAACACATCGCATTCTGTCAGAAATAAGTGGTGGGACGTGGCTGTGTGACAGTGCAATGTTTGTCACACTTCTCTACCGGGCACCGAACGACAGCCGGAGCATTCCAAGATGTCTTTGCGTTCCGCGGTTTTCTAGGTGAAATTTCCATGTTGATACTTATAGACAGGGGAAAAAGGGAAGGCTGTAGTTGAGTGGCAGCATTTTGTTTTGCATTTGTCTCCAAACAGATGCATAGCTGTCATTCAAGGTCCCATTGAAGATTGCTATCAAATGTAATCGCTTCAAAGCTTATTCCCATGGATGCCCGCTTACAGATACAGCTTTTTCAGGTGTCTGTCAAAATGATGTTGCAGAGGGGCATGCAGCAAAAGCTTCAAATATACGAATTTAAATATAGAAGGGGCACAGACATTATGATTCACATCAGGCACTCCTAAAGTGACACAATCCATTTGGTTACATTGTGTTTTCAGGTATTTTCTCCACCATTAAAGAGACTTCATTTGTTTTAATAAAGTGGTTAGGGTTACATTTTAGGTGGGTTAAATGTTTTAATTATATTATTTGGATATTAAATTCAGACAGGATTTGCAGCAAATCAAGGTTGTATATCCACAATTGTTTGTTTTGCTACCTTGATCAGGCAATTGTTTTCTCTGTTTTACAAGTTGAATCAAAGCTGCTGGGCCAGGCGGTTCAAAATGTATCTGCAAATTGTCTCTGAAAAATCAATTAAATCTGACCCCAGTGTTCGCCTTGGTAATATTTGGAATCAATCAGCTCATGGCTTAGTATGGATTTGCAATAGTACACCCTTCAGTCCTCTTAAGAGCAATCACAGCCGTTGAATCACTCTCTAGTCACCTCTGGCTAAAACACGGCGGCTCGGAGATGTGCCATTTAAAACCCATCATGTTATTCTTACGTTGAAGTGCCGTAGAAAGACAGTACTGTTATACCTGTGTGAACGGCATGTAGGAAAAGAACATTCTGGACACTAGTGTGAGCTACCTGCTAACTGAGGGAAATGACATGTTTAAGTCTTTCTTAAGAAAGTTAAAGGAAAGCCTTAAGTGGCGGTATGACCTTGCTACACTTCAGATCAATTTCTTAAGCTGATATCATGACTCATTTTATTTCCCTCTGAGCAGGGTTAGTCCTGAAGACAAAGAGCTGAAACTTGCTTTTATTATCTACTAAAGGAACATTGTACTGATACCTGCACATTTCTGTCAGATAGGTAAATCTGCTCTAAGTACGCAGATGAAATGCTACTTATACATTGAGCACCGTACAGTTTGTTCAATTTGCATCACACATAGAAAAAACATGTATGTCTTCTGCAGAATTACTATTGATCCTCTGAGTTAGAAGTGATTATCTCTATTTCCTGACGGGGTCAAACACCTAGTGTAAGTATTGATGACGTACGACAAAGACCAGTAAAAGTGGTCTGCAATCATAACATGCTGATGTTTAGCAGGAATACGGTTAATCATGTTTAACACCTCAGTTGTTGTTTAAGCTTATTAATATTTGCCAATTACCACTCTTTGCATAGTACAGCTGAGCATTTGGAATTTTCTTTCGCAGATATCTGGGCGTCAACCAAGTTATTCAAATCATTATATTTCTGACTAGATGACTATAGAGAAAAACTTTGGGGATCACCACAAGTGTTACAATTCATCATTAGGGAACATGAAACTCTGTAAAATGATATGGCAATCCATCAAATAGTAGTTGAGACATTTCTTTCAAAACCACATTTGTCATAGTAACGCTAGAGGAACAGTTAGGAGATCACCAAAGTCATTAAAACACATTCACTATGGAACCATTACCACTAGAACCGCCAAGGGGTATATTTGGCATTTTATGCATGTAACTCTGTTAAAAATAAAAGCACTTCATCTCACAGTTCATGACTTTTCCTAAAATGGGTTTATTAATCCAGTGGTTTTCAAAGTGGGGGCCGCGGCCCCCTGGGGGGCCGCCAGGGGGCGCTAGGGGGGCCTCAGAAAATTTGAGGGAAGATAAGAAAAAAAAAAGGAAAGACAAAAAAAAAAAATTCTAATTATTTTTTAATAAATATTTTAAATCTGATTTTTAAAAAAAAATCATAATTATAAAATATAATTTATAATAATGGAACATATAATTTGCCATAGTCATCTTTCTGATTGCCTACCAGTCAAAACATCGTTCACGACGCCATGACGTCATGTTTAGACCTGGCGGTTTGCGCCATTTATCAAGCTGCTTTGCTCCTCAAGCGAGCAAGCTAGCTAGCTCAAAATGGACAGGTTTTTGACAAAGAACAGGTCAACGGAACCGACCAACAGCCCTGCTGTGGAGGACACTGCTGCAAAAAAACCTAAGAACTCCTGGCCAATTAAAATCAGAAGGTACGAGGCAGCGTACATTAAGTATGGCTTTACAGCCATACAGAAAAATGGCCATGATTGCCCGAAGTGTGTGCTCTGTCTGGAGACCCTCTCAAACGAGTGTTTAAAACCTTCGAAACTTCAGCGTCACTTGATGCAAAAACATCCGGCAGAGGCCGAAAAAACGGCAGACTTCTTCAGACGTAAAGAGGAGCATTTGGCCAGGCAATCTGCTGCATTCACACAGCAAGCTACCGTTCCCGAGCGGGCCCTGAAGGCATCATTTTTAGCTTCATACCACATTGCTCGTGCAAAAAAACCTCACACAATCGGAGAGGATTTGCTTTTACCAGCTACCAAAGACATTGTCCGAGAATTGCTTGGCGAGGATGCTGCTAAAAAAATTGACGCTGTCCCACTCTCGGACAACACCGTCAGCCGACGGATTGGTGACATGGCGCAGGACGTATCTGCTCAGCTTTTGGAGCAGGTGAGAGCCAGCGAGTACTTCGCTCTTCAACTAGATGAGAGCACAGACATATCGAATGAGGCCCAACTGCTTGTGTACATTCGATTTATTTCCCAGGAGAGATTTGTCGAGGAAATACTGTTTTGTAAAGCACTTGAAAGAAGAACCACTGGGAAAGATATTTTTCAAGTTTTGGACGATTACATCGAGTCTAACGGATTGAACTGGGCCCGCTGTGTGGGGGTGTGTACGGACGGAGCCGCGGCAATGACCGGCAAGATCAGTGGAGTGACCGCTCTCATTAAGCAGAAAGCCCCGCATGTAGTCGCCACACACTGCATGCTCCACCGTGAGGCACTTGTCGCAAAAAGGATGGATAACGAGTTGAATCAGGTACTACAGGAGGTTGTACAAGTGGTGAATTTTATTAAAGCCCGCCCCTTGAAACACAGACTGTTTACAATGCTTTGTAATGAGATGGGCGCCCGTTTTGAGGGGCTGCTGCTTCACTCAAACGTGCGCTGGCTGTCACGGGGCGCAGTTTTGAACCGTGTCTATGAGCTGCGGAGGGAGGTTGGAGAGTTCCTCTCTTCTGAAAAGCATCAGCTGGCAGAGCGGTTCACTGATGCAACCTGGATCCGCAAACTTGCATACATGTCAGACATTTTTCTGCATCTAAATGTACTGAACCAAAGCATGCAAGGACGTGACACGTACATACTGCAGGTGCAAGACAAAGTGCGTGCTTTTTCCAAAAAGATTATGCTGTGGTCAAACAAGCTCCAGGAGGGAGTCACAGAGATGTTCCCACTACTTCACCAGGAGCTGCTGTCATGTGATGATTTGGGCTCCATCTCTCCAATGATCCAGTCCCACCTGGAGCACCTCCAAGGATATTTTAAAGACTATTTCCCTGACCTTGAAAACACACATTTAAACTGGGTTAGGAACCCCTTTTCCCCCGGTGTCGGTTCTAGTTTGGACATAAAGTCACAGGAGGAGCTGATTGAGATGACAAACTCAGGGGATTTAAAACTAAACTTTGAGGCTCTTCCCCTGTCTAACTACTGGCTACATGTAAGAAAGGACTATCCCACCTTGGCTGACAGGGCACTGAAATGCCTTCTCCCTTTTGCAACAACTTACTTGTGTGAGTCTGGCTTTTCAACTTTAAAGGTACTCAAAACTAAACATAGAGCACGTCTACATGTGGACAATGACATGCGTATGGCACTGACAGACATTAAGCCCAGGCTTGACAGACTGTGTAGGAGCCACCAAGCCCATCCCTCCCACTAGTGTGATCACTGTCTGTCACTTCCAACACACACACACACACACACACACACACACACACACACACACACACACACACACACACACACACACACACACACACACACACACACACACACACACACACACACACACACACACACACACACACACACACACACACACACACACACACACAAAAGAGAGGTTTGGTTTATTTTTTCTGTTTTTGTATCATCAACAGTTTGTTGAAAGGTTTGTTATTCAGTGGGAATATAGTGTTGAACTTACAGAACCAAGTCAGTTTAATAGATTTTTTTTCTTTTTTGACTGAAAACTTTTGAAGACATAATGCAAGAAAGACAAAAAAAAAAAACTCTTGCATATGTAAATATATTTTCTGTAGGGTAAAATGTATTGCAACATAGTGTCTATAATAAGAAAAACATTGTGGTGGAACAAAGATGCCCTGCCATACAAATCTTATTCTGTGTTGAAAACATATTGTTAATATTATTCTCATGCTAAACAAATGTAATAATTACAGTATTGAATAGAGAATAAAAGTAACAAAAACGTTCTTAAAGTTGATGTGTGACATATTTTGTAGCATTGTTGGTGGGTTTGCAAAGGGGGTCCCCGGCCAGAAGCTAATGATTTTTGGGGGGCCTTGGCATGGAAAAGTTTGGGAACCCCTGTATTAATCCACTTGTGAATTATGGAGGGGAATGGGATAAAAATATTTTTTTAATGATAATTTATACCTCAAAGCGCCAAGGGGACATTTTTACACTTCAGAGAAACTTCTGAATAATATTGTGCTCAATTGCCAATTTTTAAGACGTTTTTTGATAAGCAGAATGCTAAATCATGAGCTACAGCTAGCTAGATTTATGAAGATCTGGTAATGCTCCAGGACATTTTTGGAAAAGACAAATAATCTTCATTTGAGGATAAAAAGCAGAATTCCTGAAAAACAAGTGTGTGGGTGAAAGAGCACATCATTTATTTTCCAATTTGTTGAACCAAAACAAGTTTTATTTTTCTCCAATAATTGTATTTCTGTGATGATTAATGATAGCAAAATGTGTTTTGCCCAAGGAGTGCTCTGTTTCTTTATTACCAGTAACTGTAAATAACATGTTATATCAGAAATATATTGTTCAGTCGCATTGACCCGAAGACATATTTTGAGTTGTACACACTGTTGGAAAGAGGAGATTCCTAGCTTTCTAATGATATCAGGATTGTTGTTGTACTCCAAATATTAAGCAAAATATGTCACATTATATAATGACTGTCACCGAGTCATCATTTTGAGAAAAAGGCCTTCAAGTTTTCCTCTTCTCTGGAATGCATCGATCTGATTCATTATTAGCGGAGCAAATGATCAAAATACTACGGAGGGAAGATATTTTCATTTGGATTACTGGGGGAAGCTCGCGAGTGTGTGTGTGTGTGTGTGTGTGTGTGTGTGTGTGTGTGTGTGTGTGTGTGTGTGTGTGTGTGTGTGTGTGTGTGTGTGTGTGTGTGTGTGTGTGTGTGTGTGTGTGTGTGTGTGTGTGTGTGTGTGTGTGTGTGTGTGTGTGTGTGTGTGTGTGTGTGTGTGTGTGTGTGTGTGTGTATGTAAACGTGTGTGTGAGTTTGTGTAATTTTGCATTTCTGTGTATTGTTTGTTTCCCGTGGAAAACAATTGAGAAAACACCGGCTGTTGTTATGCCTGCATGTGACGTTAAGTTACTCCGTTCTCCGCTTGTAATTATGCCATTACAAGCTTCAAAGTTGTATTTATCACTCGATTTATATATATATATTATATACAGTGGGGCAAAAAATTATTTAGTCAGCCACCAATTGTGCAAGTTCTCCCACTTAAAAAGATGAGAGTGGCCTGTAATTTTCATCCAAGGTATACCTCAACTATGAGAGACAAAATGAGAAAAAAAAAATCCAGAAAATCTCTGTCTGATTTTTAAAGAATTTATTTGCAAATTATGGTGGAAAATAAGTATTTGAACAAAGGTTCATCTCAATACTTTGTTATATACCCTTTGTTGGCAATGACAGAGGTCAAACGTTTTCTGTAAGTCTTCACAAGGTTTTCACATTTTGGCCCATTCCTCCATGCAGATCTCCTCTAGAGCAGTGATGTTTTGGGGCTGTCGCTGGGCAACACAGACTTTCAACTCCCTCCAAAGATTTTCTATGGGGTTGAGATGTGGAGACTGGCTAGGCCACTCCAGGACCTTGAAATGCTTCTTACGAAGCCACTCCTTCGTTGCCCGGGCGGTGTGTTTGGGATCGTTGTCATGCTGAAAGACCCATCCACGTTTCATCTTCAATGCCCTTGCTGATGGAAGGAGGTTGTGACTCAAAATCTCACGATACATGGCCCCATTCATTCTTTCCTTTACACGGATCAGTCGTCCTGGTCCCTTTGCAGAAAAACAGCCCCAAAGCATGATGTTTCCACCCCCATGTTTCACAGTAGGTATGGTGTTCTTTGGATGCAACTCAGCATTCTTTCTCCTCCAAACACGTCTAGTTGAGTTTTTACCAAAAAGTTCTATTTTGGTTTCATCTGACCATATGACATTCTCCCAATCCTCTTCTGGATCATCTAAATGCTCTCTAGCAAACTTCAGACGGGCCTGGAAATGTACTGGCTTAAGCAGGGGGACACGTCTGGCACTGCAGGATTTGAGTCCCTGGCGGAGTAGTGTGTTACTGATGGTAGCCTTTGTTACTTTGGTCCCAGCTCTCTGCAGGTCATTGACTAGGTCCCCTCGTGTGGTTCTGGGATTCTTACTCACCGTTCTTGTGATCATTTTGACCCCACGGGGTGAGATCTTGCGTGGAGCCCCAGATTGAGGGAGATTATCAGTGGTCTTGTATGTCTTCCATTTTGTAATAATTGCTCCCACAGTTGATTTCTTCACACCAAGCTGCTTACCTATTGCAGATTCAGTCTTCCCAGCCTGGTGCAGGTCTACAATTTTATTTCTGGTGTCCTTTGACAGCTCTTTGGTCTTGGCCATAGTGGAGTTTGGAGTGTGACTGTTTGAGGTTGTGGAGAGGTGTCTTTTATACTGATAACGAGTTAAAATAGGTGCCATTAATAGAGTTAACAAGTGGAGGACAGAGGAGGCTCTTAAAGAAGAAGTTACAGGTCTGTGAGAGCCAGAAATCTTGTTTGTTTTTAGGTGACCAAATACTCATTTTCCACCGTAATTTGCAAATAAATTCTTTAAAAATCAGACAATGTGATTTTCTGGATATTTCTTTTCTCATTTTGTCTCTCATAGTTGAGGCATACCTAGGATGAAAATTACAGGCCTCTCTCATCTTTTTAATTGGGAGAACTTGCACAATTGGTGGCTGACTAAATACTTTTTTGCCCCACTGTGTATATATATATATATATATATATATATATATATATATATATATATATATATATATATATATATAATATATATTTAGTTAAATAAAATCATGACAGCAATCTAGAGTTTTCCAATTTCAATGTTCATAGAAAAGAGCTTCAGCACATCATTGGCAGAGCAAGGACATGTTTGAACAGACTTTTCCTTTTAGGTTAGAGGCTTGATTTGGGGGTCAAAATAGCATCTTCTCTCAATACCAGATTGTGTACTGGCACTGGGGACATGCATGTGTATAAGTAGATATAAAGAAATCGTAGGGCTTGACTATGGTAAACAAGTCATTACCAGCCAATGGCGTCTCTCCCTTCCGGAGGGCAGCTTTGGCACAAACCAAGGCGCCCAAGCCAACACGCCTCATGCTCTAGTCAAAGATGACATGTCGATGCTTCAAACCACATATCATTGTCACATAACGTGTCCCTGCTGGTGACAGATCGATGACCAGAGGCCCTCGGTGGAAATAACGCCAGTCAGAGAGGGGTGTGTTTTAAGTAAGTCTCTTCTGACATATGTTGAGGTTGATTTACGGTGAAACTCACAAAACAAGCTCAGCTTCATTAGTATTAACAGCTCCTGAAATTAAAAGAGAAGGTCAACACAGGGAAGAGCCTTGGTGCGAGCTTCAAGACTGCTTCAATTTATAAAGATATATTTAAAAGGGCAGTTGTACAGCAAATGAGAAGATGTAACCAGTAGATGTAGCTTAGCTTAGCACAAAGGCTGGGGAAAAAAGATTTGTTGCTCTTTCATTTTGGATAGGTCGGAGAAATTACATGTTTTCTTTAATTGCACCAACAAACCAGATAAGGCAATGTGGTTTCAGTGCTGGTTTGGAGCTGTTACCCATTCGTGAATCTTTTTTTTATTAATCCGTTGCAGTAACTGACTCTCGGCCTCAAAAGTTGGTCCAACTATGGCCCCAACTTTATTTTTGGCAAGCATTGACACCCGTGTAAGTTGGAAGGTTACGTCAAGGTTAACATTGGGGTCTTGGCAGGGACTATCCTGAGGAATAACAGTTATTTGGGGGCACAACGAAGAGTAGAAAATTGTTACAGAAGCAGTAGCGCCAATAAATCCAATAAGTAGTTGCATAAGGCTTACACACATACTATTTATTTGAACATACCTCTAATGATCACCTGTATGCTATGATTGACAATTTTTGCAGCATAACCCAAGTTGTCATATTATACTTTCATAAAATATATTATAGGACACAGATCATGACGTGGCTCCTACATGGCAATAGTTTAAGTGGTTCCCAAGGTTGAACTAAGTGTAAAGCATACTAACACCAGCGCAGAACTATAACGAAACAAAACGGGTATGTGATTGGTGTTAAACCAGAAAGGATTTATAAAGTAAGAACCAATGACTGAGCTTAATAAAGTTCAGATATGGCGAACCAGCCAAGTATACAATGATGAGAGGGCATTTCCAATTTGTATTGCATCTCAGTGCACTGTGATATGGACTACCTAGCTTGGGCAAACAATATGCAGGTGCTTTCATATACAACAGTTCACTTTAATCAAGAACCGGTATAATAAGCCGGTGGATATGCTTCTTATTTACCATACAGACATGAGGGGGGTATTGATCTGCTCATCTAACTCTAAGCAGGAAAACAAAAATAAGAGAATCCACAACATGTCAAAATATTCTTCTGCACATAAATCTATTTTATATACAATCTACTAAAACAACACAGGGTTGGAATGGATACATATCTATCAGAAAGTGCACCACAGAACACCACTCTCGAAACAGATGATGCTCCGGAGGGGGGTTGAACATCAATAAGATTCTGGGACACATTAAAATGATTCAAATAAAAACAGCAATCTTAGAAGGCAAAACTATCTCTGCCCAGAGAAGTTTGCAAGTCCTTGAATTTCACCTGGATCCCAGGTGTTCGCAGCTGAATGGATTATTGCCTGGTCTGAGGTCAGATATGATGCCTTATTAGCTCATGAAAGAGCAGGACCGAGTGCCAGACTATTGTTCTCCATGCTGAGATGAAAGGCTAGCTGGCTAATGAACATCTGCCAGCCAGCATAAGGACCCCAGCAGACACACAAAACCTTGAATTGACCATTGCCGCGAGCAGCTGCTCTGATCAGAAAGATTTTGATGTAAATTTAAACTGAGGGTCCACCGTGGAGCAGCTGTAATAGCCAGGGACCGAGATGAGGAGGAAAGCACACTGCGCTCCTCTTATGAGCGTCTGATATGCCAAAGATCATCAGTATAACCTCTATCAGTCAGCAGAGCAGAGTTCACTTGGCCTGTCCACTGAAATCGAGATAATAAAAAATGCTTCACAGTGGAACAATCTAAATTGTAAGATCTGAGGATTTTACAACACAGACTTCGTAATATTGGTAATTCGTTTTTTTGAATTTTCCCATGACAACAGCAAATCCATTGTTTCTTTGCAGATGCATATTTTCAATTGAAAAGTACCCAATTTAGAAAAAAGTCCTTGTCTGTGACCTACAGTATTAGAACTGCTTCATCAAGACTGTGTGGGTGTTTGTACTGACAATGGCTAAATAATGCACAAAATGAGGAGCATAGACTAACAGCTGGTTCAGAATTTGTTCTACTTAATATAATGGTATTGACAAAAATAATAAAGCTTAACAACAAAACCTAGAAAGCTCCTTCCTGTCACGTTAAGTACGACTGGTTAGGGACATCATTAAGATATCCTCTGCATGACTCTGAAGTAATTTCCATAATGCTATAACTCTGAACCCTAAAGTGCAATTACATTGTTCATACCACCGTGCACGAGGAAATTATTCCCCTAACCACAGTGTCAGAACGCATCAGGAAACGTATCAGAGCTGGATCTGAATGCGGCAAAGGCTACAGTGCAGTGTTAATTAGGTTACTGATACTTTCCCCTGCACAATTACTCTGTCAGAGTGGCTCATCTTTCATTTTCTCCGGTCACCTCCTTCCCTCTTTGATGCTTATCCCTGGAAATCCTGTCTACTGAGCACTCTCTTAAAGCCAGTAAGGTAACAAGCTGTGTAAAACTTCTGATCCCATGACCCGATATCATCTTGAGAAAACACTGAGTTTAACTTTGTTTGCTCAAGTTTTCATTACTGTCCAAATGAATAGGCACTGAATGTGGTTACTGTAGCAGTTTGCAGTGGCATGGGAAAAGGCAGATGGAGGCTTCTTATAAACTGGAATAAACAGTGCTAGAAGGCGTCAGAGCTCTTGCTTCTTGGACATATGTAAATAGAGGCTTACCCCGGAAGATAGAGGAAGACTTTGAGGTAATTGTGTAGAGATCCTCTGCCCACCATTAAAAGGGGGGTGATGCATTTTGGGAGAAACCTAAGGGATTAAAGAGACCTCAGGCAGAATCGCTGTGTCACACGGACTAAGCTATCCAAGCCTGAAGCGAAGACAAATCAAGGTGGTGAAGCAGTTGCATACATGAAAGTTTATCCCTGCGAGGGAGTGCATGATGCAGAGGGTAATTGGTATTAGCTTGCCACAGACAGTGAGGTTATCACCTGCACTCTGAGCTTATCTTCCTTCGCTTCAGGACGAGCTCTCTCCAGCTCTGCCAAAGCACCATGGACCTACAAGTCTATTTACCTAGGCATGCTAAGCTAGAATTGACCAGTGGGAAAGAGTCCACACAAATAATGGAATATTAGAGTGTGCAGATACATCCTTTTCTGTATCTGTAAATTGATAGGATACCAACAGTTGGTGTAGTTTATACCGGAAGTTGCGTTAAATCAGTCAAAAGTTGTATTTTCTAACCTCATATTCATTGGCAATGGACTGTTTGTGCCTTCAAAGTATTGCACTGATTTAAATGTTGCTTTAGTAATATTTAAAAAGTATTTCAAACTTTCCTGTCCAGTTTGGTCAATTCAGCCAAAGCCCTTTTGTTCAAAGATGTGGGTCTATGGATTAAAGAAATAAGCAATATCATTCTCAATTCAGTGATGTTTTTATTATTTTCTTTGCACTGTAAAAGATACATGTGAAACATTGCCCTTTAGCTAACTGTGCATATAATAAAAACACTGACACACATGAGACACAATGCAGGACCTCTTTTGTACTCCTAGAAACACGTTGATGGTAATTTGACAAAAACTGCGAATTTCGTAAATGTCAGTGTTATGTTTTCAGGTTAAGCTGTTTACTTTACTCTTTGATACCGTGTGATTAATGCTCCCGGTCGACATGACTAAGGTAGCTGACAAAACATTTGTATGCACAGATAGAGGCATCCGCCTGTGAGTATGAAATGTTACACCCACCAGCTTCCCACACTCTCAGAGTGAGCAGGAGAAGGTCATCTCTAATACATGGGAAATAAATGATGTTCCCTGTAGTAATGTAAGAGTGTTTTTTTCCTTGGCATCAAAATGCACCCAAGACACCAGGCAAGGAAAAATCGGAAGTCAAAGCTTTATGATGTTTCCATGCCAAAGGAAACGCCAAGGGAGTAGGTCCAAATAAAATCAAACATAAAAATATAAAATGCATCATTAAATCAGTAGGGGATGATACAAATAAAAAAAGAAACATATATTTTAAGAAAATGTATTTTAATATTCAAAGCAAGAACAATGCATGGTACAGCAATTCAATTGAAATATTGACATATTTGTCACAAAGGACATTTCACTATGTTTTTAGTTTTACTATTTATTTCATGTAAATATAATATCCTGCCAACCCACCATAGATAACTTGAGCAGAAAAACTCCAGGTGCCCTTTTGGTCAGCCTTCGATGAGTAGAGATTTCTCGCTGAAATGCTGTCTGTGTTCCAGGCTCAGTGACATTCATAAAGATGTGGTATTTCAGCAGTGCTATATGGGCACATGGTCCTGTAAGAAAAAAAATCTTATGGCCTATCATTTTGCCTTCAATAGGTGAAGGAGTTTGGAGCAAGGTTGCTTTGGAAGTTGCGTCTGCTAATGCTAACCTAATATCAGGTAACATTAGAAATGCTTGACAAAAGCATAGTAAAGGATAAGGTTTTGTTGTGCAAAGAACACAAAGGCACTGAACAGATTTGTATCGGCATTTTACAGTAAGAGTCCTTCATTTGTTCAGTCGGTAAATGTGTACTGATGCAGGAGGCTTCCTCAAAATCAATAGCCAAAAGCTAGCATTAGTTGCTGGATTCTAAAACTCAAGACTACAATTTCTAAAATACTATTTTCACTTGTTTACCATTGATTTGAGTATTGTTCTGTAACAGCAATTGGTTTTCAAACACACAATTGCAAGCATCAGATGAGAGAATGAGAATGAAACTCCCAAATAACCAGTGTTGGGCAAGTTACTTTAAGAAAGTAACTAATAGTTATAGTTACTGCTCTCAAAAGTAACTAGTTACTTTATTAGTTACTAGATTATAAAAGTAACTAGTAACACGTTACTTTACTTTACTTTTAAAATAATAACAATACAAATACAAGTTTTTGTGTTGTTTTTTGCTCACTAGTTCTCTGAAGGCAACAGACTTGACCGCTGCGATGGGCAGCATACAACATACCTAGCAATCAATCTGTTTAGTTGACTCTGGGTGACATGTGGTGATTTAAAAAAAAACGTTGTTTAGATGGTGTTGCTCCATCTGGGTCACTGCCAGTGGTTGAGACGGTGGGGTCTTTGGCGACTATAGTTTTATAGCCCCATGTACATTAGTTAGGTGCTTTAGGAGATTGGCATTGCTGCTTTCGATGTGGACAATGCTTTCTGTCCTGCTCACAGTTTACCGTAAGATTTTTTGCGTCCTTTATCCCTACAAATGGAAAATAGTGTTTATATTTCCAAGTTGCAAATGCGCTGCTGCTCTCGCTGATACTTGCATCTGCCATTGTGTGTGTGTGTGCTGGTGTTGAGCGTTGCCGTGTGTGTGTGTGTGTGTGTGTGTGTGTGTGTGTGTGTGTGTATGTTAGCATTAGCAAGTGTTTGTGTGTGTGTATTTTCCCCATAAGACAAGACCCGCCCAACTCTGTCTCTGATTGGCTTACACTGAAATGTTACCCCGCGTGGTAACTTTCACTTTTCCATGGTACTGTGAGAGGATATCACTGTGTTCGCCTGTAAATTACATCCGCAGGGAGATTCAGTTCAGTTCCATCACATAGTGTAACGCAGTAACGCACCCATTTAAATCACAGTAACTATAACGGCGCTACTTAATGGGAATAGGTAACTAGTAACGCTATTAGTTACCACAAAAGGTAGTTGCGTTACAGTTTGCTGTGTTGGGTTGGTTACACAGTAACGCGTTGCAAAATAACAAACAAGAGGAGGCCTTCTCTGAGTTTATTTCATTTACAGGTTGTTGGATTGAAACGAATGTCTGGTGTAAGAAATTAAAATCAATATGATACGTGAATGTTATGAATGCACCGTTTTATTTTGAAAAGCTTTATTTTGAAGGAAGACCGGGTTGTTTACATGACGTCACTCCCCGTTTGACTTTATCTTTGTTTTAGGCTGTTACAATGTATTAAATAAGAAGTCATGAATGAGGTTAGGGTTAGATTAACTATTATATTATTATTATATTATATCCACCTAAAGCAATTTAATTGTTAGTAATTCTATATGGTGGTGCACAGTGCTGCGTACCGGTACGCCGAACCGGTACTGGACTTGTAAAAAGTTTCGGTTCAAGTCCGGTTAAAACCGGAACGTCGGGAACCGGTACTTACGTATATTCTCCTTTTTGTTCTAAACCATCTAAAAACTTCCATAGATCGAGAAATTTGCGCTGAGAAAAGACGAAAAACATTGTTTTGGCTTCTGATATGGCGGCCATTACTGAGCTCACGAAGTCTCGCAAAATATCGCAACTGCTCGCAAGATCTGTGTGACGTCAAGGGAAGCTGGACACTGACAGCGTGGGATGCTGGTTGCCATATTTGGTAGTGTAGCTAAGCTAACTCCTTTGTATGTATGGTGATATAGTGTCTGCCGAAAGAGCAACACTTCACCCAGACAATGTCAATATGTTGTTGTTCTTGAACAAGAACACATAGACTTGTACTCTTGCATATTGAGTCTTGTATGTACATCACTATGTATGTAGTTGTGTTGTGTAGTTAGTAAGTAACACATGTAGAGTTCTAGAAAAGACATGGTGTAGACACAAGTTGGAAGGGGGCACAATAAACCTGACGAGTTTGAATTTGAGTTGATTATGAGTTTATTTTCAATTGATAATTAGCTCACAGTAAGTTCACTTTAGTTACTCACACCACTTGACACAAGTCCGGACTTATAAGTCCGGACTTGAACCTGAACCTCTGGACTTGAGTCCGGACCTGAACCTGAATGTGAGTCCAGGTACACAGCACTAGTGGTGCACAGTTGTAACAAAGGCTTGGCCCACCATGACAAGAACTGGATTTGGCACTGCGGGACAACAAAAGACTGCTTCTCCTTTAGATGGAAGAGGAATTGTTTGTGAGAGAGTGGTAACGCATTGAAGAAAGAGGCGGCAGGTACAGCAAGAACTACTTCATGTTACAATACCGGACCTTGTCTTAAAACATTTGAAAAACGGAACAAAAGTGCAGTTCGGTCACTCAGTGGAGGCCGGATCGATACAGTACAGGATAGAAAACTTTTATAACGCCGTTGTGTGCTTGTGGAGGTGTATTCGAATAAGACATAAAGGTATCATGATTTGTAGCAGGGCGCCTGAGTGTGTGACGGCCACTTTCAGACCACAGGAGAGGAGGTGAGGGCCGCCCAGAGCTTGAAATATTGAGCTTCAGCGCAGGCATGTTAACAGCTCGCCTCCAGCTCCTAGGCATGACCCCTCTCTCAGCCCAAGACAATTACAATGGATGAGAATCTGGAGCTCAGGAGCACAAAAAGCCTCCTGTGAAAACCACACAATAAAGAGTCATTTCCAATTCCACCTCTCCTCGCATGTATTAAAAACATATGTATGTATTCTCTTTGCACTATTTCCTTATTAGACAGTGAGGAGGAGGCAACAATGGTACCACTTTTTTGTGGTATTTTTTAGCCGCGAATGAGCATGACGAGAACAAGGATAAATAACAGAAGAGGGAGATGAAAAACCTTGTGCTGTACCTGAATCAGCCAGCCAGGATAAGCATTGTGGTGCAGTGTAACAGTAGATGTAACCACGTCCCTCCTACCTGGCACCACTCACTGGCTCCACTCACCGGCTTTGATCACCAACTGGAGTGTCATTCATCACCTACAGCACTGCTGAAGGCTGAAGATGGTGTGTGTGTGTGTGTGTGTGTGTGTGTGTGTGTGTGTGTGTGTGTGTGTGTGTGTGTGTTTCTGAATACCATGCAGTATTGTCTCTCTATTTCCCTTTCAACTCATTTTTTCTGAAGGCTACACAGAATTTACAGGATGAAAAAGCCTATGGGAGGTAGGCACACGGACGCACACATATACACACACAGGGGGAGTTAAAGCAGGTTTTCATTTGGTGGAAGATACAAATCTAATTTTACCCGCAAATTCAATATTCTGATCCCATGACCAATTATCATATGACTTTGACAAACATGAATCCCCTGTCTTTTTTATTTGATTTCTGAGAGAATATTAGCATAGAAACATATTCAGGAATTAAGAATTCCTTTTAGTTGACTTCAGAGCTGTGGATCACACAATAGAGGATGCAAATTGGACAATGGAGGAGAATGTTTTTACGCCTCCATTTACATTTCCCTGCTGCTAATAGCAGTTTACCACATCCTGCATTAGCACTACCAGTGACCTGCTAATGATGCTGCTTCAAGCAGGCGCCACTTACTTCTGTGAGACGCTTGTTGCTTTCTGTTAGGCCTTTGATATCAGGACTTATATAAACCCCAAACTGCTGCTTTTTAACTTTTGGAGGTTAAACGTCTACATATGTTGAAGTTAAAATCTCCAAATGAATCAAAAAGCTGAAAACAAGTGTTTGACAGGATTTTTTGAGTGTGACACTTCCCTACCAGCAGACAATAGGGCAAGTGGATTTTTAAATACTGACTTTAAATTATGCCTTTTTTTGTTAAAATGTTTGAAAAAAACATTTAAATCATAACATGTAATGTGCAATACAGAATGCATGAGAGCCTAACCCCTATTTTCCACCGGGTCCGTCTGCGTCGCGTTACGGCTGCGCCGCGGCGTCCGCAGGGATCGCGGCCACTCTAGTCAATGGGTGCTATTCCACCAACGTTACGGCTCAGAAGCGTCCCAGAAGCGTCTAACCCCTAGATTCAACCGGGTCAGTCTGCGTCGCGTTACGGCCGCGTTCGCAAGGATCGTGGCCACTCTAGTGAATGGGTGCTATTCCACCAGGCGCGCCGCGTTACGGCTCAGAAGCGTCCCAGAAGCGTGCCGGCGCTGGGCTCCTCTCAAAATAGGATTCAAGTCTATTTTTCGACGCGACACAAGGCGTTGCAGAGGCGCCGGGCAGGAAGTGGAACGGTCAGAGCATCCGGCCCATCCCCAAAATATACAAATTTTGCAGACCCTATCCTCCGTAGTCTTTCAAGTAGGAGGAGAAATGCCAGCGTTCTCCTCCGGTTTACAGGCGCTGTGTAAATTATATAGAATAATTATGATGATTAATTCATTTTTTTACCACTAAAATACAGCAACACATCTTTGATTCATGTCGTTTATAACTGGGATATTAAAATTATTATTAACGTTGTCTGTACAAAGTAGCCTGTCCAGGAAATATGCCCAAATCAACAAAAACTGTGAGCCGGCAGGCAAGACGCTCCGCTTCTGAAACTTGCCTGGTAGGGTATGACACCGGAGGAGGCCGGACCAAAACCGCGGCGCAGCCGTGACGCGACGCAGACCTACCCAGTGGAATCGAGCGGTTACTGCTTTATATTCCATTAAAATATGAACTAATGCCCTTAATATTCGGGTTGGGAACCGATACTCTGTTCTGGGTAAAAAACAAATCATATTTTGAAGTTGAATAATGCTGTATGAAATTGTTTGTGAATATGAATATACATTTGAGTAAATGTTTTCAGAGGTAGATTTATTTATGTTCAAAGAAAGGATTTTTAGAATTGATAAGCAGAACTAATATCCAAACTGAAATCGTTAAAATCCAAATGATACACAACCCTTTAATGTTTATATTGACGTAAATAAAACCATTTATCCAAACATTCATGCATAAAGAAATCCCCCGAATGAGGGCCTGTTTAACACTAAAATAATTTGATACCATCAATGTTAAAACAAAAACAACTCCCCAATTGGCTTGAACAGAAAGAGGTGCTTCATAGGGGATTTGAAACCCAGCTGATTACATGTTGCAGCCTTTTGGTCAGATAAACAAATAGAACACTGACATTAAAATGTGTTTCTGTGGGGTAAACACTCCACATAATAATATGCTATGAGTGTGTGCACGTTGCAGTGTATTTCAGCACTGAGACCACCCAGCCTACCCTCCTCTTAGCGGCCACAGGGGAGCTGGAGAGGCAATGTGGGAGGCTTCAACTCAGTGAGGAAGTGCTGGCAGAGAGCGGCCAGCCAACTTCATGTCCGATTCTCTGTAATTTGAGACACTTCCTCACCAGGCAAAAAAATGATCTCAGATTGGATCCCGCCTGTGATAAGCGGATGACTTTTTACTTTGAAAAACCAAACACTTGGTTACTCTCTCCAGGCTGATTAGTACTGTAGGCTATTGCTGCTAGGAATAGCTCAAGACAAATGCATTCATGGCTGACCAGCTGCCATTGAAAATGAATGGCAACACAACAAATAAAACTGTCCTGCAAGAATCTTTCACCGCTGACAAATAACCAAACCGAACAAAACCTCCTTGGTGGAGGTAAGGGCTGACCATTGTTTATATGCGTCATTTTCAACCCTGGTAGATTTTGAATAAAAAACCATCACAGTTTTTTTTCAGGCATAAATAAGCCAACTAGAACACAAATACATTATACATATTCTGCTGATTCAGCATGATTTGGTCTCTCCCTGCTTTGGTGGACAATCATTATGTGGAAAGTGGATCTACCCGAAAACTGCACTATTTTACTTTCTACACCCAATTTATGTCCATTACATTTTTAAGGGTAATATTGTAGTTGTTTCTCCACTGTGGTTTTTTGACAGATGGACTCTATAGACTCACAAAGTTATAAAACATATGCTTCTCAACAACTTGGTTTGTGACCTTGCGTCTTGTTGATTTGTGATTTCCTCAATAAACTCAGATTGTTTTATTCAAATTACTGTTTGATCTAAATTCGCGAATACATTTTGTGTTGGTGTTTTCTTCTTATTAGTGTATTATTTCACCAGCCCTCACATTTATTTGGTGATTTTAATTGTAATAGGTACTACCTGATTTAGACAGTAAGTGAATGTGTTACTTTCCAAGTTCAACTCAAAGCTACATTGGAAATCTGGCAGGATCCTCAAGGTACACACGAAGCTCCATGAAGCAGAAAGACAAAATGTAGATTATGTGATGAATAAAAGCAGAAAAAAAGCCTAAAGCTTAATTCACAACTCATTCATGTCAAGTCCCGTCATGCTTAAGGTAAATTAAATAGAGTCACATTAGACTGTAAATTATTATTAACTTTCAGGTAAAACACTTTGAAAGGGTTAAAGAAGATGAGAGCATGGAGAGCAACCAGACTTGGCAAAACCTTAGTGAAAAATCAATAGACAAGGGTAACTGAAAAAATTCAATTGAGCATTGTTTGCACTTGAACATATAGTAACACTGACATGTATATTTGAACCATAATATATTTGAAAAAAAACAATATACAGTTGCAAGAAAAAGTATGTGAACCCTTTGGAACTGCCTGGATTTCTGCATAAATTGGTCATAAAATGTGTTCTGATCTTCATCTAAGTCACAACAATAGACAAACACAGTCTGCTTAAGCTAAAACCACACAAACAATATGTTTTTATTGAACACACAATGTAAACATTCACAGTGCAGGGTGGAAAAAGTATGTGAACCCTTGGATTTAATAACGGGTTGACCCTCCTTTGGCAGCAATAACCTCAACCAAACGCTTCCTATAGTTGCATATCAGACCTGCACAACGGTCAGGAGGAATTTTGGACCATTCCTCTTTACAAAACTGTTTCAGTTCAGCAATATTCTTGGGATGTCTGGTGTGAATCGCTCTCTTGAGGTCATGCCATAGCATCTCAATTGGGTTGAGGTCAGGACTCTGACTGGGCCACCCCAGAAGGCGTATTTTCTTCTGTTGAAGCCATTCTGTTGTTGATTTACTTCTGTGCTTTGGGTCGTTGTCCTGTTGCATCACCCATCTTCTGTTGAGCTTCAATTGGTGGACAGATGGCCTTAAGTTCTCCAGCAAAATGTCTTGATAAACTTGAGAATTTATTTTTCCGTCGATGATGGCAATCTGTCCAGGCCCCTGAGGCAGCAAAGCAGCCCCAAACGATGATGCTCCCTCCACCATACTTCACAGTTGGGATGAGGTTTTGATGTTGGTGTGCTGTGCCTTTTTTTCTCCACACATAGCGTTGTGTGTTCCTTCCAAACAACTCAACTTTGGTTTCATCTGTCCACAGAATATGTTGCCAGTAGTGCTGTGGAACATCCAGGTGCTCTTTTGCAAACTTCAAACGTGCAGCAATGTTTTTTCTGGACAGCAGTGGCTTCCTCCATTTTATGACCAACTTATGCAGAAATCCAGGTAATTCCAAAGGGTTCACATACTTTTTCTTGCAACTGGTACAGTATGGCATTGGAGGCCTCTGCCTTTATTTATATGTTCTTCAAATGTGCAAAAACAGTATACAGTTCAAATGGTTAAATTGGTTATACTGTAGCATAAAAAGCAATTATCCTGAATGCAGTTGTATTGCTTTTGTAAGTATAATTTCACATAGTTCCATATTGGCTGTGAATCCATTGTGCATTAGTTTGACACCTCTTTTGTGACTGTACTGTAGCATCTGAAAAAAAAATGTCCCCGATAATTAGGTTAACAAAGGAGTTTTTTTTTTTTTTTTCGCTTAATATCCTGACTGCACAGAGTGCCTTTTGAAGGCAGGCACCAAGCCAATACATTTTTGAAATAATCAGTGAGAAATATGCAAAGACGCACAATGTCACATTACATCTGCGAGGGGGTAGGATAAGCAACTCTCAGACAGCATTATTAGAGCGCCAGTTGAGACAAAAGGGAATGGAGAAAAACGACATACCCTCAGGTACATTGTTGCATGGTTGCTCATTAAACTTGCATTGTTTGAAGTGTTTAGCTACTCAGCTTGTTGACACAGAGGTGTCGCGCGATGCATATGAGGCAAACAAGTTCTGCTGCCAAGCCTGAGCATGAGAGCCTATATGGGCACAGTAATGAGCCTGGAGAAAATGTAAAGCAGGGGGTAGATGAAACAGAATCTGTGATCCATCAGCTGTTCAACTTCATGGATTTCTAACAGCTCTTGTGAGCCGCAGTGAAAAAGCTGATTGACGAGTGGTTCGGGTGAGGCGGGGGCATGGCGGTGGCTGCGGGAGGAGATGGGGTATCAGATGGGGGGGGAGCTCAGGGATTTTCACACAGCACACGTCTGAAATATTCAATTTAGCACAGATCAACAGTTGCCTTTTTCAAGCTCAGATTGAATTATCCTATATGACAACGCCATTATGTTGGGGATTATTACATGCTCTCCAGGAGATTTGGTTTATTCATCTTGCCTATTGTTGACAATGACTGGAGCACTCCCTGGAGAGCAGCCCAGAGAATTGATTTCTGACAATCCATGATTCACCTCTTTGAGTCCCCCCACTCTTCTCTGACACTCCTGCAAATCAAGTTAAAGGCAGAGGCTGACAGCTCCTCGCATCACACTCCATATAAACAGCCATTATTTCTTCAGAAAGCTCTTTTTGTCTTGCACGGGGGCTTCAAAGCCGCCGCATCCCCCGTTAAGATGAGCCATTGTTTGGAAGGCACACGGTGGGACTTTGATGCCGGGTACTGACGCACGCAATGTGGAAGAAGAGATGTACAGCGGGAGGAGCAGGTTACTTTCTGTAAAGCCAGATTAGTCTGAGCTCTCGCTGTTCTGCATCCCCAGTGACAGTGCAAAGCAGAGAACAACATCCAAGAGTAAGGTCATACAGTCACTTTAGGTGAAGTAGGCCTAAGTATCAGTCATAGACAAATATTGAACCTGTGCTTTCCTTTTGCCAATTTCAATTTATTTGCAAACCACAAGTAAGTAAGTGAGTAAAACGTTATTTATAGAGCACTCTTCTCAACACGAATGTACAAAGTGCTTTACAGTATACAGCATAGTCGCGGGAAATAGGGGTGCTGCAGCACTATTTAGAAGAAATGTGTACAGTACTACTTGAGCCAGGAAATAATTAGCTTAGCGTAGCTTAGCATGAAGACTTGAAGCATGGGCATAAAGCTAGCTTGACTCTATCAAGGTAAAATAAGACTAGAAGTCTACATCATTTCTGTCGGGCTGATACAGCATTGCTACACAGCAAAATCATAAGTGTTAATTTAAATCTTATAGAGTTAAAATCAACACTTACTTGGTGTTTATATAATCCTCACCAATTGGGAGTTAAAGTTACACTTTGGAAAGTGTTAATATTTTAACTCTTTAATAGTGTTAATTAGGGATGCACCGAATATTCGGCCGCCGAAAATTATCGGCCGAAAATGGTTAAAAAGGCCGTTTCGGCTTTCGACCGAAAGAGTTTTAGCACCGAAAAAATATCACCGAATGTCAGGGAACAGGGTTACGTTGGTAAACTAACGTGTTGTTGTGATGACGTAATCAAAAGGCGGCGACAAGCACGGCGCGCGACCATGCTCGCGGCTGGCTCACAGCAAACATGTCTGGCGCTCGGAGATATTTAAAAATATCAGAGAAAGAGGCGCAGATTGCGATTTGTAAAACGTGTTCAGCTGACATTTCTCGAGGGGGTGTAACTGCAAAGACTTTCACCACTTCGGGATTACTCCACCACTTGAAATCAAAACACCCGGACAAATATGCGGAGTAAGATCAAATCACAAGCACTGACAGCGAGAGACTGTTCAGCGCTGCCTCTCATGTGCTTGATGAGAAGAGGAACAGACTTATGGCTGATAAAGCAGAGAAGCTACTGTTCATTAAAAATAACCTCCCACTTTTCCTTAATAAGTAGACCAGGCTGGCTTATCATAAGCTTATCTAGTTCTACATGTCTACTCTATACCCACTTTCCTGAACAATTTTCATTGTGAGTTATAATTCACCATCTCAGGTTATCATTAGGGGGAAATGACAGCAGCACAGTGTTCAATATATTGTACTTTCGGTATCTAAATGATACAATGTTGTTTACATTGCTCATGAGGACAGACCACCTTATTTGCAGATTCTTGAAATTGTAATTTAATTTGTAATTGATTGTGGATTTTGTATCCAGTTTTCACTTTATGTATCTTTATACAATGTTTACTACTTTGCTTATGAAATTGAATTGTAATTTCATTTGTAAATAGTTACATTCATGTGGATTTATCCAGTTTGCACATTTGTATGCATGCACTTATAGGTGCATTTGTTGTTGTTGAAGGCCTGGCTGTTACAGTCTTTATTTACACTATTTTGTTGTAGGCCTACTGGCCTAGATGTTTATGCAGTTTTAAAGCACCTTGGCTTTGTTCTGAATGCACTTTGTTGTAGTTATACTACAGAGAAAAGAAAATGCACTTGACTTGGAATTAATGTACTGTATGCATTCAAAAGTGCTGAATAAATGTTTTATGGACCCATAATAGTGATTATTATTTAAGTTAAGTTTTGCCATAATCATGTCTTTTTCCATAATCAGGTAGCTGAACAACATTGGTAAAAACTGTATACATTATTGTGGCAGCGGGGTGTGGTTTGGGCGCTGGCTGCTGGAGCGAAGGGAGTGGCTCGGCCGGAGGCCAGACAGCTGATCGGAATCAGGTAATCAGTGCAGGAAGAAAAGCATGTCGTAACCTGGTTCTGTTCTGTTATGCAGTAGGCGGGATCCTGGAAGGTCGCCAAAGGACCTGTGAAGTTTCCCATCCGGGCAACGTTTGAGACCCGCGCATATTATTGTTTGGAGTTAATAAACGCCTGTGTTTCACCAACCTGCTCTTTCCGTCCTGATTTGAACCCTGTGTGAGCGGAGAGGCTCACATTGGCACCTGAACAGGGACCGGATGTCGGAAGGAGAAACCCCGCTGGGTCAGGCCCTCCAACGTCTCGCTCACATGCAGGAGACCACCACAGCATTACAGCGACAGCAGAGCGAGGCTCTGCTCGGGATCGCCTCGAGCCAGCGCGAGGACAGGGCTCTCCTACGGGAGCTGCTGCAGCGTTCGGCCGCTCGGGAGGGCGATCCCGCTACCAACCCGGCCCGACCGCCTTCAATTGCCCTCCAGAAATTGACGGCAGAGGATGATCCGGAGGCATACCTGGACATATTTGAGGGCACAGCGGCGGCGTGCGGGTGGCCGGAGGAGGAGTGGGCAGCGCGGCTATTGCCTCTGTTATCCGGGAGTGCGCAGCTAGCCGCCCACAGCCTGCCAGCAGCCTCTCGGCATGTGTACCGGCATCTGAGGAAGGCCATCCTGGACCGGCTTGGCAGCACGCCAGAGGGACATCGCCGCCGGTTCCGGGCCCTCCCCTTCGAGGACGATGACCGGCCCTTCTCCTACGCGCAGCGGCTCCTGGATGCAGCGAGCCGCTGGCTCCAGCCGGGGGTGCGCTCCGCTGAGGAAGTCGTCGGGCAGGTGGCGCTGGAGCAGTTAATCGCCGGCCTGCCATCTTCGACTGCGAATTGGGTCCAATGCCATCGCCCCGCCAACCTGGAAGCAGCCGTCGTCCTTGCGGAGGACCACCTCTCGCTTCCCCGGCGGAGCATGAAAGAGGAGCCCCGACCACCAGCCGTCTCAGCGGGCAGACCCGTCCCAGCCCCGAGGAGGAGGTTTCCTGGAGCAGCTGCCCTTCCCTCCCCACCATCACACGGCCCCAACCCCGCAGCCCCGACACTTTCCCCCCTAGCTCTACCTTACCCTCCTGTTTTTATTTCTCCCCAGGGTCCGGCCTACGCTTCTGGTCGTCCGGCACCATGGGGGGCTCCTCAGACGTCAGGGCAGGATTGCTGGCGGTGCGGGCAGCCCGGCCACTTCTGACGGGAGTGTCCTCTCATGGAGGTCGGACAGCTGGTTCGGGTTGCAGGACCGCCAGTTGCCGCCCCCGATTTGGAAGGGACGTACCGTATACCGGTATGTATACAGGGGGGTACACACCAGGCTCTGATGGACATGGGCTGTAATCAGACGATGATCCATCAGCACCTGGTTCGGCCTGGGGCATTGATTGAAGCATCGTGGGTGAAGGTGAGGTGTGTGCATGGGGATATTCACCAGTACCCGGAGGTGACGCTGGAAAAAGCATAGAGTCAGGGCTGGAGTTAGCACTCGCCTTACGCACCCTCTGATTTTGGGAACGAATTGGCCGGGGTTTGCTAAGCTAGCGGGGGCTATGGGGGTGCGTTCACGGACGGCAGGGAAATGTGAGTTGTGTGCTGTGTTTAGTGGAGAGTCGGAGGCGGCTGACGACATTGAGGGGGAAACGGACACGGAGGGGGCCGCGGAGGTCCCTCGGGACCCGCTGATGTTTCCCGTGGAAGATTTCCCCCTCGAACAGTCGAGGGACGAGACCCTTCAGCACGCCTTCGGCCAGGTGGTGAGTATTGATGGCTCCCAGCTACACCCAAACGCAGCACTCACTCACCCACACTTTACGGTGGTTAGGGACAGGTTCTATCGTGTAAGCCGTGACACACAGACAGGAGAGATAAATACCCAGTTGTTGGTGCCAAAAAGCCGTCGGGAAATGGTTTTCCAGGCGGCTCATTATAACCCCATGTCAGGTCACCTAGGGTACGACAAATCACTACACCGGATAATGGCCCGATTTTATTGGCCGGGCATTCGCGCAGATGTGAAGCGGTGGTGTGCATCTTGCCGTGAATGTCAGCTGGTTAACCCGCCGGCCATCCCCAGAGCGCCTTTGCGCCCGTTACCATTGATTGAGGTGCCTTTTGAGAGAGTTGGAATGGACCTCATCGGGCCATTAGACCGGAGTGCACGGGGATATCGCTTTGTACTAGTCCTAGTGGATTATGCAACGCGATATCCCGAGGCAGTGCCGCTGCGTAATATCTCTACAAAGAGCGTCGCGCAGGCACTGTTTCACATTATCTCCCGAGTCGGGATCCCGAAAGAGATCCTGACTGACCAGGGCACACAGTTTATGTCACGCACACTACGCGAGCTGTATGAACTATTGGGCGTCCATTCAATACGGACTAGTGTTTACCATCCGCAGACCGACGGCCTGGTGGAACGGTTTAACAAAACACTAAAGAACATGGTTCGTAAGTTCGTTCACGAAGATAGCCGTAATTGGGATAAATGGCTAGATCCTCTGTTGTTTGCAGTGCGGGAGGTGCCCCAGTCCTCCACGGGATTTTCTCCCTTTGAGCTGTTATTTGGTAGGAAGCCCCGGGGTGTTTTGGACCTAGTTAAGGAAAACTGGGAGGAGGGTCCAAGCACCAGTAAGAACGAAATACAGTAAGTTATGGACCTGCGAGCAAAACTCCAATCACTGGGGCAGATATCACGGGAGAATTTGCTCCAGGCTCAGGAACGTCAGCAGCGCCTGTACAACAGAGGGTCGAAACTGAGACAATTTTCACCGGGAGATAAAGTGCTTGTATTACTCCCATCCTCTAGCTCTAAACTACTCGCCAAGTGGCAAGGACCCTTCGTGGTCACACGACGAGTGGGGGACGTAGATTATGAGGTGGTGCGTTCTGACAGGGGGGGAGCAACACAGATTTACCACCTTAACCTCCTGAAAGCATGGAGGGAGGGGGCGTCGGTTTCTCTGGCCACCACGGTGATTGAGAGAGATGAGTTGGGACCGGAGGTCATTAAAAGCAACAAAGTAGCCCCGGTCGGTTGTGGCGACAATCTTTCACCGGGCCAGAGAGCAGACGTTGCTTCGTTGCAAAGGCAGTTTGCCGACGTGTTCGCTACGCTGCCAGGGCGCACCTCTCTCATACACCACCGCATAGAAACGCCCCCGGGCGTGGCCATTCGTTCACGGCCCTATCGGCTGCCTGAACACAGGAGGAAAATTGTTCAGGCGGAGCTTCAGGCTATGCTAGAGATGGGAGTGATAGAAGAGTCCACCAGTGACTGGTGTTGCCCCGTCGTGCTGGTACGTAAGTCCGACGGGTCAATCCGGTTCTGTGTGGACTACCGCAGGGTGAACGAGGTGTCCAAATTTGATGCTTATCCAATGCCCCGGGTCGACGAACTCCTGGATCGGCTAGGCACTGCTCGCTTTTACACGACGCTGGATTTAACCAAAGGCTATTGGCAGATTCCCCTTTCTCCAGAGTCTAAGGAAAAAACGTCCTTCTCCACTTCGTATGGTTTATACCAATTCATCACACTTCCTTTCGGATTGTTCGGAGCTCCAGCCACCTTCCAGCGGCTCATAGACCGGGTGCTGCGTCCCCACTCTGCATATGCTGCTGCTTACTTGGATGATGTCATCATTCACAGTGAGACATGGGAGCAGCATATGCAGCAGGTGGGGGCGGTGCTCGAGTCCCTGAGGCAGGCGGGGCTCACGGCCAACCCGAAGAAGTGTGCGGTTGGACGGAGGGAGGTACGGTATCTGGGGTACCACTTGGGCGGCGGGCAGGTGCGGCCACAGATAGAGAAAAAAAACGCCATTTCAGCCTGTCTGGCGCCCAAGACGAAAAAAGAGGTCAGGAGGTTCATGGGGCTGGCCGGCTACTACAGGCGGTTCATCCCATCCTTCTCGGAGCT
Organism: Notothenia rossii; assembly: GCF_949606895.1. Classification (NCBI taxonomy): domain Eukaryota; kingdom Metazoa; phylum Chordata; class Actinopteri; order Perciformes; family Nototheniidae; genus Notothenia; species Notothenia rossii. Next base: position 37,756,182 of record NC_136904.1, on the reverse strand, counting down.
GACCAGTCCCCTGACCGACCTGACCCGAAAGGGTGCTTCAGATCCGGTCCAGTGGACGGAGCGGTGTCAGCTGGCGTTTGAGAGGGTTAAAAAAGCCCTCTGTGGTAAGCCGCTTCTGTATTCTCCTGACTTCTCTCTCCCTTTTGTGTTGCAGACCGACGCCTCGAACAGTGGGGTGGGGGCCGTCTTGTCCCAGCACGTAGAGGGGGTCGACCGCCCCGTACTGTACATTAGCCGTAAGCTCGCCCAGAGGGAGGTGAACTACAGTACGGTGGAAAAGAGAGTGCCTCGCCATACGGTGGGCGGTCGGCGCCCTGCGGTACTACCTCCTGGGGCGCCCTTTCACCCTCTGGTCGGACCATGCCCCGCTCCAGTGGCTCCACCGCATGAAGGATGCCAACGCTCGGATCACTCGGTGGTATCTGGCGTTACAGCCTTTCAACTTCAAAGTGATCCACAGGCCGGGTAACCGGATGGTCGTGGCTGATTTCCTCTCTCGCTCGGCGGAGAGGGGGGGGGAGAGTCAGCTTGCGGCCGGCGGGATCCCGGCCTGAGTCGAGCGGTGGGGGTATGTGGCAGCGGGGTGTGGTTTGGGCGCTGGCTGCTGGAGCGAAGGGAGTGGCTCGGCCGGAGGCCAGACAGCTGATCGGAATCAGGTAATCAGTGCAGGAAGAAAAGCATGTCGTAACCTGGTTCTGTTCTGTTATGCTGTAGGCGGGATCCTGGAAGGTCGCCAAAGGACCTGTGAAGTTTCCCACCCAGGCAACGTTTTAGACCCGCGCATATTACTGTTTGGAGTTAATAAACGCCTGTGTTTCACCAACCCGCTCTTTCAGTCCTGATTTGAACCCTGTGTGAGCGGAGAGGCTCACAATTATATATTTCTATTAATCATTTTCGGCCTTTCGGCTTTCGGTTCTCGGCCAACTGTTTCCTATTTTCGGTATCGGTTTCGGCCAAGAATTTCCCATTCGGTGCACCCCTAGTGTTAATTATCTAACACTGACAGTGTTGTTTTATAACCATTTTTAACACTAAATGGTGTTATTGCTTTACACTGGGAGTGTTGATTTATATAATTTAGAAAGTTGTTCAATTACACAGGAAAGTGTATTTTTAACACTAAATTGTGTTATTCCCCTGCACTGTGAGTGTTAAGTTTGAACCTTCAGTGTTTTATATCTGAAATGGGTATTATTTTACAATATTAATCTATGCACTGTACACACAAATAATTGTTACTATAAGAAAAACACAATCTCTATAGGTTAAATCCATTAGCTCTATTTACATTTGTTGACTTCCACAAGACTTAAGAATATTTAATAAATCATTACAAACTCTCAATGTTGTCCTTTTTTATTCCACACTGCAAAAATTACAGTATCTGCACTTAGCAGGCGTCGTAAACATATTACAGATAATTATCTCTCCACTCTATCCAGCACAGCATAATGCACATTTTGTTTTTCAAAAGAAACAACTGACAACTGGTCAGGACATGTGACAAACAGAGGACTAGTTTATGTACACAACAGTATATGCACATTTAAAAATAAAACAAAGGCACGAAATATTCGCTCTCATCTCCACCATAAGCACTTTGTAAGTCAAAGGGCTTATATATGACAAGATTTTCTGCTTTGATTACATATTTTTCAAATACTTTGTAGGCGTGAAAATGTTCACTAAAATTGTCAACCACAAGCTTTTTCACAAGGAAGTAGATGGCACTATCAACTAAAAGGACCTTGTTTATTTTGCAAAAAACAGGCATTCCATCCTCAACCTCAATGCAAATGACTAGTCCTGTCCTGTACTCGGTCTCACTGATTGTAACCCAGTTAGTAGAGAAGATGTCTTTTGGTACAGCAGCATGCAGAGCTTGAGAAAACCTCTCACTATCCTCATCCGAATTAAATGGTTTCAGTGGTCCATATGCAATATGGTTTAAAGGTGATGTATCCCAATGATATCCTAGTATGGACATTTGATGTTTTTTGGCCAGTGATTTGGTGATGTTTTTGAAGTTTTAAAGTGTTTTTGAAGACTGTGTTTTGCTTCAAATCTCATGCTCCACATACGTATGTATCAGGGGTCCTATTTTTCTAATACAAGCTGGATAGTGTACAACGATCTACAACCATCTTGTGCACAAACCAACTTAAAACTGCTGCTAGGATAGAAACTGTGATCCATTCTTAAATGGCTTACCGAGGACTGGCATCTCTTGTGTACAGCTTGACATATGAAACACTTATACATGTTTGGATCCTAGTTCAAGAGTTTTGCCCGCAACTCACGGATTCTGGGAGACTCATCTGTTGTGTTGATGTCGATGTTGTATACTGTTGTCTGGACAAATGTGAACAGCGGGACCAACGACTCCTCGTAGGACAGGTTGAACACATAGTGAGATTTGAACAGTTCGTCAAAAGCACCCAATGAGTTGGTGGCTTGGCATGGGATGAGCCGTTTGTCGATTACAATGTAGAAGGTGTCAATCCGGTTCCGGGTTCGGCCAGCAGCAAGGATGTACGGTTGTTGACCCTTTCTTCCCCGCAGGTGCTCATCGATGCTGCAGCACGACTGAAAAACAGAAAAACAACATGAACACCGTAAAGTAAAAGTTTGGATGGTTATCCAGCAACGTTAACATTTTCAGTTTAGATTTCGCCTCCCTTTTCTTGCTGGGGGAAGAAAATACGAGATGTGCATACCTTGTGGAAGTGCACCATTTTGTCCACTGCATCACTGGGACTGATCTTGGTCCTCTTCCGTCCAGCAGTGGGTGGCAAGAGATAGAGGAGCAGCAGCAGACAAGCCATGTCACTGTCCCAGCCTATCAGGAGGAGAAATCAGACAACAAAATGTCAGTGTCTACCTCAAAATGCACAAAGTAAAGAGCACGAGCTATTTGGAATATAACCAAGACTGCATGCAGCTTACTGGTGTCATCGTTCTCTGCAAGTGTCTCAGCAGCATTCAGAAGTCGACACAGCTCTGTTGACTGAGTCAGGTGTTTGGCTTCTTTGATAATCTTGATCTTGAAAGCATTGTCCCACTTCTCAAACATCTTGCAGGCTGTTTCAGTACCAAACAGCAGCAGGAAGTCTTGAGTTAGCTGTTGATTATACACATATGCAAATATATTAAGCATTTCATTGCTTACACCCAACCAAATTAAAGATTAGAGTTTAAAGACTGGACTTTAAATGAGTAAAAATGTAAAACTCACCAGTCCTTTGACATCTAAAAAATGTGGAAAGGTTTTAAAGACATCTGCAGTTCGCTGTGGGTCACGCACTAAGTCCTGGCGATGTTGTAAGGTTATCTTCATCTTCTCGAACACACTTGCTTCATCAGGAGAGTGAACAAGAAAGGATAACGCCTCCATGCAAGCATCTCCATCAAGCTGATGAGGCACTGTGGGTGCTGATCTTGGGCGGTTCGATCCTTGTGCTTGAGGCACTATGCCTGGCACAGCCTGTTGACTGCGTGTTGTCCGATTCTTTCTGGAGGATGGTCCTGAGGCGCCATGATAAATATCCTGTGTTTTTTTCCCCACCGTAGAAGTGCTCCTGTTAAGACATTTTCAAAAATATTAGAAAGGTCTATCACTCATTTATCTTTAAGTTTTTCTGCAACATCATTACTAACTTCATGGTCAATAGTATGGCGTGCATTTTCAACTACCGACTAACTCATTCACCATTTATACATTTAAAAAAAGTCAGATTCGTAGGAATCTCAGTATAGTAAGACACTTTTACTTCTTCTTCAGTCTTGGAAATGACAGTACCTCTTTTGCAGCCTCTGACTCAGAAACCTCTGTGGTAGACGTGTTCATGACTTCAACGCTGGCCTGTGGGAGCCCCCCATTCTCTTTGACTGGAGAGGTCATTATCACTTGAAGGTGACATGGTATCCGTGAGGGAAGATGGTGTTGAATGATCTGAAGGAGAAACAACTTTGAAAACAAGGGAATCTGCTATTGGTGGTGGTACAGTCAGTAGAGGAGATAACATGTGATATAGTGATGATTTCAAATAAAAAGAGTGAACGTTAAAAAAATGGTTTTGCAAAACCAAATGTGCAAGTGGATGCTGCTCCTTATGCTGAAATATTGTTTCTTTGGTCATCTATTTTGTCACAGTAGTCAGTCAGGGACATAAAAAGGTTCTAGTTCCACAAATACAATGTGTGCAGCATAAAAACCTGAAACCTGAAATGCTGACTTATTGGTTGCAAGCATTGTTTCTGAGTTAATCTACCTAGTAACGATCAGTATAGGACATAAAAGAGTCTCATCTTTACACGTTTGTGCAGCAGATTATGCAGATAAGCTTACCTTCAGCTAAAAAGCTGTCACGTACTGTCAGGCATAAATCCGGATTGGCCTCCACCAGTTTTTAACTGTTCATATTATGAATGACAATTTAATTAATCTAAAGACATGACTATTATTATAATCAACGTATGCCAAATCTACACAGCATTCTAAATATGACATCTTTAAACCAAACTACTAAGCAAGTTAACTCAAATGAGGGAATTTGGAAACGGTTTCCTAGGAAGGTTATTTTGGAAGTCAAAATAAATTAAGAAAAGCCTGCAGCAAAAATCGTATTGTCCCAGTTGGCCAAAGCCAATAAAGTTATCTAAATAATACCACATAAATCCTTTTGCTTCTGCAAAGCTGTACATTTTGTTACACAAGATGGCTACTCACCTTCATTGATGAATTCCAAATAGGTGAACCCCGGATTTAACCTAATGTACTTTTTGGTACTCTGGTATTTTACCTTCAGCAACATGATGAGTCTTCTTAAAGAAACCATAATGGAGATAATGTTAGCAGTTAACCTTTTTTAGCTACCACATCTAAAAATCAAAAAGATTCTGTCTGGAACAATATAGCTTCTTTTCTCTTTTTAAATACGCAACCACTCATTTAAGTAGGCTTAGCCTCTTCGTGCAGATTTTTGTGATCCAACTGTACATTACACCTCCTGTCCTCATCACGTGTCTAACTACAGCTAGCTAATTCAGCTAATGTACGTTAGCTAAACAGCTATGGCTTGATTAGCCTCTCAAATCAGCCTTCTTCTCATTCAGAAGCAGTTTTGGCACTTAATTAAATGGGACATGTTGGTTAGCTAATTTCCATAGCCAACAAGCTAGTTAACACTAGAACCGCCAGAGGTCGCTGTATACCTAAAACCGCCAACGGGTAAAATGTACCCGCTATTGATTTTCAAGGTACAATGTTCTTTTATTTATCATACAGAACAGTGAGTTTTGATCGCACAGGGATTAAACTTATACCAACCGAATCTGTGGACTCTCAGCTTTTCATATTATATAGTTTGTGCAGATAGCATGAAGTTTAAAATATTGCTAAGAGTGCTGATTTAAACGCTCGGTGTTAGACTTGTGTTTTGTTTAGGTACAAATCTCTCTATCTATCTATCGATCTATCTGTAATGTTCTGTTCTATGGACATATAATTGTACATTAACAGACGACGCGGACTACTTCTCTCATTCCGAGTGTCCATCTTTATTCAACTGGCACGTAACCTGCACACATGCATTACGTCCTCAACGTGAGCTCAGTCATCCAAGATCTTGTATTCTCCAAGATGTTACACTATCTATAACTGTCTATCTCTCTCTCTATCCATCTATCAATATATCCATCTATCTCTCTCTCTCTCTCAATCTCTCTCTATCTATAAGGAACCTTAGTAGACAAAAGGCATTGCTATAGCAACACGTCATGTTTACGCTGCATTTTCTATGAGGTAAATATTACGTGCTGGCAGATATAAGTATAAATGGCAATCTTTTTGGCAATTTTTTCAATCTGACTTCATATTCACCATTTTTAACAACAGAGGGTGCTACATAACACACTTTCAGGAAAAGTCACGAACTGGGAGACTTTAATATGTTATTGAAAAAAAGTTACATACAATCAAAAAACAGCTGCGGGTAAAAATTTACCCGTTGGCGGTTCTAGTGTTAAGAAACCGGGCGTTAGCATTGAGCTAGCGATAGCATCGAGCTACAAAGCAGCTAGACGACATCAGGGCTGCCAACACTCACGCATTGAGCGTGAGAGTCACGAAATTAACCCATATCACACGCACTCACGCCACACTTGCCTTTCCTAGCGCTAAGTTTTCGTCCAAAATAAATGTATATAAATATAGAAAATAAAGTGAAGGAACAGCAAACCGAGCGGTCTACGAAATGAGACGTAACGGTCTTCTGGCTTAGTTCAGTAAAGTTGGAACGATATTGGTAGATTCTGATTTCACGGATCAATAACTCATGAACAAAACGTTATTCAGACACAAATGACGTCTCCTAAGTACCGTAGTAGGGTTGACAACGAACTACAGTCACATTTTGATCAAAAAAAGCCAATACGCGCCGTCCTCCGAGCTGGACACGTTACATTGGTCTCTATCTGCAGCCGGAGAAGAGTGCTCAGGGACCGTCTTCAAAGTGCAACTCCGAAAAAAGAGAATACAATAATATTCAATCACTAGTATACAGCTTATTACTACCAAACTCACCACACACATCAATAGTCTCCTGTGTGTAATACTACAGCAAGGAGTTTGGAAGAATATGCTTTAGAATAATTTGGGGGAATATTTATAATGTAAATCTTCAATAACTATGGCATCATCTTAAATAATTTTACTATTATACAGTATATTTCTACCAAATTCACTATTTGCATTGTTGTTGTTACCATCTGGTTAGCTTAACGGATATTAAAAGCTGTTTCTAAAACAAGGAAAGGGAGAGCTCTGTCCTGAGAGATAACTACAGCTCAGTGAGGTAAGGGACTCTCTGTTTAGATAGTTCACTTTAGTCTAGTTATCTCAGTGGGTATCAAACGTTTTGGTCACCTTTTATGAGAATAAATTAAAAACAGTGATGATATACTATGACAGTAAAACATGAATACAGTTTAAAAGTGATTTGTAGAATATCCATAAAGAAAAATAAAATCTGTTTACAGTTCTGTTTCATATGGGTGTTGAGACATGTATCCTTAAATTAATTTTGCTCTCAAAATGCACCAGGTTGATGCATTTAACTTCAATATTTAAAAAAGAAAATCTTCCCGGGGGAGCATGCCCCCGGACCCCCCTAGAGGAGGTGAGGACCACCCCCCCCCACTTGTAAAATAGCACTTTACCTCTGCTTACCCCTATATGCCATTGTATATGCTGTGAGCTGATTATCGAGCCTTCATTGTGCAGAGTCGCGGGTACACTGTGTATGTGCGTGTTCCACTGTAGCGCCTGGTACATTAATGGGAAACCCTAGTTTGTACATGTTCAATACATTTGTAACGCTGTACACATGAACGTTTCTTTTTTCGGTTCACCAAAAACAAAATCTCACTCCAAGCTGAACTCAAATGTTGGCAGCCCTGCGACATGAGTGGTAAGAAAAAGAGAAGACAACGTAAAACAAATCTTATTGAAAATTGTAACAACCGTTCTATCTATCTTTACCTTAGTCACTTGCGCTGACTGAACTCAATGACGTTTTTGGAACGTTGTTGCTAACACAGCTGCAACTCCTGATTTCCCGCTTATGGTCATGGCTGCATGCAAATTACACATGACTTTGCGCAAAGTAATACTAGTGAGAGTCGTACCAGCAAAAGCCTCCACACCAGCCTTGACACAGTTGAGTCACAGCCTACGTGACGTTTATACATACTTTTGATACAAAAATGATCAGCATAAATGATTGAATATACCTGGTCCTTACCTTTTTGAAATAATGTAGGCTCCCCTTCCAGACACAGGTTGTTCTCCGCCATGAGATAAAGAAAAAAGGCGCACTAAAACCGGAAGTGTAATTAACTCCAACTAGAGTGCATTCAATCAACTCCCTTAAAGAACACCGGCCAGAGCTTTTTCAGCACTGCAAGTGTTAAAAGAACACCCAAATCAACACTTATCAACTCGAAATAATTGACACTGAAAAATCTACACTATTTCACATCACAGAATTTGCTGTGTATGAGCTATATAAGAAAAGCATGTCAGCATGCTGACATGCTTTTCTTAAGCATGTATAATATCAAATGTTTTAAGTTCACTTAAGTTTAGCGTGGTAGCTTAGCGTATTAGTATGCTCACATAGACATATTTTTTATAAACACAAAGTATGAAGACCTTTACCAACCAGTTAAAGTGTTAAAAAGGAGCTCCATCTTTACCGGTCATGAACTAACATCTTTACCTGACTTTTAATACCATCAAATATCTTATAGAAATGTGGTCAATCTGTAGTAACCCCATTTTTGCATCCAATATTTCAATTCTAATAATTGTGTACTTGTAACACAGTAAAATCCAGAGTGTTCATTGAACACTTAAAGAGTACATTTTAACACTGGCCAGTGAACATAGGTCCTTATCTACAGAGTGTAAAAGTTACACTGAACGTAGAGTCACATTTTCAGAGTCAAATCAACTCTAGTAAGAGTTAATAATTAACACTACACTACACTGATAAGTGTTACTCCAGTTTTACACTCTGATTGAATAACACCCATAGTGTTATTATGTTTTGAAACTAAGAGTTGTTGAGTTCATCTGAATTTACTCTTGTTAATTCACTCTCCATTAGTGTTAAACATACTTAACACTGAGTATTGCTTAAGAAATTACTTCCCACAGTGTTGATATTTAAGTGACTCCTGCCAGTGTTAAACATACTTAACACTAACGGAGCTTACACACGGCGGCGTGCGTTGAAGCTTCAACGCCTCTGCCCATTCACTTTGAATGGGGTGACATCACGCTTCGCCGAACTGTATTGTGGGAGCAAAGCGTAGCTTGGCTCGCTTCAAAAGTTGAACAATGTTCTACTTTTGAAGCTTCAACGGAAGCGTCAGCCAATCCAATCATATGCCAGTACAAGCTCTAGCCAATCACACCGCTGCTTGTGTGTCCGGGGCGGGAGATTCAGGTGATTGGTTGTTGGTCTAGCTTCAGACATGCCCGCCGGCAAGCTGCAACGCACGCTGTCGTGTGTAAGCTCCGTTAGTGTAGCTTAATAAATTACTCCCCACAATGTCGATATTTAAATTGACTCCTGCCAGTGTTAAACTTATTTATGTGTGTTTACTCCTAGAAATGTTATTCTTACCTAAGATGTTGTTAGTTTTAATTAACTCCTCAAGAGTTTTGCATTCATCTACTTTATTATGCCCAGCTTACACTTAAAACAAGTAATACTTAAAATGATTGCACATTGAACAAAAACAACGATTATATCCATGTCTTGATATCAATTTATTTAAACAAAAAAAAACAGACTCCATGTTACATTTCAAACAAAGTTTCTTCAAAGAACGTGGGACTCGCACATCAGAGCATTATTATTTTAAGTCAAATCAAGTGCCAAAAATAAAATACACCTAATGAGTTTCAGTCAGCAGCAGGGAGGATGCTAACCATCTGTCACCGTGTGGAGTCTGTCACACCTTTCGTCCGGTTGAATTGGTTGATAATACCATCGCCACCTGATTTCTTGGTTAATGCAGATTTAACCAACTGTGAAAGGACAGAGTAAAAGACAAGGCCATTTTCACCCAAAAATAAACGATGTTGAACAATTGAGACCAATACACCAACAAATACACATTCAAAAAATGTATGCAATCCCCAAAGGAAGCCGTAAAAAAAAACACATGTCACCATTTTTGGCATCGTCATCGTTCTTCTGGAAAAGCTTTCATCCTCCATGAACGTGTCATTAGAGCTGCAGGCTAAATGTTCCAGTGCTGAATTGGTTAGCTCATCAAGCAGTAGACTGGCAGAGGAAGTTGTCCCCTTGGAAGCTAAGTGCATTTCAGGAGAATAAGGGAGAGGAGAAATAATAAGCATAAACACCTTCTATTTGTCGGTTTTTCACATTCTAAAATTATATCGGAGTCTTAGTAGAGACTTATTAGACTTTGTTGAAAAAAATGAGAATCAAGAGAGAACAGATTTACCATTGTCAAATCTGATCATAAATACACCAGCGTTGGGAAGCTGTGCTACTTCTTCAAATACGTCTCCATCCAACTCGGGTCCTGTCTTGTCGTGAACTCTGATGCCTTCACTGACCGGAGGGATGGAGAACTTGATGAAAGCTTAGGAGAGAAACAGAGTCATTCTATTTGAAATGCTCAAGATTAACAAGGGCATAACCCCAACACACCTTCAATGACACCTTTTGAACATGTCAATAATCTGATCATACTTTCTTGCCTACCAACCTTTATTTCTCAAGTTAGATACCACACCAGTTAGGTGAGAAATTGAACTCAACTAAGCCAACAAACAAAAGTCAGCCCCTTTGATTCCTGTGACCTCAGGAGATGCCCAAAAGGTAGATATAACTTTAAACAACAGAACTATCTTCATTATCACAGGACAATAATCAATCACAAAAGTCATGAACAGGCACATCCACTTTTAGGAAGGCCTATTACTTATGGCTTACCATAATTCAAGAACTCATGGATGCTTGGTTCACTGATCTTGACATATTTCTGTTCGTTATCGATTCTTGTTTTAATCAACATGACAGTACCTGTAAAAAATTCAAAACAGAATCTGTATTATGATCTACAACACAAAGCTACTCTGACGGCAGCATCAGATCCTACTGGCATGTGTCCAACTTAAAACGTAAACTGACTGGACTGTGGGGGGTCTCTGAAATGTGCAAGCATTTTGACAGGCGTGAAAGCAAAGACTAATGTTAACATTGACTTAATCTAAAATGTTACTTACCATTACCAGGCAACAGCACATAACAGACAAATCTGAAAAACAAAGTAGAAAAATGTATGAATTCTATATAACTTTAGAAGGAATAAAGGAAGTCAGCTAGCTTATATTAGAGAATAATCTGATTTTCCAAAGTCTTGTTAAATACATTTTACATACTTTTTTCTTTTTTTTAAACACCACTATGCATTTACATAAGAGGTTCATAGCAATTTTCCATTCTACCTCTTTCACAGTTTGTCGTTTTTACTTTTATCCAAGGGTATATTGATCAACAATGTTCCCTATTAAATAATCGTGTGTTCAACTCTTACATTTGACTTGAGGAAGAACATCTCTGTTTGAATTGTTATTTCCAGGGTTAAAAATGTATCTTATTTTTAAATGTAACTATCTACCAGCCAATGACAGACACATGTTTAAATTTGCCTGCCACTAGTTTCTTTGTGTCTGAAATCCCCCCGTCACTATCATACTTGACCAGCATTTGACTGGTGCTCGTGCACATTTACAGTCACGTCCACGTGAAATACAAGTGGTTTGTCTTTATTTTTTGGTAAATTAATAAGGTTACTTTAACCTGCCGACACATGATATGCGATTTTCGCTTTGCTCGCCGCGAGAGCCTTTTGGTGTAAACAGCCAGTCCCTTTTCTATGGTAACCCCTCTGCTAGCTTGCACCTACATACAGATGTCATCTGATTGGTCAAAGTTTAGCGTTTACTAGGAAAATGCACTATTTAGTTGAACTAGCCAACAAATACATAATAATGAATCCCTTTATATAAATATGCATTAACCAAGTCATACGAAACTAATTAAGGTTACGCTATTGTTACATCCGTGCGCGAAAAAAGCTAACGTAATGCTAATTTTATCTAGTTTAACCAACTCTCCACACATGCAGTCTTTGCTATTTTACTGAAATATATATATAGATGTTACAAAGACAACACAACCGCCCCTCTAAATTGACAACGTTCACGGTACCTTCTGCCAATATTAGTGTAGCTCGCTGTTAGCTAGTTCTTGTAAATTAGCTTAAATGCTCACATGTGTAAGTTAGCCATCTACTCCGTCACTTTAGCCCAGGGGTCGAATACCTTTTTGATATGAAGTGCCATTTAAAAAAAAAAATAGTTATCAGCATGCCAACGATCGAGAATTATCAACGGGGGGGGGGGGGGGGGGGGGGGGGGGGTTGAGGAGCTTGACGCTCGTCAATTATCAGCAGGAGGGCGCGGGAGCCTCGCAGCGGGGAAGAAGTGTGTGGACCTGTCAGCTCAACTTACATGATGCCGAATTTAACAAACACATTTAAATAATTGGTTTAAATGGCATAATAATAAGGACGATCGTCCGTTCTGTGATTCTCCAGAGCACACATGTTATGATATTTGGGTCATGCAGAGTGAGATGAGATTGCTGTCCCTTTAAGAGAGAGAGAGAGAGAGAGAGAGAGAGAGAGAGAGAGAGAGAGAGGGGTGTGGCTTGTGCATGTGTGTGTGTGGATGGTAGAGCGACAGTGAGGGAACGTGTGTATGTTTCTGGAAGTGAAACGAGGCAGCAGAAAAACAGAGGTCTGTGATGTATTTTGTGAAACAGAAGAACAGCTAAATAAATGCAAAGGCCTCCCAAGAAGAGCTCGCCTCTCTCCAGTCATTTAAGCTAAAGTGGGTTATTGAACCTGAAGCTTGTTGCTTCTGCCCTCCTCGACTACGGTCTGGGAGCCGACAGGAAAGTTCAACACACAAGATGGCCAGTCCGCCCCTTTGTAGCATATTATTTCGATAACAGATGAACAGATCGCCACTGGGCTTTCAACTAAATAAACAGCCACGCAAAAACTGCGTCATTTGTACAGCTCCTTATGGGTACTGAAATTAGTGAAGTGCTTTCCTCCGTGGTGAAACGATCAGCACTGCACCACGGAGGAAAGCGGCAGAAAGTCACCTGGAGATAAAGAGAGCGGGGCTGCGTTGCGTGGGCGGCGGTCTCGGTCAGGATCCAAAAATACAATTTAAATATTTTGCACACTTATTCCACTTATTCCTAGTGTGCCACTGGTTACGGTGCCGCGTGCCAGACCCCTGCTTTAGCCCATTCAAACTCTGTATTTTAAAGACACTAAACCAACTGGAGTGTGTGTTTAACAACAATATAAAGTTATTTTAAAATGCTTCATTTGTTGAAATGTCAAAAATAATTGATTGAAAGAGAGACACTTACCGAAACCTTTCCACAAGGAAAAAATGGTGCCGAAACAGTCCTGGTCTGTCAGAAGCGAGGTGGGCGGAGTACTTTTTACACTACGTCTTCTAACTCCGAAGTTTTTCACCAACACTTGGGGGCTTGCGGCGCATTTTACTCTAGTAGGTGTTGTAATAACTCTGAAAGAGTCTATGAGGTTTGACATTGAATATTTAACACTGGGGAATTTACTGTGAAGGCTTTTGTTTTTTGTCGAGTTGTTACTGTAAAGGAAACAGTATTGTTTCCACTACTCTGTTTATTATTGAACTTTAGAGGTGTGAATAGTCAAACAATACAATATACACTTAACAAGACTTCAATTATTTACCAACATCTCAGTGTCTGAGAGCAAATCAAAGTTCCTTATCTGGTTTGTGTTTTCTAACTGTAAATATGTGTGATAAACAAGCTCTGGCTCCAAGCAGATGCACTTAATCAATCACAAATTGAATTTGCGATGGTACAGATTCTTATTTAACGGTGTGGGGGCAATTCGACTGTGTCACGAGACGTTCTGATGGATAAATGCTATGAGAATGGGCCCCCCTCCAGTCAACGCCTCTATGTTTCTGACATGGCCATTCCACGTCACACTGCTTGAAAAATGAGCTCCGTAGAGGCATGCAGCCCTGCTATGAGATTGCACTTCATAAAGGGGAACAGCTCACAGGGGTGAAATTCCACTGTAGGGTTATGGATTTTCCAGTACATCACTGATAGATTGCACTAATATAACCTCAATAAAGAGTTTGAGAAGAACTTTATGGATGTTTTCCCTCTTTTGTCATCACATTTTTCTCTCCTTTGATGTGTGCTCCATTTGATTCGTCTGCACACTCCCAGCACATTAGTCATGGGATGTGAACCATGGAGTGTTTCATCCCAAACTTTCACAACTTCCACCCCAAGCAAGTCATTTTGTTTGATTTTGCTTCCAGATATTTTTGAGACATGCATGGTTACAATGCACATGAATTCCTAAACAGCACTGCTTGGCACAAAAGAGAATAACGGTACGTCCACACAGCAGCTTTAAAAAATCTTCCAACGCTTCTCTGCGTTTTCAGCCCATTGACTTTGAATGGGGATGACGTCACTTTGCCTCGCTTTTCACCGAACTGCATTGTGGGGAAGCAAAGCGAAGATTTCCAGGATTTTCAGGATTCAAAAGTTGAGCAATGTTCAACTTTTGAAGCTGAGCTGGAAGCGTCAGCAAATCAAATCCTGTTTATTCAAATCTGACAGTACAAGTGCGAGCCAATCAAACCGCGTGCAAGCTGGGAGAGCCACACCGCAGTTAATGTCCTCATATTCCAAACGAGAAATTACGGTAGCAAATCACCCGGTTCTTTACGACCAGAACTATTTACCGGGATACAAACCGGAGGAACCAGGCATGGAGGGAGGTGGCAGAGACAGTGGGTGAAACTGGTAGGTTTTCGCCTGTTTGGGGAGTTATATATATATATATATATTGCTCGCATAAAATCCCCGGTTTTTTTTGCTTTGCATGTCGGGGGCGGGAGATTCATGTGATTGGTTGTTGGTCGCGTTGCTCGCTAAAAATCCCCAAGCTCTCAGACACGCCCAGCTCCAAGATTTTCAAGATTTTTTCAAAGCTGCTGTGTGGACGTACCGTAAGGGTTCATTACGACTTTCTCGTTGAATTGTGTCTCCAAGCCATGGCTTTAAATCAGGACCAGCCAGGGTGCATTGCAAGTATTACAATGAAACAACATGACTTGTTCACAATGGGATTATATTCTGCTATTGTAAGACCTACATGTTTTTATACAACATTCAAAACATGTTAAGAATAGATTCAAATATTTTACAGGCATGCTAGCATGGATTTGTACAGTTTGCATGTTATAGTGAGGCAGGAAACAATGGTAGAAGGAAATGGTGTGGTGTGGATTTTACTGATTTACTGGTGCTGATTAATTCAAATAAAAATGTTCTTTTTTGGGGTGGGGCGTATAAAAAGTAATAATGTGCTTAATGGGGTTCCAGGGAGGTATCATACTCCTAGTTTAAAAAGCATTTATTAAACTGGGTTCATCTGAAAAATGCTGTTTCACAATGCTAAAAAAATTGCATTTTTTTCTAAGCTCATGAAATCCAGACGATTTGGAGATATTAGCGGCGGTGGTGACGAAGTCGATAGGGAGTTGGCTTGGCAGCTGGAAGGTCACCAGTTCAAGTCCCAGCAAGATTAAGTGCTACAGAGGTGTCCCTGAGCAAGGCACCGTTCCCTACACTGCTCCCCGGGCGCCGTTCAAAATGGCAGCACACTGCTCCTAACACTAGGATGGGTCAAATTCAGAGAAGCTATTTCCCCACGATGGATTAATAAAAGTCCATCTTATTTGTATTTATTACAGGAGAGAAGTGGTTGAAAAATAGTGAAGCATTATGCAATGTGATGTAATCAAAAAGACAGCCACACATAACCACCTAAAGATCTAAGTTCTCCCACACTACACCGCTTACAGTATCGCCTAATGTGCTGTAAATGGACCAGACCCTTCCTACATCCAAAAGATGGTTAAACCACTCACGCAAGCACTTGCATTTGGCTTTTCATTCGCCGAATCGGCTCGCAACTACTTCACTGAGATTTGAGCACGTGCCTCTCAACAAAAACATGCATGTTTGCTATGCTGGCTCCAAAATGGTGGAACGTCCTCCCCATTGATATTAGGAAAGCAGAAAGTCCACACATCTTTCAACTGCAACTTGCAATCCAATAAGAATACAAAATAAAAACACTTCTCACTTCTGTAAGTAGCACCACACATAAGCCCATGCAGTAGCACTTTCAATTATTGAAAGCTAATGTGCTTGCAGGATTCTGGCTATATCTATGGTCAGGGGTGATTCCACTTGTTGTTAGGCACTTTGGATAAAATATGTAATGTAATACACGCACTACTCTTCGCTACTCTTTGCAAAACTGCCTGGACGCCATAGTGTACTGCTGATGGCGACAAGGTAATGAAATCTAACACTAACTCAAAAAGTGATTTAATTTGTGAATTTGAAAAGTCAGAAAATATCTTCATATAGATATATTATCACATGTAAAGATTACCAATGATGCTTGTTGTTGTTGCTGTGGTGCTCTCAGGTGTTGACAATAGATGCTGCTGTTATATAAAACACCCGATACTCAACATTTATGTGAGGAAAGCTGAGGAAAAATTGAATCCTGTCTCACAACCTTTAAAAAATAAGCCGACAGCTGTGGTTTGCACATCTGAGCCCCTGTTTGCTCAGTCACCAAGTGTTACCTGCTGAGCCCATCTCCAAGTTCCCGACTGCTCCCTCCTACCACTTGCTTCCAGTCCGAGTCACCGCTGTGCCCTTTCTCAGCCCGGTCAGTGGGACCTTTCCCCCCCTACAGCAGCCTGTTACTACTCCCCACAAATCTTCATCAGTCTTCCTGCTTTCCTCCATCACTGTCCTTCTCCACCACCTGAGGGAACGATTCAATCACCTATGACCCAATCCATCTTTTAATGATGTTCGTACACTCCAAGGCCACCTGCGCCCTATAAAAGGCTTTTCTCACAGTTTGTATTCTCTCCTTGTCGTGTCTACACTAAAACTCATCCTGCAGGGTTTGTGTGTGTGTACCAGATGCATGTGTGTTAACACCCCCTGCAGCTTTTCCCCATTCTGTCTCTTCTGAGACCTTGACCAGCTTTTGGTTTGTTTATGAGTGCATGTTGGGAGAGTCCGGAGGAAGCAAAGCATGTGCCAGGAAAACCATATGGCACTGCTGGGATACAGACACCTGCCGTTAGACCGGTGAGAGAGCTTTCAGAATCATTAGGAATTAAAGGAATTTAATGACTTGAAAAACAATGCACATTCATTTCCTGGGTGGTTCCTTTTACCCCCTCATGTGCAACTTATCCCTTTGCAAAGGAACCTGGTGTGTCTTTGCTAATACAGGGCTTGTAGAAATTAAAAGAAGAAACAGCAGTTCGTCATGTGACCTACCATTACAACAACTAAATTGTCCATCCGTCAAACCACTCCCATGAACGATTTTCCAATCATACCTTAGCAACCGTTACCAGGTATGGTAGGCCTGTTAAGCATTTGGGTTTTCTCCACATTTTGAGCATAGAGTTGTGCAGGAATGAGTCCTAAAACCCAGAAATGAATGAACATTTTAAAACTCCCAGGTTCCCTCGTCTCATAATCGACGGTGTCTCGAATGTGCTTTTAGTAAGATGCCTTCAATGGTGGTTAACAAAAGCTTTAGAGATTTTTGCGTTTTGTTCTTACTTATACATAAAATATGTCAGTAGATTACACACTATGCAATATTTTAAATCCAATGACAAAATCCCTTTCCTTTTATTCTGATTTTATTTTGCAATGCTATTTTCCTGGTCTCCCTACAAAATGTGTCATCACTTTGTCAATATAAAGAGCTTGCGTGCTGTTATGTAAATATTCTGCATGTTTAAAGGTTGTTGAGTGGCGGCACATCACTAAGATCCCAGGGTTAACATTGTAGGGCAGGCCATTGGTACTGTATCAGCTATTCCAGATGAGTGAAGGAATCTGGACATTTAAAATGCTGTTCAAATGATGAAATTCTATTCAGGCACAGTGGAGCTATCATGTCAAAAGTCAAGTTAAAATCAAATGAAATCAATTATATTCTTGTATAACCCACAATGAAAATGCTTCATATGTTATGATTTTCTATATTTACAAAAACACAAGTGGTTTGTTAAGTTGAGTGTAAACGCCGCAACAGACCAACCTGAGACCAAAGAACGCGTACCGAAGGCGTCCCGACTTTTACGTCCGCTACGCCGCCTGCGTCGGCTACGCCGCCTGCCTACAAACACACCGCAAAGACTTCAGTCGACGAGTGGCAATAACTGTCCTTACCAGCAGGCAGCGGTAGTTTGTATTCATCATTCAAAAGAGGCGACAGCCAATCAGAGTGATTTCTTGTTGAATCGGCCGCGGGAGGTGTGAAAATGTGCCGTAAAGCAACGACGGTGCGGGACACACCAACCTGAGTAGGGCGCAGCGAATGCCCGATTGCCTCTGACGGCCTCTGACTCCAAAATCGGGTAGGTATGTCAGGGCCTTAAGGCCTATTATGGTTTATGGGTGTCACTGATGAGAGAGGGGAGACAGTTTCTTCCCTCACAGCAGTACACGGGGATAGGTATACATAGAATAGGTCTGGACATGTCCCGTCCTCCACATCAGAGGCCATGCCCAGTTTCGACAAATATGGGTATGGAGGAGGTGTCTTTATGTTTTTCTGTCCTGTTTTGAGCATAAAAACACTGGCTGAGAGGGAGAGGGGGGCTTTTCTCCTGGTAAAGCTCTCTCCCGAGAGCTGGGTTTTTCCTCGGTAAGGTTCTCTCAAACTTGGTAAATATCTCTCGAATTTCTTTGTTGAATGCTGAGTGAATTGTTTGTTGAATGATTATAACCCAGCCACCAAGAGGATGGTCCTCTGAATTCATGCTGGACATATGTGTGTATATGAATTGATGCAAATTGATTTGTTGAATTGTTTGTTGAATGATTATAACCCAGCCACCTATGAGGATGGTCTTCTGAATTCATGCTGGACATAGGTGTGTATAAGAATTGATTTGTTGAATGAAAGTGTGTGCTTTTTATTATCACGGTTATTTATGAGGAGATGGCTCTAGATTCTGTCGGACGATTTTAAATGTCACAACTGAATTGGGCAGTTGAAGTTACAATTTAGGGTAATACATATAAAACTGTGAATTGAGGTTTCATATTAGAAAATCATCACAGCATGATATATTTTGTAGGAGTGTCATGTTGTAATGAGAGAAGGTAAAAACCCTGTACAAGTGTGGACCAATTTTTCTTCAAATAAACTGATCCCACCCTTTGGATTGGGACAACTTAAAATAAATGAGCCCTCTCCTCTCCTGCATTAGCGGTTTATATTGACATGTTGGTCAACATAAATGAATTTTCAAATGGGATACACTGCAGTCCAATAATACCTGACATGACAACAACACGGCACTAGGAGAGTTGTTTGGATTTATAGACAGCATGGAGACTTCATGGCCAGAAGCAGCATTCATTGTAGCAGGGGATTTTAACACCGCTAACATGAAGAAGGTCCTACCGAAGTACTACCAGCACATCAGCTGTGCGACACGTGGGGAAAATATACTGGACCATGTGTATTCCCCTTTCAAACATGGTTATAGGGCTCTCCCTCGCCCTCCCTTCGGCAAATCAGACCACATCTCACTACTACAGCTGCCTGCTTACAAGCAGAAACTTAAACGGCATAGACCGGAAAAAAGGATTGTACAGCGATGGAGTGAGGAGTCACACTCAGCTCTGCAGCACTGCTTCGAATCTACGGAGTGGAATGTGTTTGAGGACCATAACATCAACACGGACACGGTCATCTGCTACATTGGGAAATGCATTGATGACGAACATTCCCAAATCAAAAGCCCTGGATAAACGGCGAGGTTCGTACCAAGCTGAAAGCTATCGCGCACTATCGCGATTTGGAGGAGTACAGGAAATCTAAATATGATCTCCGGAGAGCAATCAGCAGCGCAAAGAGACAGTACAAAAAGAAGGTGGAGTCTGACTTCAAAGGCTGTAACACATGTGGGCGGGACTAAGAACAATGACAGACTACAAAGGAGCAGCGGGGGGGGGCGCTGCGGGATTGTCTGCGTGTGCATCTCTCCCAGATGAGCTGAACAGCTTTTTTGCACGATTTGAGAGCAGCCAGGCTGTGGAGGCACAGAAGGATCAGGAGCCCAGCCCTTTTGTTTTAAACAGGGCAGATGTGTGTCAATCATTTTAAAAGGATTAACCCACACAAGGCTCCTGGACCTGATGGCATCCCTGGCCGTGTTCTCAGGGTGTGTGCAGTTCAGCTGGCAGAGGTGTTCACAGACATCTTCAACAGGTCCCTGCTGCAGTCTGTAGTCCCCACATGCTTCAAACACTCCACCATCGTTCCTGTCCCCAAAAAAACAATGATCACCAGCCTCAATGACTACCGCCCGGTAGCACTCACCCCCATCATAATGAAGCGGTTGATTGAGCGGTTAGTCAATACCTTCATCACCTCCTCCCTCCCTGACTCTCTGGACCCCCTGCAGTTTGCCTACAGAGCAAACAGGTCCACAGACGACGCCATAGCCCTCACCATCCACACTGCCCTCTCACACCTGGACCAGAAGAACACATATGTGAGAATGCTGTTCATTGATTATGCCCTCTAAGCTGGCCATCAAGCTCAGAGACCTCGGGCTCAACAGCGCCCTCTGTGACTGGATCCTGAACTTCCTGACGGGCAGACCCCAGGCTGTGCGGGTGGGAAACATCACATCCTCCACCCAGATCCTCAACACCGGTACCCCTCAAGGCTGCGTGCTCAGCCCTCTCCTTTACTCCCTGTTCACTCACGACTGCGTGGCCACAGACGGCGACGAGACAGCGCACAGAGAGGAGGTCGGAAAACTGACATCTTGGTGCCAGGATAACAACCTCCATCTCAACGTCAGCAAAACGAAGGAGCTGATTGTGGATTACAGGAAGCAGCAGGGAGAGGGACACACCCCCATCACCATCAATGGTACTACGGTGGAGAGAGTCAGCTACTTCAGGTTCCTTGGGGTCCACATCAATGAGGACCTGACATGGACTCTTCACACCACCACCATCACCAAGAAAGCTTGACAGCGGCTCTTCTTCCTCTGCAGGCTGAGGAGGTTCAAAATGGATTCCAGGATACTCTGTAACTTCTACAGGTGCACCATAGAGAGTATCCTGACTGGCTGCATCACGGCCTGGTACGGCAGCTGCACCGCCCTAAGGCGTAAGGCTTTACAGAGGGTGGTGAAAACTGCACAGAACATCATCAGGACGGAGCTGCCATCCATGGAGGACCTTTACTCCCAGCGGCTCAGGAAGAAATCCCTCAGGATTATAAAAGACCCCCATCACCCCAGCCACAAACTGTTCAGTCTGCTGCCTTCTGGCAGGCGTTACCGCAGCATCCGGACAAAAACAACCAGATTCAGAGACAGCTTCATCCTGCAGGCAATAAGACTGTTAAACAACTGAACTGCTGAAACCATTTCATAACATTCATCTGCTACTTAGTAATTATTTATCTATTATCTAATTTATTATTCCAATAACTTGTATATAGACTGGTATTGCACTATTCCACTTAATTTTTATTTGTTTCCACTTTCTATAAAAACTATTTTTCTTTTTGTATTACTTTTAAAATAGTATATTTTAATATTGTTTTAATATTGTCTGCTTATCTGTATGGTTGTTTTGCATTGTTGGAGAAGCCTTTGACGTAAGATTTTCAACGACATAATTACTCTGTAGCTATGTTAGTTTGACAATAAAGAACCTTGAACCTGGGTATCATTTTAACTCCAGCTAACAAGTTAACAACTCCTGTTGTTAACGGCATGGAAGTTGTAAATGAACGCTATAATAGTTATTATTTATGGCTAGTGGCTTAAGTAGGTGTGGGTGTGACGCTGTGAATCCCATAACCTGTATAGCTAATATCCTGCAGGATATCGCGCACCAGATCCCACTCGCAACCCCCTATTATACACGTAAAGTAGCACAATATGTTGTGAAACCTTAGTTTAATGGACACTTTCAAACTGTTTTACTTTGTATTAATATTCACAAGAAATGTTTTTGAACTCCTGACAATTAAGCTAGCAGCAATGGGCTCAAAGACAGCCAATCCTGTAAAGTTGTTTCAAGTTTTGCACAAATTAGGATATGATTTACAGTTAAGGTGTGTAGATGAAAGTCTTACACTGTAAAATATAAGACATTACGCACAATCTCTTGTAATGAGAAATAGACATTTATTTTTATTATAGTTTTCACGATGTTCAAAGTGATGCTACTGGTCATCTCTATGCCAGAAGAACCAACACAGTCTCACTCCCTGATAGTCCAATAGCTACGCTTGGTCAGGGTCCTTCGGCATGCAGTTGTGACGCGCAGAGTCTCCTTCAGCTTCATAAAGTTGAGAGAGCCTTTTCTTATCAAGCTCCACATTTGTGGAATCAGCTTCCAGTTTGTGTTCAGGCGGCAGACAGCCTATCCGTTTTTAAGAGTACGCTTAAGACCTTCCTTTTTGATAAAGCTTATAGTGATCAAATAAAATAATCTAATAATAGTGCATTGACGTAGATTGACGTTGTGCCTCTTCACCTATACATTTTAGTTTTTACTCTTTTCATTAAATCCTAAAAACTTAGATCTTATATTTAAAACTTTATCCAAAAACCTTTCCCCTCTCTGACCTCTCGAGGTTCTATTAGAGGGTAACAGGTTGCAGAAAACGCCTAGCCCGGTACCGGGAGTGTGGAATGTAGCCACTGACCTACTCCTATACCTCTAACCAATTCAGGTTCCAGTGGGGACCTTTCTCCCTGTGTGTTCCTCTCCACCTCTGTTTCCTACTTCTTACTTGCTACCCTTTTCCCTCAACCTATCCTAAGGGAGTGCATGTATATAGACACGTTAGTTTAGCTGCTATAGGCTTGGACTTTTTGGGGGGGGGCACCTTACTCCGTCTTTCTGTCTGTTTGTACCTGTGTACTCTCATGTTCCGATGAACCCAGTTTCCCCAAAATCTCTTTTTTGTGTCCATATATACGCCGGGATCCTGAGTTGAGGCTAATCCTGTTGCTGTGGTCGTGTGTCCTGGATCTTGAGTTCTGGATCTGAGTCCTGGACTTCGAGTCGTGGCTGAACCTGTCTCTGCGGTCCTGCCTGACTCTCACCATACTACTTCCCTGATGGCTCCCACAAGATTGCTGACATCCTCGTGAATTCATCTTCTTATCATAGACACATGCATTTCCAAACATTTGGTCTACCTATGTTGTAAATGTATTATCTTTTCCATTTACACACGGCATCTATTGCACGTCTGTCCGTCCTGGGAGAGGGATACCTCCTCTGTTGCTTTCCCTGAGGTTTCTTCCATTTTTCCCTTTAAACTGTGGGTTTTCTCTGGAAGTTTTTCCTTGTAAAGCAAAAGTCGAGACAACTTGAAAGGATATGGCGTTCCACTAAACTTGAAGAATCTCGTTTAACTTGGCATATTACTCTCAATGAATATAAGAAAGCACTGCGTAAAGCGAGAGCAGCCTACTACTCTTCATTAATAGATGAGAATAAGAATAATGCTAGATTTATTTTCAGCACTGCACTCAGGCTGACAGAGAGCCACAGCTCGATTGAGCCTTCTATTCCCATAGCACTCAGTAGCAATGATTTTATGTGCTTTTTTAACGATAAAATTGTTACTCTTAGAAACAAAATTAATGACCTCTTGCCTTTGACCAGTATAGTATTATAAACAGCTACCGGAAATGTAAGTTCTAATATTACACTACGTAGTAAACTAGAATACTTTTCAGCCATAAACCTTGAACAATTAAATTCAATGATTCTCTCTTCTAAACCATCAAAGTGTATCTTACAGTAGACCCGATTCCAACTAAGCTGTTAAAATAAGTTTTTCCATTAATTAGCACTTCTTTATTAAATATTATGAATATGTCTTTATTATCAGGCTATGTTCCACAATCATTCAAAGTATCAGTGATAAAACCGCTTCTTAAAAAGCACAACCTCGATCCAGGGGTTTTAGCCAACTTTAGACCTATTTCTAATCTTCCGTTCCTCTCAAAAATTCTTGAGAAAGCAGTTGCAAAACAGCTGCGTGATTACCTAAAAAACTATGATTTATTTGAAGATTTTCAGTCTGGCTTGAGAACACATCATAGCACAGAGACAGCTCTGGTTAAAGTCACAAATGACATTCTAATAGCCTCAGACAAGGGACTTGTCTCTATTCTTGTTTTACTCGATCTCAGTGCTGCATTTGATACTATCGACCATGATATCCTATTGCAAAGACTAGAGCACTTAGTTGGCATACAGGGAACTGCCTTAGGCTGGTTTAGGTCCTATCTATCTGAACGCTCTCAGTTTATACTTGTCAACGATGAATCTTCCACGCAAACCAAAGTTAGCCATGGAGTGCCACAGGGCTCAGTGCTCGGACCTATTTTGTTCACATTATATATGCTTCCGTTAGGCAATATTATAAGGAATCATTCTGTAAACTTTCATTGCTATGCGGATGATACTCAACTATATTTATCAATCAAGCCTGATGAAATTAATAATCTAAATAAAATTCAAGACTGCCTCAAGGACTTAAAAACGTGGATGACCTTACATTTTTTGATGTTAAACAAGAACAAATCTGAAGTTATTGTACTTGGCCCGAAGAATCAACGAAACAAATTATCTAAAGATATACTAACTATGGATGGCATTCATTTGGCCTCCAGTGAGACTGTAAGGAATCTTGGTGTTATATTTGATCAGGATTTATACTTTAACACCCACATAAAATCAATTTCAAGGACCGCCTACTTCCATCTACGTAACATTGAAAAAATCAGGCATATCTTGCCTCAAAACGATGCAGAGAAACTAGTCCATGCATTTGTTACTTCAAGGCTGGATTATTGTAACTCCTTATTATCAGGGTGTACCAAGAAATCAGTCAATTCGCTTCAGCTGATTCAAAATGCTGCAGCTCGTGTACTAACCAGAGTTAGGAAAAGGGACCACATTACTCCTGTTCTGGCTGCCTTACACTGGCTTCCTATAGAACACAGGATATAATTAAAAATTCTTCTTCTCGTCTACAAAGCCATTAATGGGCAGGCGCCATCTTACCTTAAAGAACTCATTATACCCTACTGTCCTACTAGGGCATTGCGTTCCAAGAATGCAGGGTTGTTGGTTGTTCCTAGAGTTTTTAAAAGTACAATGGGAGCCAGAGCCTTTTCTTATCAAGCTCCACTTTTGTGGAATCAGCTTCCAGTTTGTGTTCGGGCGGCAGACACCCTATCCGTTTTTAAGAGTGCGCTTAAGACCTTCCTTTTTGATAAAGCTTATAGGGCTGTTAGGGCTGATTAGATTCAGCCCCTAGTTTTGCTGATACAGGCTTAGTTTGTCGGGGGACATCTTACTTCTTCCTTCTCTCTGTCTATACCTGTGTACTCTCATGTTCCGATTAACCCAGCTTCCCCAAATTTCTTTCTTTTTGGTGTCTATATACGCCGGGATCCGGAGTCATGGATGATCCTGCGGTCCTGTGTCATGGATCGCGAGTCCTGGATCTTGAGTCGTGGCTGTGGTCCTGGATCATAAGTCCTGGATTGATATCCTCGTGGATTCATCTTCCTATTATACACACATGCATTTCCAAACATTTGGACTACCTATGTTGCAAATGTATTATCTTTTCAATTTACACACGGCATCTATTGCACGTCTGTCCGTCCTGGGAGAGGGATCGCTCCTCTGTTGCTCTCCCTGAGGTTTCTTCCGTTTTTCCCTTTAAACTGTGGGTTTTCTCTGGAATTTTTCCTTGTAAAGCAAAATAAAGCAAAAGTCGAGACAACTTGAAAGGATATGGCGTTCCACTAAACTTGAAGAATCTCGTTTAATTTGGCATATTACTCTCAATGAATATAAGAAAGCACTGCGTAAAGCGAGAGCAGCCTACTACTCTTCATTAATAGAAGAGAATAAGAATAATGCAAGATTTATTTTCAGCACTGTAGCCTACGATGTGAGGGTCTAAGGACAGAGGGTGTCGTATTGTCATACTGATATTCTGTACAAACTGGGAAGTCCACTGAGACAAATGTAACATTTGTGATATTGGGCTATATAAATAAACATTGATTGATTGATTGATTGATTGATTGATTGATTGATTGATTGTACAATGTGAGGGTCTAAGGACAGAGGGTGTCATGTTGTCATACTGATATTCTGTACAAACTGTGAAGACCACTGAGACAAATGTAACATTTGTGATATTGGGCTATATAAATAAACATTGATTGATTGATTGATAAACGGACGCAAAGAGCTTTCAACTGATTGCAATGTATTCCCATCGGCAGCGGTATTTGATGCTCAGGGAAGCACCGCATCGTTCCATGTCAGCAGTAGTTAAATTCCCATTGGATAACGGAGAATTTTACACCCGGAAGTAAGTATTCTCCTTACTGTCGATTGGTTTTACAGTGATATCTGCACTACTCATCAACTAAAAAACACCAGATTATCCTTGTTAATTACACAACATTGATTGGTTTAAATTGTGTACAATGCTTTTGTATTTTTTCCCCTTTGATTCGGAGAAACAAATATTTTGTCGGAGTTTAGGATGGCAGAAGACACTACACTACCCATAATCCTCAGCTATCGCTCCACTTTGCTCGAAAAACCCATAGACTGTATATAAATGGACGTAGGGTCAGTGACGTCACCCATTGGATTCTGCAGAGTTGCCAATAAGCCCTTAGTAGGCGGAGTCGGCCACTAACGTCTCGACAGTGACGTCAGAGTCCAACTCCCGCCTGCTCCAAATAAGGGCAAAGAGGCGGGACCTCCTGCCACCGAGCTGGAAGTTCCAGAGCTAGCTGAAGCTACCATGCTAAGCTAACATGCACACTGCCATGGCATTTTACGTTTCTAAGGTAAGCGGAATTTTAACATTCATTACATAGCTGATTAAAATCATTAACACATAAATAAAGTACTCAAATTTCCCTTACCGCAAAACCGCATTAATGCACCGTCGGTTTTAACCGCAGAGCGAGTCACAATAGTCCGATATATAAGCATGAAGAACAAACAACCACGGCCGGTGTGAGTTGCCGTACAATATGACGGATATGGCGGATGACGGATGCGACAGAAATATACCCGAGCAGATATGGTACCCTGAGCAGATATTGGAACCTACACCGGCGTGTTATTCGGCGCGTTCAAGGACCTCAGTAGAAAATCGGCCCTTTCTGTGTCAGCCCCCAATGGGCCGAACTTCCTTTCATGGGGAGTTTGGAGGCGGAGTGGGCCACTAGGGAGTACCACAGCTTCCTAGCTGTGGCTCCACAGCTGATTTCTTGTCCCCTAACACAGTGTTATGGGGCATGTAAGCTCAGCTGTGTATTAACAAAGTGAAAGGACAGGACACTGAAACGGGGTTACTCACCCCAGTTTTGCAGCATCCCTCCTCCATTCAATGGCATAAGAGAGGCAAATCTATCATCCCATGAGGAGATAGGTTTCCTTTCGGCAGAGATTCAGGCCCTGTTGCAAAAACAGGCGGTGTCTGTGGGGCTTTATTCCATGTACTTACTGGTTCCCAAGAAGACAGGGGAATTCAGACCCATTCTAGATCTCTGCAGCCTGAATCAGCATATTGCCTGCAAAAAATGCCACATGTTAACTATAAAACAGTTAATGGAACTAGTGCAGCCCGGCGATTGGTTCACAACCATCGACCTGAAGGACGCTTACTTTCATGTCAAAATTGCTCTAGAGCACAGAAAGTATTTGCATTTTGTCTTCCAGTGGATAGCCTACGAGTACAAGAGAATACTGTTCGGCTATTCCCTATCCCCACGCACGTTCAGCAAATGTGTGGCCACAGAGCTTCAACCGCTTTGCGACCATGGCATGAGGGTTTTCTTTTATCTGGACGACCTCATAGTCATGGCCAGGTCCAGGGAATGGGCAATGTTTCACAAAGCCCAATTGATCCTACACCTAACCAAGTTGGGTTTTGCCGTCAATTGGAAGAAGAGCAATCTCATACCTCACCAACAGGTGCAGTATCTTGGGATGTTGCTCGATGCAGCTAGGCTATGTGCCACCCTGTCAGAGAGCAGACAGGCATTCCTGCTTCGGGCAGTTTGCAGACTGCGACAGGGGGCAACGGTGACAGCTTTAACCATCATGCAGACTCTGGGTCTCATGGTGGCTGCTCACTTCGTGGTACCGCTGGGGTTGCTGCATATGGACCGCCTGCAGAGGTGGTTTGCCGGCCTTCGTTTAGATCCCAAGAGGCACAAACAACGTCTGGTGACCATCCCCCCTCAGTTGGGGGCAACCTCCGATACTGGGGGTCCCCAGAGCATCTCCAGAGGGGAACTCCACTGGGACGAGTGACCTCCTGCATCACGGTGTTCACAGACGTATCCGTGACAGGATGGGGGGGGACCTATAGGTAGTCGCTGGTCTCTGACAGAGACTCGGCACAGCAACCTTCTAGAGCTACGGGCAGTGGTGTTGTTTTCTCCAGTATTTCAAACCCTTAATACAGGGCAAACATGTGCTGGTGAGGAGCGACAACCGCATCACAGTGGCGTACATCAACAGGCAGGGCAGAGTCAGCTCCGCCGCCTTGTTGACCACAGCGGAGAACCTATGGTTGTGGGCTTCAGAGATTGGGTTGTCTCTGAGAGCCCTCCACATCCCGGGACTGGAGAACAGGGGGGCCGACCTCATGTCAAGAGGCAAGCCCCTGCCAGGCGAGTGGGTGCTTCACCCACAGGTGGTGAAGCAGATCTGGGCCCAGTTCGGGAGAACGGAGGTGGACCTGCTCACCAGCAGGGGCAACAGCCACTGTACCCTGTGGTTTTCCATAGCTCGGCGAGACAATCCGGCCTTGGGGGTGGACACGTTTGCACACGAATCATGGCCAAGAAAGCTGATCTAAGCCTTTCCACCGCTGCGTCTCATTCTCCCCCTCCTGAAGATGGTGAGACGAGAACGTCTGTCAGTCATCCTAGTGGCCCCGGATCGCTGCAGGGCGCCGTGGTTCGCAGAAGTAACACATATGATGGTGGGCCAGCCCTGGGCAATTCCCCAGGTCTGGGGGGCGATGTCTCAAGAGGCAGGTGCAATAGGGGCATTACCCTTTCTGGGCCAACCTCTCCAGGCTTTGCTCCTGAGAGGGATAGGCTAAGACAGGGAGGACTTTCTGACAAAGTTATTCAGACTATCCAGGCAGCAAGAGCAGGATCCACAACAGCCTGTTACAGGCCAAAGTGGTTGGGATTCCAGCGATGGTGTGAAGAGGGGAGTCTAGAGCCCCTATCTTGTACGCTGGGCTCTATTATGTCCTACTTACAGATATTGGTGGACAGGGGGCTGGCTCATTCCACAGTTAGAGTGTATGCAGCAGCCATTTCATCCTGCCATGAGGGATTTGGCGGCGGGTCAGCCTTCAGTCAGCCGCTTATGACGCGTTTTTGCAGGGGGCCAGGAGACAGCGCCCAGTGGTGCATGCCTCCTCCCCGCAATGGGACCTGCCGTTGGTGCTCAAGGCTCTGGTCACAGAACCACTTGAGCTTCTGGAGCTCTCATCCCTGAAAGCACTGTCATGGAAGACAGCGTTGCTACTTGCCTTGACTTGGACCAAGAGAGTGTCCGAGCTGACCGCTCTGTTGGTGCACCCAAGTTGCTTGTTGATCCGGGGTGACCGTAGTGGGGTGACACTTAGACCGAACCCCTCCTTTGTTCCCAAGAACCTATAAGGAATTTGTTCAGGTCAAGGGCTATACAGCTGGGCGGCTTTAATCTTCCACCCCATATTGGGGACAGGGAGGCTAAACTGCACTTCATCTGCCCGGCGCGTGCGCTAGCATTGTTAAGTAGAGCGCACGGCTTCCATGAGGCGCACTGAACAGCTGTCTGTGTGCTTTGGGGGTGGGTGTGTGGCTGGTAAAGCTCTGTCCAAGAAACGCCTAGCAAGGATGGCTCTGCGAGTGCATTTCACATGCCTGCGGACAGGCGGGGAGAGCCTTCCCCACGGGGGTCCGTGCACACTCTACACGGGGTATGGCTGTGTCAACAGCCTTATTCAATGGCGTGAGTGTGGAGGACATATGCACGGCGGCATCTTGGTCCACGCCAGGCCCCTTTATAAGGTTTTATCTCTTGGACATGTCTGGCTGCTTCTCATCATCTGTGCTTGCTGGGGCAACACAGAAATGGTGATGGGGGGGGCTGTGGGTCAGTAGATATCTCCTCGACTCCTCCGCTCGCATCTCCTGTGGGCGGGACTAAGACATGAGGATAGGAGTCGAGGAGGGGAATTAGATAAATGAGAAAGGGCCCTGGTAGTTCAGTTTTCACAGCTTTGTTTCTGAGTTTATTTTCTGGGGGAAATTCTGGGTCCGACGGACCATTGTGTGGCTGGCCAAGACTTCTTCCATCTTTTTGTTCTTTTTGGCCAGGTCTCATGGCGTGATGGCTTGATTTTAATTAAAAAAGTTAAGCCAGAAAGAATGTATTTTGTCTCGTGACCATATCAACCAAAGGTATTCTGAACCAACATCAATCTCTTTAGCTACAGTTCTATAGTGTGTTAGCAAGCTAGCCAACTAAGATGGGGACAATGGACATGAGTAATATAAATACGTTTTCTATTTAATTGATCTTCACATCTATATTTCCTATGCTAAACTTTCAAGACCCAGCCTAGTGTCTTATTACTTGCCTTTTCAATAGGGCTGGGTTGGTTACTTATTTTCCAATATCTTTTAGATAAAGTAATACAACTTAGTCATAATTTGTTCTTGAAGAAAAGTATGAACTCCATTCTGTAGTTGAAATAATGATGCCAATGCAAATGTTTCAGGCGAATTATTGATCCGAGTCTGCTCGTAGATTGCTGTTGCTTCCCCCTTCACATATTGTTATTTTCATATGTGAAATTCATGTTCATGCATGTGTCGCATATGGGTGAAGGTAGCAAGATGTGTCTTACACCTGGGTGAGGTTTATTAACCTGAGTAATGTACCAGTAAGGCTTCACCAGTGGCGTCTCCCACTTGTGTTACAGTTGCTCCTGTTGTTCAAACATGCATCACAATGCTCAGATGTTTAGTGTACTGGTGAACGGAGATGTGTTTCAGAGATTTGCATTCAGTACGGCACACTACCAGTGTGTGCAGCGGCAGAGAGAGAGGGAGTAAAAGAGACAGGCAGGTTATTGTGAAACAGAAGGGGACTTGGTATTTTGATTAAACATTCATGAAGGCACGAACTGTCAGGTGCTAATTAAATAAAAGGTCAGCCACTCAAGTTTTGTTTATTGAAACAAGTTGTTTCCTAAACCACTGTACATGAATCTGCCCTTGTATTAGTGTCATGAATAAAAACTAATAATTCATTCTGAAAATTAACTATTGGCCTCCAGTGAATTTTTTTGATTGTTTACCTCATACTTTAATAAATAGCTTTTGCATTTGAGAAATGTGCTTTTTTGCATAGAGTGATATGAGGAGATACAGCTTCTGCCAATTTAATATAAGGCCACACTACAAGAAATATTGATTGTATACTGTATAGGAGTTGGACATAGTGGTCGCAACTCCACCCACTGGTTTGTGGAATATGGTTTGAGGCCTTAAGTTTGGCTTTTTTTCTGTCACTGTTGTTTTTTATGGAACCAGTATTGAAAAGAGGGAGATGATCCAGGTACAACTGTTAGAATCAACTTCCTTGAACTGAAAACTCACTTTCAAGAGTTAAAGAGGACATATGCTCATTTTCAGTTTCATTATTGTATTTTATGTCTTAACTGTTACATGTTTCCATGCTTTAATGTTCAAAAAGCTCTTTATTTTTCTCACTGCCTGTGCTGCATTACCTCTTTTCACCCTCTGTCTGAAACCAGAGACCAGTCTGCTCTGATTGGTTAGCTGGCCAGCTGTCTTGTGATTGGTCAACCACCTAGAGATGTCCAACCCCTTGTCGGTGGTTTTACGATTTGAAAACAGAAAGCGAAGAAATACTCGGATATTTACTCAAAATACTAAAATGAATAATACCAAAGTGTAGAACTACTAAAATTCTAAATTCAAAGTTGCACGCATTAAAATATACTTTCAGTACCAACAATACTTATCATGCACTGTAGCTCATTGGAGAATCATGTATAAGCAATTGTGTATAATTATTGATGCCTTATTGTGATCTTCACTTCAATTTTGCGCTTGGAAGATAGGTTTTTTTGTACTTACTTTGTACAGTATACAGCTGATTAGCTTAGTAGTTGCATTTGATTTAATTTTTTTTAAATAGTACTAAAGCTGTAAAATACAAATAATTAAAACTTCGTTAATTGTACTTTGTAATTTTTTGTCAGACTTAAATACAATTTGCAACCAATATAGTTGCCCCCTGATGGATGTCAGAAAGAACGCAGCTGTGAGGCTCTCCTTTATTGCCTCTCCTCACATTTATATAGTTTGAGTCTGACTTTTACTACTCCATGCTTTTTGCTCTGCTAGTGCTTAACATAAAGAGTTCTGTACTAATATCATATAGATTTGAGGCGAAAATATAGGATAAAGGATTTATTAACAGACTCCCACTCTCAAAACAGCAGTGCTTGTACACATACCAATTATGAGTTATTTTATGAGTATGAGTGGCTAAATGGATCTTATAAACAAATTATAAATAACACTGAGTGATTAATAGTGAGTTTATATATAGTCACACAGAAGTAAGGCTAGTGACATTTCTATATTTCATAATGCATTACTACAAATATCTTACAGTTACAGAAGCTTACTAATAGTGACCTGCTATACCCCATGTTGTGGAAGAAGTCCAGGAGCGGATGGCGCATCGGCTCTCCCATTAACTGGTCTTTTTTTATTTCTTTTTTTTTAAAGTGTATCAAACTTTATCTTGATTAACAATTGTAATCAATCCCACGCCTCTACCCCCTCAAGCCCACTCACAGAAGGAGCCAATCTAGGAGGCTGTGAATATGTTTGAGCACATTCAACACATGCTGCCGGCTATCACAAAACCTGAAGCCCTTAGCTCCAATCACATGAAGGGTCATGAATACAGCACAATGTGACAATCAGCAAACTGACCCAGACTGAACACGAAGCTTCAGCCTCTCGAACTCATGATTTTTGTCTTTGAAAAACTTCTTGAACTTCAGAACCATCTTTTTTATACCCTTTTTTGACAGCATCACATACTGTGATTGCTTTTTCCAATTCTTAATTGAAGAAAGTGTTAACTAGCAAGTAAGCTTGAGAGCTAATAACGTCTGCCGGCCAGCCAATGAAATTCTCAGTCCACAGCTTTGTATCAAACTCCTGCTGTCTGAAATAAAGCACCCATTGTTTTCAAGAATCACAAAGAGTACTCTGCAGTGTTCATATCAACACATAGAAAGAAAGCTGCAAAATAACAAAGTAGTCTGACTAGTCTAACTGGGCATCGTTATAACTAAACCAAGGCGCACATTACTTGGAGCACATATAGAACAAGTGTTTTATGTACATTTGTTAAATATTAAGACCTTTGGGAAGGTTTGTGTGTCCAACTGAAAAATTATCCAACTAAAAACTTGTGAAAATGAAAATAGACCCATCTGTTGGAATTTAACATCGCACTGTATCAGAAACTGACTTGATATCTCTCATTTCATATTTGCAGCTTCGAAGTATTCCATCCAACTGAACTGATGTGACAGGTGGTACGTTTGGGCTCGTAATAAATCAAAAGGCAAACAGCAGAGTAAGCTAATTATTCCTGGGTTTTTAGGGATTGTATGCTGAAGAGCTGCAGACCTAGTACAATCTTTCTGCATGCTCAAATATTTGCTTAGCCATCATGTTTGTTTGGATGTGTGGCCATTGATTTGCTGTGCAAACAAATTCCGTGAGCGAGACCAAAATAGCACGTTCCACTTGACTGGCTGATTGACATTAAAGGAGGGGGCTGAGGAGGAAGAAGAAGTGACAGAAAATAACACCATATCTCAAAAGCCCCAACAATGGAAATTGCAGTTGAGGTAATGCTCTGCGCTGTTGAGTTCTAGGATGGGTTTCCCCGGTCATGCAGTGAGGAGGAGCTTCCTACTGGCACTGCTGATTAATATGGTAATGTATAGTGCACTCAAAGACATATTAACCCTTTAGGAGGCCCCTGTGAGAAAATAAGATACCACCCTCTAAACACCTACTAGTGACAATCAATTGCTGTATACTCCAGATTGCAGTACCTAAAAACCCAGAAACAAACAACTTCTCTAATGCTGGAATTCCACCTGGCCTTGCAGGTTGCTGTACATCAATTAGTGCCTGGTAATTTAATTAAACTAATTTATTTTGGAATATGCGCACATGCAATAACTTCAATTAGTTCATATTGAGAGCCTTAAGGTGAGGAACTAATGTTGGAAACTGCCTCAAGGCCCTTGTTAATTATGTTGATATAATGCTGTACTAGTGCATATTCCCAAACTGAAATTTGGATTTAATTTGATTATGAACTAACTGGGCCACAGTGGATGATCTGGGGTCAGTTTGCCCATTGACTGTTGGTATTCTTAGTTGCATTCTAATATACCCCATAATAGTCAGACTCTTTTTCATACTATTTTTCAGTTATTCCTAGCCCTTGTAATACATACTCTTTATGTATTTGCCCACACAACAATAACTCTAAACAATTGCCGTCTAACATCTTCATTGGACCACTATTGCGGTAAGCATGTTGTAACTTCCGGTTGTTGTTGTTGTCATCTCCGGGTATCCCGTGTGCCTGTTCTGTTGCTGATAGCTTATTATCTTAACTTAATCGATCGTTTTAAAACTCTTGATCACGGCAACTGCCTGACGTTGTAATCACACGTTACTACAGTTTAAGCACTCATAACTCTCCTTCTCTTAGCGACTGTAACTCCACAGTTGCCTACACTCTTTTCGGGTTTGCTAACGGTAGCTACTTTAGCTTGATAGCTAGCCATGGCTCTTTCCCCACCCTCGGGTGCTATTTCCTGCTCTAACTGTCTCCTGTTTGGTTACTTCCCTACCTCCTTTACTGGTACCGATACATGTGTTAAATGTAGTATAGTTGTTAGGTTGGAGGCGGGAATCATAGCCATAGAAGCCCTGCTCCGCATCTTAGAAAGTAACTCAGCTACAGTAAATCCCATGTTAGCCGGTGCGGACCGGCAAAAGGTAGCTCCTCTTAGCCGTCCCCCGGCAACTCCCGAGCAGCAGGGAGATTGGGTGACTGTTCAGAAGGGGCATAAGGCGAAACCCGCAGGTCCCCACCAACCCGTTCACGTATCTAACAGATATTCCCCACTCAGCGAGACACCCGCTGAGAAGCCAACTCTGGTTATTGGTAGCTCTATTATGAGACACGTGAATTTAGAGACCGAAACCTCCACAGTCACATGCATTCCGGGGGCCAGAGCGGGCGACGTTGAGGCACATCTTAAACTGCTGGCTAAAAATAAACGTAAATACAGTAGGATTGTTATTCACGTCGGTGGTAATGATGTTCGTTTACGCCAATCAGAATGCACCAAACTTAATGTGGCGTCGGTGTGTTGTTATGCTAAAACAATGTCGGACACCGTAATCTTCTCTGGTCCCCTCCCCAATCTGATCAATGATGACATGTATAGCCGCATGTCATCATTTCAGCGCTGGTTGTCTTGGTGGTGCCCAGCAAACAATGTGGGCTTCGTAAATAATTGGACAGCCTTCTGGGGAAAACCTGGTCTGATTAAGAGAGACGGCATTCATCCTACTTTGGAAGGTGCAAATCTCATTTCGGCAAACATTTCAGGGCTTTGTGGACTTAATCCATGACAAACTGGAGTTGCGACCAGGAGGCAGAGTCGCAGTCTTACACGCTTCTCTGCGCTCTCTCCTAGGCAGTCATCCATAGGAATCCCGACCCCAATAAAATACCCAATATTAACGGTGTGTGTGTCTGCCCAAGGACAATTTAAGGTAAAACCTAATAGAGTTGTCATACATAATAACCTAATAAAAGTAAATGTAACAACTACAGTGCAACAAAACAGGAAGATTAAATGTGGTCTCTTAAACATAAGATCTCTAGCATCTAAAGCAATATTGGTAAATGATTTAATATCAGATTATAATATTGATATATGCTGTCTCACTGAAATTTGGTTGAGACATGAAGAATATGTCAGCATAAATGAGGCCACTCCACCCAGCCATATCAATACTCATATTGCCCGAGGCACGGGCCGAGGAGGTGGAGTTGCAGCAATCTTTGACTCAAGTTTACTTATCAATATTAAACAAAAATTAAATTATGCCTCCTTTGAAAGCCTCGTTTTTAGTCTTACGCATCCGACCTGGAAAACTTTGCAGCCAATCTTATTTGTTACAGTGTACCGTGCACCAGGTCCTTATTCAGAATTGTTATCAGAATTCTCTGAGTTTTTATCAGCTTTGGTACTTAAAACAGATAAAGTAATTATCGTAGGTGACTTTAATATTCATGTTGACGATGATAAAAATAGCCTTACTATTGCATTTAACTCTATATTAGATTCTGTTGTTTTCTGTCAGAGTGTAAATAAACCAACCCACTGCTATAATCACACTCTCGACCTTGTTCTGACTTATGGTATTCAAATTGAGCAACTATTAGTCGAACCGCATAATCCTGCTTTATCCGACCATTTCTTAGTAACTTTTGAAGTACTGTTACTAGACTACAAAGCATTAGTCAAAAGCTCCTGTAGGAGAAACCTATCTGTTAGCAGGGCTGCCAACATTTGAGTTCAGCTTGGAGTAAGATTCTTTTTTTTGGTGAACCGAAAAAACAAACGTTCATGTGTGCAGTGTTACAAATGTATTGAACATGTGCAAATTAGGGTTTCCCATTAATGTACCGGGCGCTGCAGTGGAATACGCACATACACAGTGTACCCGCAACTCTTACAATGAGGGCTCGATAATCAGCTCACAGCATATAAAATGAGTGGGGGGGTGGCTAGAGCCACAGCTGTGTCTGCTGATGCCAGTAGCTATGGCCTGGGGGGGGTGGGGGGGGGGTCCTCCTCCAGGGGGGAAGATTTTTTTTTTTAAATATTGAAGTTAAATGCATGAATCTGGTGCACTTTGAGAGCAAAATGAATTTATGGATACATCTCTCAACATCGAAACAGAACTGTGAACAGATTTTCTTTTTCTTTATGGATATTTTACAAATCATTCACCTTTTAAACTATATTCTTGTTTTACTGTCATATAGTATTTCATGACTGTTTTTCATTTATTCTCATAAATGGTGACCAAACCGTTTGAGACCCACTGAGATAACTAGACCAAAGTGAACTATTTAAACACAGAGTCCCTTACCTCACTGACCTGTAGTTATCTCTCTCAGTCTGACAGGATAGAGCTCTCCCTCTCTTTGTTTTAGAAACAGCTTTTAATATCCGTTAGCGCAGCTAGCTAACCAGATGCTAACAACAACAATGAAAATAGTGAGTTTGGTAGAAATATACTGTATAATAGTAAAGTTATTCAAGATAATGCCATATTTATTGAAGATTTTACATTATAAATATTCCCCAAAATTATTCAAAAGCATATTCTTCCAAACTCCTTGCTGTAGTATGACACACATGAGACTATTGATGTGTGTGGTGAGTTTGGTAGTAGGCTAATATACTGTATAATAGTGATTGCATATTATTGTATTCTCTTTTTTCGGAGTTGCACTTTGCAGACGGTCCCTGCACTCGTTTCTTCTCCGGCTGCGGATAGAGACCAATGTAACGTGCCCAGCTCGGAGGACGGCCGGCGCGTATTGGCTTTATTTGATCAAAATGTGATTGTAGTTTTTGTCAACCTTACCACGGTATATACTTAGGAGACGTCATTTGTGTCTGAATAACGTTTTTATGAGTTATTGATGCGTGAAATCAGAATCTCCCAATATCGTTCCAACTTGACTGAACTAAGCCAGAGGACCGTCTCATTTCGTAGACCGCTCGGTTTGCTGTTCCTTCACTTTATTTTTATATTTATACATTTATTTTGGACGAAAACTTAGCGTGAGGAAAGGCATGTGTGGCGTGAGTGCGTGAGATATGGGTTAATTGCGTGAGTGTTGGCAGCCCTGCTGTTAGTGCTATAGCCAAATTTAAGGAAGAGATTCCACCAATACTTAACTCGATAGCATGTCTGCATGTAAGGGAGGAAACTTATACAAAATGTACACCACCCCAAATTGATCATGTTGTTGATAATGCTACAGATGCGCTGCGAATAAAATTAGACTCTGTTGCTCCTTTGAAAAAGAAGAAAATAAAACAACATAGATTAGCTCCATGGCATAATGCCGAAACCCGCAAAATAAAGCAAAAGTCGAGACAACTTGAAACGATATGGCGTTCCACTAAACTTGAAGAATCTCGTTTAACTTGGCATATTACTCTCAATGAATATAAGAAAGCACTGCGTAAAGCGAGAGCAGCCTACTACTCTTCATTAATAGATGAGAATAAGAATAATGCAAGATTTCTTTTCGGCACTGTAGCAAGGCTGACAGAGAGCCACAGCTCGATTGAGCCTTCTATTCCCATAGCACTCAGTAGTAATGATTTTATGTGCTTTTTTAACGATATAATTGTTACTCTTAGAAACAAAATTAATGACATCTTGCCTTTGACCAGAGTAGTGTTATCAACAGCTCCCGGAAACATAAGTTCTAATATTACACTAGATAGTAAACTAGAATGCTTTTCAGCCATAAACCTTGAACAATTAAATTCAATGATTCTCT
This sequence comes from Notothenia rossii, assembly GCF_949606895.1. NCBI lineage: Eukaryota > Metazoa > Chordata > Actinopteri > Perciformes > Nototheniidae > Notothenia > Notothenia rossii. Next base: position 37,717,540 of record NC_136904.1, on the reverse strand, counting down.
CTTCTAAACCATCAACTTGTATCTTAGACCCGATTCCAACTAAGCTGTTAAAAGAAGTTTTTCCATTAATTAGCACTTCTTTATTAAATATTATGAATATGTCTTTATTATCAGGCTATGTTCCACAGTCGTTCAAAGTAGCAGTGATAAAACCGCTTCTTAAAAAGCACAACCTCGATCCAGAGGTTTTAGCCAACTATAGACCTATTTCTAATCTTCCATTCCTCTCAAAAGTTCTTGAGAAAGCAGTCGCAAAACAGTTGTGTGATTACTTAAAAAACTATGATTTATTTGAAGATTTTCAGTCTGGCTTTAGAACACATCATAGCACACAGACAGCTCTGGTTAAAGTCACAAATGACATTCTAATAGCCTCAGACAAGGGACTTGTCTCTATTCTTGTTTTGCTCGATCTCAGTGCTGCGTTTGATACTATCGACCATGATATCTTATTGCAAAGACTTGAGCACTTAGTTGGCATACAGGGAACTGCTTTAGGCTGGTTTAGGTCCTATCTATCTGAACGCTCTCAGTTTGTACGTGTCAACGATGAATCTTCCACACAAACCAAAGTTAGCCATGTAGTGCCACAGGGCTCAGTGCTCGGACCTATTTTGTTCACATTATATACAGTATGCTTCCGTTAGGCAATATTATAAGGAATCATTCTGTAAACTTTCATTGTTATGCGGATGATACTCAACTATATTTATCAATCAAGCCTGATGAAATTAATCATCTAAATAAAATTCAAGACTGCCTCAAGGACTTAAAAACGTGGATGACCTTAAACTTTTTGATGTTAAACACGACCAAATCTGAAGTTATTGTACTTGGCCCGAAGAATCTACGAAACAAATTATCTAAAGATATACTAACTATGGATGGCATTAATTTGGCCTCCAGTGAGACTGTAAGGAATCTTGGTGTTATATTTGATCAGGATTTATCCTTTAACACCCACATAAAATCTATTTCAAGGACCACCTACTTTCATCTACGTAACATTGCAAAAATCAGGCATATCTTGCCTCAAAACGATGCAGAGAAACTAGTCCATGCATTTGTTACTTCAAGGCTGGATTATTGTAACTCCTTATTATCAGGGTGTACCAAGAAGTCTGTCAAGTCGCTTCATCTGATTCAAAATGCTGCAGCTCGTGTACTAACCAGAGTTAGGAAAAGGGACCACATTACTCCTGTTCTGGCTGCCTTACACTGGCTCCCTATAGAACACAGGATAGAATTTAAAATTCTTCTTCTCGCTTACAAAGCCCTTAATGGGCAGGCGCCATCTTACCTTAAATAACTCATTATACCCTACTGTCCTACTAGGGCATTGCGTTCCAAGAATGAAGGGTTGTTGGTTGTTCCTAGAGTCTCTAAAAGTAAAATGGGAGCCAGAGCCTTTTCTTATCAAGCTCCACTTTTGTGGAATCAGCTTCCAGTTTGTGTTCGGGCGGCAGACACCCTATCCGTTTTTAAGAGTGCGCTTAAGACCTTCTTTTTTGATAAAGCTTATAGTTAGGGCTGATTAGATTCAGCCCCTAGTTTTGCTGATATAGGCTTAGTTTTTCGGGGGACATCTTACTTCTTGTAATCTTCGTTCCTATCCTCACCTATGGTCATGAAGGATGGGTCATGACCGAAAGAACGAGATCGCGGGTACAAGCGGCCGAGATGGGTTTTCTCCGCAGGGTGGCTGGTGTCTCCCTTAGGGATAAGGTGAGAAGTTCGGTCATCCGGGAGGGACTCGGAGTTTAACCGCTCCTCCTTCGCGTCGAAAGGAGCCAGTTGAGGTGGTTCGGGCACCTAGTTAGGATGCCACCTGGGCGCCTCCCTAGGGAGGTGTTCCCGGCACATCCAAGAGACCAAGGGGTAGACCTAGAACCAGATGGAGGGATTATATCTCTTCGCTGGCCTGGGAGCGCCTTGGGATCCCCCTGTCAGTGCTGGTTGATGTGGCCAGGGAAAATAAAGTTTGGGGCTCTCTGCTGGAACTGCTACCTCCGCGACCCGACCACGGATAAGCGGGAGAAGATGGATGGATGGATCTTACTTCTTCCTTCTCTCTGTCTATACCTTTGTACTCTCATGTTCCGATTAACCCAGCTTCCCCAAATGTCTTTCTTTTTGGTGTCTATATACGCCGGGATCCGGAGTCATGGATGATCCTGCGGTCCTGTGTCATGGATCGCGAGTCCTGGATCTTGAGTCGTGGCTGTGGTCCTGGATCATGAGTCCTTGATGGATATCCTCGTGGATTCATCTTCCTATTATAGACACATGCATTTCCAAACATTTGGACTACCTATCTTGTAAATGTATTATCTCTTCGATTTACACACGGCCTCTATTGCACGTCTGTCCGTCCTGGGAGAGGGATCCCTCCTCTATTGCTCTCCCTGAGGCTTCTCCCATTTTTCCCTTTAAACTGTGGGTTTTCTCCGGAAGTTTTTCCTTGTACGATGTGAGGGTCTAAGGACAGAGGTTGTCGTATTGTCATACAGATATTCTGTACAAACTATGAAGTTCACTGAGACAAATGTAACATTTGTGATATTGGGCTATATAAATAAACATTGATTGATTGATTTAATTTGGATGCAAATGCATTTATTAATGCGACTATTTAACCATAAATGTGGACAAATGTGGGAGAATTTGTATCCGAGGTCTGCTGACTGCTGCATCGGTCGCTGTGCATACAAATCACCTTCTGGAAGATGTCTCTGTCCCACAATCCCTCTCTCTCCCTCTCTTTCAGTCTGTGTCTCTTTCTCTCACCACTTGCTGTCGCATCTATCTTAACATTGCAATCACATTTTTCCGAAGCATCACCGAAAGGGAAAGGTTGAAAATCACTTTAATAGTAGCTGGGACAGAAGGCGAGGGGTGGTATTTATTCATTTATTTTATAGCTTATTAAGACTGGGTTTCAAGGACTTGCCAACATTGTGTTCCCAGGCATGCTCATACAGGCGATGTGTGCCCTTGGTGGTAATCATGAATGTGGTTCTGTTCTCGAGCATTACATATTGACAAGCTATTTTGTGAGGGAATCCTATTAATGTATGACACTACCTGTATACCTTGTGCTATGCCAATGTATAACAGGCATAAATTATTATAATCTTGATTTTGTTCTTGTAATCAGTACAACACATCTATTCAGCTGATATAACATTTCAAATGGCAGAATGTTTTCACAGAGCGCCAGTTCAGTAATATCTTCCTGCTCATTTCTCGTTAATGGATTAATTCCGTCTAAGCCCCATGATATGTTCAAAGATAATCATTCACATCCACTGAGCAGTGTTTCTTGACTGTGTGGAAGCTAATGCCGGATGCTAATTCTGTATATTAGTGTATGGAGCTATTTCAGGTTCATAAGTTTTGATCATTCAAAAAAAATACAATTTATTTGAAAGTTCAAGTTTTTATCCTGAACTTCAAAAATACAATGATGTATTCAAAATAAAAAAAAGTATTTAAAATAATTGTTCAGGTTGAATATTATTTTGATTCAGTTCAGCAATTTTTTTGAATAATATATTTATTTTCAGATTTCACTTTTATACATATTTTGATATTTGAATCCTTATTTTTTTCAGCACAGATTTTTCGTTTTCAGATTCAAAACAATAATTTTTTCAGCTTCAAATCTTGTTTTTTCAGGTTTCACATTGCTTTTCACCTTCAGATCGTTTTTCACTTTCAGATCTTTTTTTTTCGCTTTCAAACTTTTGGCCCTGATATTGCTTGGGGGTGCGGGGCTTACCAAAGAGTAGTTTGGCATCCTGAGTGAGGCCTCACTCTGTCATGTTGCCTTCATGGATGTTAGAAAACTGAGACCAGCGTCAAAGTTCCGTTAAGCGAGCTGTTGAGCATCGTAGTTGGCAACAATCAAGTACAAATAAACTGTGTTAGAATGTGAAATTACGTATCCGCAACGAGCCAGCAGGTTGTTCTGGTGGACCTGACGCCAACCCCGCTGTCTCACGGAGAGATACCGCAGGTCTTTCCTTCCTGCAGTGGTCAGACTATACAACCAGCACAGCCCCTAGACCCCGCACAAAACAACATAGACTATAACACCTCTTGTTGAAAAATACCAACTATGTGCAATATTTGCAGTATGTGGAATATATATATGCCGTTAAAAACTGTGCAATATATACCTGGCTGCTAAATCTGCAGAACTGTCACAGGGTGTGTATTATGTAAAATGTGTAACTTTAAAAATATATATAATTTCTTTTTTTAATCTTTAATACTTTTTGTATGCATGCTTTAGGTAACATTAAGCTGTATTTGGCTCTTGTCTGCTGTAACAAATATAAATGTATCCCGTGGGACTAACAAAGGTATTCAGATTCTGATCGCAAAAACCAAGCCAATACTATGCTGCGTTCATGGAGCTACGTGGAAGTGTGGAAGGACAACGCTTGATTGCGGATACGTGATTTCAGATTCTAGCACAGTTTATTGCTCTTATACCTTGATTGTTGCCAACTACGATGCTCAACAGCTTGCTTAACGGAACTTTTATGCTGGTATCACTTTTGTTTACCACCAATCACGGGAGTATTGTGTGTAGAAAGTGTGTAGTTGTATTTCTTGCCCTACCTAACATCCATGAAGGCATCATGACAGAGGGAGGCCTGTCCAAGCCCCCAGGAAGTGCGCCGGAGTCTGATGAGAATATTCGTTGTGGCCAAACGGCGGTACTACACTTCCGTTTGGTTGCTGGTCCCGGAAACACTTTTTCCCATTGAATTACATTGGGAAAGAGTGATCTGTAACTCGTTGGATAATTTTTGTTAAACTAAATAAACTACCCAGTATGAACGTTTGTATAGCCCTTATTAAAAACATTCGTTCCTCAAGTTGTAAAATGTTCTAATAACGTTATTCTGAGAGTTATTTCCCTCGGCATTATGAACGCGCATCTAACCCATGGGGCGTTCATGTGACATGTTCAGTACTACATGAGTTTGTTTTTACCCATGGATGCACAATAACAACGGACCATTTCGCCTTACTGCCATCCCACGGAGCTGTAATAATGGATATATTGCACACGTTTGCTGTAATTCATCATTTGTAAAATATTATACTACATGGGCTGTATGATGTAAATCTTGTACCGTAAATGTTCTATTAAATAAAGTTAATATTACCGACGTAGATTAACGTTCCTGTAGTTTCTTATTGCACTTGCAATATACCATTAAAAGAGTTGAACGTAGCTGTTTGCTATTAGACCGACTATATATTAAGTCGTCATATTTATACATATATCAATAAAGATATGTGTCAAAGCTCTAATCAAATTAACAGTTGTATTAATTATAATTGTATATATATATATATATATATATATATGTATATTGCCTGTGTTGTATGTTTACACACAAATGAACAACCTTGTGTTTTTTCAAAAGTTTTACAAGTTGTATTGTAGTGTTTATTTTAGTGTTGTTTTATTCTTATCCACATTTTGATTTCAGAGCACAGGACAGGAGAATGCTGGGCACAACATCACGCTCAACAGTGAAGCTGGCAATGCTGAACAAAACCAGTTATAGTATTTATTCCGTTGAAAAAGTTAAAGCTTTACGAAAATGTAATTAAAAATACATAAGCATTTCAGGTAGAAATTAGCATTTTCTATAGAAATTCACAAATATAAGAATTGAAACCTAAAAGAGATGTTAACAAATGTATACCTCTGATGGCTGGCATAGTAGAACTACCGGTAGGTGAACAAAATAGTGACAAAAAATGTTAATACAATTTATATAGATTAAAAGGTAATATAATATTGATTACAATTATTCCACCAAACATTATCAACAGGAAAGCCCTCTGAAGACATGTTATGGTTTGAAGAAAGTTGAGGATGGGGTCCAGACAGTTCAATCAGGAGAGACTTCATTTTGTTTAAAGAACATTTATTGACACATGTCATATGATAAATGTTAAGTCTTTGGCGATTAGACCCCGATCCTGAAATCGTATATCTAAGAGGGGAAAAGCAGCCGTGAGCATATAGGGAACACCCCGGGGTCTAGACACTGGTCATAATGCTGAAGATCTGGATTTGATGAGGAGATGGGATGAAAAGGAGGTGTGATGAGGTCTTTGGATTAGCTCTCCTGGCTCTGGATATGATGAACGGAGGTGGGTAGAGAGGAGGCGGGCGGCAGCATGAACACCTGCAATCACAGCTGACTGCAGGAGAGAGGAGAACCATTTTAAAGTTTGGCTGCAGCACGGTGATTGGCTGCTGGAGAATGAGGTGAATGTAATAGGTTAAAGACAGCGCCCGTGATGAGCTGATTATAAGCAGCTGCGGAGTGAATGTATACATACCCAGTCTTCCTGAAAGAACTTGCGCTGAGCTTCATATAATGACAAGTGTTCAACAGTTCTTCCTGTTGACAGAAGATGGCACTTTTCTGAGAGGGAGCAAGCTGGCAGACACTGGACAGTGGCAAACCAACAGATGAAACAGGAATCCATCTGAGAGGCTATGTGGAAAAGCATAACAAATAATGTCAGCAAGACATGAACATATTTAACCACTATCATTCAATTCTGTAATTGCAGGTTTGTTAGCATGATATTTCAAACATAAATGGCCTCTCTTAGTTTAAAGCCCACTCACCACGTCAAGGTGCAGGCCACGAGTGAGGGCACAACAACGATCACAAACAGTACATACACACGAGACAACACTTACATACATATAAATAACTTACATTATACAATGAACAATAAACATTTAACAAATACAATGTTTGGGTAGTTATTTTAATACATTGAATACATTGAATACATTGAACACTTTGAATACATCATACATTTAACATAAATAACACAATTGAAATGTACAATAACTAAACCCTTAACTACATACACTATACATCTCCAGTGTGTCAATATTTCAGCAAGATTTGGTATCAGATATGAAAAAAAAAACTGACCTGTTGAGAGTTGTGCATGTCCATGTTCAGTAGGCTACAGACTTGTTAAGCGTACTCCAAGTAGTATGTTGAACACAGACTTGCAAACAAAATACACCAAATTGGTCAGTTACAGTTGAAGGTACAGATACAACATAATGAATATTGGCTAGAAAGAAGCTTGGGATGTTGCTGTCGACATTCACATAAATCGTTCCACTGTTAAAAACCATGTGTTGCGTTTCTTAACAATAAATAAACAGAGGACTGTGACATACATTCAAATCCACATATAGAAGGAAATATAGAATAAATATGTTTACTTACAACAGTCATAAGGAAAATAAACACGTACAGAGCTCATACACATATAGAAGAAGATATAGAATAAATATGTTTACTTACAACAGTCATAAGGAAAAGAAAACACGTACAGAGCTACTAAGAGCTAATTACTAGCTAGCCGCTAGCTGCTAACTGCCGCGGCCGCCTCATTAATATCAAACTCCATCATATAACAATCCAGTCATGGATGTATAATAAGAAGTGCCATGCTGTCATGAACGCGCGGTGCTGTTACGTGTACGCAAATTGACTTGCTTGATGTGAACGAGCATTTTGGGGGCATGCTTAAAGTTGCGCATGCGCTATGAGCGCACATACAGGTACTTCTCAGGCATGCCGGGTAATCTGTGACATTTCGCTCTCTCGAAAGTTGGGCCATTTTATCGTCATGCGCTAATGAGCAACTCTCATAGGAATGAATGAGGCCCCGCCTCCCACGCTGTATCCAGTTCTTATTATACATCCATGGGCCTGTCACTCAGTGAGCCAAACTACTCTTTGGTAAGCCCCTCCCCCCGAAGCAATATCAGGGTCAAAAGTCTGAAAGTGAAAAAAAAAGATCTGAAAGTGAAAAACGATCTGAAGGCGAAAAAAAGATTGAAACCTGAAAAAAAAAGATTTTAAACTGAAAAAATAATTGTTTGGAATCTGAAAACGTGAAATCTGAAACTGAAAAAAGTATTCAAAATATGTATAAAAGTGAAATATGAAAATAAATATTTTATTTAAAAAAATTGCTGAACTGAATCAAAATAATATTCAACCTGAAAAATTATTTCAAATATTTTTTTTGTTTTGAATACAACATTGTATTTTTCAAAGTTCAGGATGAAAACTTGGACTTTAAAATAAATTGTATTTTTTTGAATGATCAAAACTTATGACCCTGAAATAGCTCCATATCAGTGTAAGCTTTGTCTTTAGGAACGTTTATATTACAGCAACCAAAGCCAACATTACCTGAGATAAGGAAACATGGTTAGCCTTCAACCGAACAATTTTCTCTAAAATGTTAAATAGAGGCATAGCTACTGTTTGAAAATACAAACATGAAAGCATCAATCCATCTCTGTCTGGCTTGTCCAGGTATATAAGCTGGAAAGCGAAATCTTCATACTTATCTTGCTAGGACTCAATAGCTCTGTAGTACAAGAGCCTGCAAATACTTCAATGTCTTCTATCAACCGGTGAGAATGACTTTTTGGCTTGTCTAGGTAAGCATTAGCGTTTGTCTTTTAGAATGAAATCATGTATGTAGCCATCAAATAATTAGGATCGATAATTAGCATTACTGGATTGTAATATTGAAGTTAGTCAGCAATAAACATGTAAAGTTCATGGAGCTCGCTAACTAGCGAGATAATAATGTCTGCCGGCCAGCAAATGACATTTTCAGTCCACAGCTTTGTAAAAAAAGTCGGCTTTCTGAAATTAAGCAACCATTATTTCATTAATAACGATTTTTGAGAGGTAAATCTGCCCCCCTTTTCATTGTGAACTGCATGAGTGAGGGTTGAAAGGTAAAACATTGGTTAGAAAAAAACCCTAAGAGTACTTTGCAGTGTTAAAATCAGCACATAAAGTCGTCATATTTTGAAGTATTCTTTTACTGGGCATGATTATATCTAATCCAAGGCGCACATTACTTGGAGCAAATATAGACAAAAATCCCCCAATGTGCGACTTTCATTGAAAACTGCCGTTACAGCTCACCTTTATGTAGTCCTCAGAGCTAAAAATATGTGAAACTATTTGACTTTCCCCCTCTCCAATGAACAAACGCTTGTTTGATGGGAGGGATCAAGTGCGCCCTGTGGGTAGAAACATCTCTTCAGCGTCCCTGTGAGATCTGAATGTTTGGCTTACGGCTGAAGAACTAGGAATGCACAGTTGTGCTGTTCAAAAGTGTTTTTCTGACTTTTACTGTTTAGCTTTTGTACATGTTAGACTCCGTCTTGGCATGTGTGTCTGGATGTGTCCCCAGAGTCAATTATACGCAACTCACTTGTCTTAAGATGTGATGTGTGAAAATAAGTCAAGGCCAGCTAATTGATTTAGTGCCTGTCCCTGGGGTTTCTCCTAGTCCAGATAATTTTAATTAGAGTGCACTTAATGATATTTAAAGTAGTTTCTGAGTCGGAAATTAAATATTATCCTTTATTTATGGTAAGAAAACAACTGATGATGAAGAAGTAGACCTTGCAGTGACACAGTGGGATTCTATGCTAAGCTTAACATCAGACAGATGTGTTTCATAACATTATTACTGTGGATAGGAAACTGAGCCAATTCTTGCCACGTACGTCTGTTTTTCTTTGCAGGGCTCAGGTGGCACAGAGGAGCATTTCAACACGACAATTTCCTCCTTTTATAGGCGGAAATTGCACAGGTTTAAACCTGACCTGTGCTTTAAGTGCCTATAAATTATTCTTGGCAATTATTTCACTTCTGGCTAGAATTGTTAATAACTGCCACCTTAGCTTTTTCTAATCGAATAGATTAGTTGAATGTTATGCAAAATGTTAATTAATTAATTAACAAGAGCTCTGGATGTTATGGATGTGTTATATCAACACAGTCTCACCCTGATCGTCCAATAGCGACGCTTGGTCAGGGTCCTTTGGCGTGCAGTTGTGAAGAGCCGAGTCTCCTTCAGCTTCATAAACGGACGCAAAGAGCTTTCAAGTGATTGCAATGTATTCCCATCGGCGGCGGTATTTCACGCTCCGGGAAGCACCGCATCGGTCCATGTCGGCGGCAGTTAAAGGCAATGTGAGCGTCCATTCCCATTGGATAACGGAGGATTTTACACCCGGAAGTAAGTATTGTCCTTATTATATATATATATTATCTTTGTTAATTACACAACATTGACTGGTTTAAATTGTGTACAATGCTTTTGTATTGTTCCCCTTCGATTCTGAGAAACAAGTATTTTTTCGGAGTTTAGGATTGCAGAAGACACTACACAGGCACGGGCACGACACGTTCGAGTCCTGTTTTGGATAGTGTGCCATCGATGGGTTTCATTCCAAAGTGCTTTTTGACGCTCGGCGTAAACTTGGCCCACTACCACTCCAACATCTAATCACAGAGCTTGAGGACTGATCACAGGGTTTGTCAAGCAAAGACATGGTGTAGTCCCAAATGACAGCTGAGGATTATGGATAGTGTAGTGTCTTCTGCCATCCTAAACTCAGAACAAATATTTGTTTCTCCGAATCGAAAGGGGAAAATACAAAAGCATTGTACACAATTTAAACTTATCAATGTTGTGTAATTAACAAGGATAATCTGTTGTGTTTGAGTTGATGAGTAGGGCAGATATCACTGTAAAATGAATCGACAGAAAAGAGAATACTTACTTCCGGGTGTAAAATCCTCCGTTATCCAATGGGAATGGATGCTCACATTGCCTTTAACTGCCGCCGACATGGACCGATGCGGTGCTTCCCTAAGCGTCAAATACCGCCACCGATGGGAATACATTGCAATCAGTTGAAAGCTCTTTGCGTCCGTTTATGAAGCTGAAGGACACTCGGCGCGTCACAACTGCACGCCAAAGGACCCTGACCAAGCGTCGCTATTGGACGATCAGGGTGAGACTGTGTTGGTTGTATACAGCTTTGCCTTATCTATTGTCACGTTCAATACAAATGGCAAGCTCTGATTTCTTGCTTGGTAGTCTAAGCAGGGAGGGCATGTGATTGGCAAACTTTAATTATTTATTCGAAGCAAGGTTGCCGGAGAATGAGTGACAGCAATAAAATGGAATTATGTACACCAATATGTCTGAGGCAAATCCCTGACACTTGCATACTCTGTACAGTGGTCCTAAACCATGTTTTCACATTTATGAGGTTGATGATTTAAAGAGACCCTATTATGCTTTTCAGAGATTTCCCTTTCTAGTAGTGTGCTATAAAGGTTTGTGTGCATGGAAATGGTCTGCAAAAGCTTAAATCCCTAAATTCCCTCCAGAGGGAGTTTCTACATGATAGGCTAAGGGGCGGGACATTTCGGACACATCTGTGAGCGGTGACCAATAACAACAGATCAGGCCAGCTAACCAACGAGAGCAGACTGGGCTCTGGTTTCAGACAGAGGGTAAAAAGAGGTGTTGCAGTAAAGGTAGTAGAACATTAAATAATGTAAACATTTCACAGTAGAGGAGCAAAATGCAAATATGAAACCTGAAAATTATCATATTAGGGCCCCTTTCAAGATCCAACCAGTCCTGTATATCTTAAGAAAATAAGTAACTACTGTATGCCTTTACAAATTGCCCCTCTTCTGGTTGGTAGCAGGTAGGGAAGAGATTGAAAGAACAGCGGAACCAGGCCAGATTAGTGTGATGATTGGATAAAACATAAACTAATGTTGTCAGGAGGAAACATTACAGTAGCCTACTATCCCTTCTGTTTCAATCAGGATTAGATACTACATACTTAATGTTGTGTTAGCAGAATTGGAATTTAGGAGTCGGTTATGAGCAGTTGGCTGCCATGCTAGGGTTAGGGTTAATGGGATATTAATTTGCTATCCTTCTAATAACATCGCAATATTGTAGCAAAACGGTTGGCTTACATAAATTGGAAATAGGTTTATTACGAACAAATGTTTGCTCTAACACAACTTTGGGTTCAAGATGAGATTAACAAGAAGGACTCACAGGAACTCAGATGCACGATTCGGTTGTGACTTCAAAAATATATTTTATTTTACAGAAGACTTTTCAAAGTAAAAGATAACTAGGATCAACTAGGACACTCAAATGTTCCCTAGGTTCGACTAGGTTGCTCAATAGTACACGAGGAAATGCAGACATGGACTTGGTGTTTAGACAAGACGAACCGACAAAAGACAAAAGGAGAGAAGGGCTATACACACAACGGGTAATGGGGAACAGGTGAAAACAATCATGAGCAGGAGACCAAAATCAAGGTGGCAGGTGACCCACAAAGACAGGAAGTGTAGACACCTGAAAAGAGAGGGTAGAGTCAATACCAAAATAAAATGCAAGGTCACAAGAATAAACACAAAACAATAAACTAAAAGAACTCTAACGCTGAAACCTTACAGAGATGGACCCAGTATAGCCAGGGAGGGTCTTCAGGTTCTCTTGGTAAGATTGCAGTCCACTTTGGGAAACAACACACACTGCAGCAACGTTAGCTTTGTAGTCGTGTTTTTGAAAATGTACCTTACTCCAAAATTCAATCTTCTTTTATATAAATGGTTGTCCATAGACATTAAAAACATTGGCTAGATTGAAGTAATAAGAAATATACTTGTAAATAATAGCTCTAGTCTTTAAGTACACTAATGAGTCTTTCTTTTTTGCTAACACCAACTACCTGGTCACGGGCTAAATCTGACTTGTTAATACTTTGAGTTCCGAAAATAAAATCCCCTTTTAGAAACAGAGAATGGGGCTGGGATGCTCCACCTTTAAACCAATTATGTGACCGATAATGCAGAGATGGAGTACTCGAGTCCCGGACTCGGACTCGAGTGCCGATTTTCGGGACTCGTGACTCGACTCGGACTCGCGCACTGATTGACGCGACTCGGACTTGGACTCGTGAATTCTCGCGTACGCTGACTTGGACTCTGACTCGAGCAAGTTTTCTCTGGAATCTGATGTCGTCTATCCTGGCATGTGCACCTGTGAGGCAAGTTCACGGACTGGGCCCCGCTATTCCAGTCTAGAGATGTCTAGAGACATCTGCTGTATGCTTTCACACATTCTGCTTCCACATCTGCTCGTTATGTGGAAACAATATTGAAGAGAAGATTCCGTAACACATTACTCTAAGGATCGAGTTCAGACATGGCTGTCTTGAACACTATCATCAGAGTAACGTGATCTAATCAATACATAAAGATTCAGCCGATAACAAGAAAGCACATGGCTACTTAACAAGCAGAATGACGTCATTTTGCATGCTAAGTAGCCATGTGCTTTCTGGGGCTAAATCTTTATCAGTAAACCGATTTAACCGGTAAACGTTCCTTCAAAATAAGAGTCCCAATCCTATTACTATCAAAATAAAAGTGCAAAACGAAAACTTTACCATCGGAAAATATTGGCATACAAATATAATCAGTTCTCTAAAAGGTAACTCATTTTAAATATGGTTAGACATATTAAAGGTAATTTACAATAATAATAATAATAATAATAATATTAGTAATAAGCTTTATATTTGTATAGCACCTATTACAAGAATTGTAGCCAAACTCGCTTCACAGCAGTTCAATAGACAGATTAGTATAACATGACAGGATAAAAGCAATGTAGAGGAGCAGCTACATTTCAACACATATATCCACAAAGGTTAATACATGAAGACATGTGACTCGGACTTGACTTGGACTCTTCTTAGGTGACTCGGACTTGGACTCGGACTCGAACATAGGTAATGATGAATCGGACTTGACTCGGACACTCCTTGGGTGACTCGGACTCCGACTCGAAGAGTGGTGACTCGAGAGTGACTTGGACTCGTGAATTGGTGACTTGACTACAACACTGCCATAATGTAAGTGTGCACTTCTTCAGAAATACAGTTTTACAGTCAGATATAAACACACATTTCTGCTGCCTTTTTAAACTGGGCACATTAATGTCCGGTATCCAACCTACCACACGATCGATAGACCCGAAAGTTCAGAATGTGCAGAGTTTTAAAAGAAACGAAAACCAAGAGCTTTTTCTCAAATCTATACAACAAATACTTTCACAAGAGGGACTCTGAAAAACACTGACACAGACAAATCTGTCCCACTGCAATATATTCAGAGACACGGTAATAAAACACCACAGGGGAGGTTGTCCTTTTCCTCCCTGACACAGACTGTTTAATAAGAAACTATGCAATTCTTATGCAGTGTTGTTGTTTAGGGCTTTAAATCCAACAGCGACTGTATTATAATTAGTAAAGCTTGCGTGGGTCTGAAAAATATTATTTCATGAGTTCTTTTGTTGCTCTTTATCTCCCTTTAACTTTATCCGATCTATCAGAGCTTAAGAATTAATCAATGTATTTATAATGGTCTTCAAGCCCTGTGGCATCTCTTCCGGCAATGCAACCAAATAGGATGCAAAGCTGTGATCCTCAAAGAATTTCCATCACAGGAACAATGCCATCCCAGGGCACCGCTGCAAACGCTTGCCCCGAGCATTAGGCACAGATAATTTAAACACATAAGCAGGTTCTAAGCGCACCTTAATCAATGCCAACGGTGTCTTTTAGTTGGGAGGGAGGGGAAAGCAATAAAGAGATAACACTGGTATAACCTGGGGACTTGCTGCAGAAGAAATATGGAGCGCAGAAGCCCTCTGGGTAATGAGAAACAAAACTCCTGACAAAGACTTCTCCTCCTGGAGTTTTTGCACAACAGCAAAGTCACATAATGAGCGAGATCACACTGCATATATTTGATGAATTCTCACGAGAATGGGAAAAGCTTACCGGAGTGCCATTTGACTCGAGAAAATAAACAGTACAATAAAGGTAACGTTTGCCAAATCAGCGTGTGGCACATGTTAGAAAATGGCCATTCCGGAGTAGAAATGTCAGCGCAAATATTGGCAATCATCTCAAAATCCCATTGTGCTGTAATGTTTTATGATATTGTCACGAAATAAAAGACATAAAAAAGCAAACAAAGCAGACAAGTGAAATTTCATATTGCACCGTGTATAGGCCAGCAAGCATAATTCAAAAAACCTATTGAAAAAGTGAAATTCTTCAACGTAGCACTTCCTGCTTGAACCAGGCCTGCACATCAACAGCCAGTTCCCCCATCTCCCATGAAACTGATATATGAAACCATTCCCCCAAAACCAAACATGCCGGAAAACATTATTAGTGCCATTTCCTCTTCCGTATTAGGGGGAGAAGTGCTGAAGGCAGATCGGAGAAAGCCTTTCCCGGTGATGAAGTGCCTTCCTCTTTAGGTCTCTCTCACATCACAGAGGAAATGTGTGAGATTTATCAGTGTTGGCCCTCTCAGGAGCTTTCTCCGTGGCGGAGCAGCTCTCCGAGGATGCTGTTGTGCTGCTCTTTCTCAGGGAGCAGGTGTACTTTCACCACATAGGGGGATGTGAGGTATATCTTTGATAGCATTGTCAAAAACACAAAATGAGAGATGGATAACGACAAAACAGAGGAAGTTTTTTGTAAAAATAGCATGTATAGAGCCTCTTCTGCGGGAAAAAAACTAAGAAGAATCAATAGTATTCTTACAACTCTGTCTATGTAAAGCTTACTCTGAAAATAGTCTCCTTGCAAAGGCTTTTGATATGGTTCGTACATATATGTTTGTATGTATCCTGACCTTTTATCTTGTGTTGTAATAGCAATGCTGCCCTGCATGTACTAGACCAGATTGTGCTCTACTTGGTGCAATGATAGCAATTAGGCCATGGCCTTTATCCACTGCAAGCAATTAGCTTGGCAAGTAATTATATAGGATCCTTTTTATTTGCCATATAAGAGCTGTGTCTTAAGGCAGACCTTTAGTTTTAGCTATAAAAGTGTTTTCAACGGTAACCTATGTCATAGCAACCACTATTATCTTGAGAAGATGGTGGGTCTATTCCCTAAGGTTGGAAAGAAATAGTCAGCAGATACACCAAGTTTATTATGTGAAACATGGCAGAATGCTAGATATTTTTCTATTGTTTTTTTAACAAGGTTTCTTTTCTGTGTGGTTTGTATTAATCTTGGTGATGTCTGATTGTCATTCTCTTTTTGTTACCCATATCATTGTGGTAATTGGCACTCTGGACTGAAAAGAATGGGCAGTAGCTTCTTCTTATGTGTGACCAGACACGGTTTGATAGTTAAGGGGGATCAGAGGGCATTACATTTGTAAAAAAGACAATTGTTTATTAATAGTTGCTTACCATTAAAAGTGGTTGTAATTCAAATGTTTTCAGAAAGGATCAGGTTGCAGTGAGAATTTCAGTTGCTGGTTTACCTAAACCCCTTTTAGCGGGTAAGTCCAAGTATAGATAACCTCATGCAGTGATTTAGGCCAATTAGGGCCGTGCCAGAGTAAGAACATAAAGCCAATCAGGCATTGACTGTGGGAGAACGTTTAGTAATAAAACCGCCTCCATTTTGTTTTGTTTTTTTAAACATACTTTTCTACTAACTTCAAATGCCAGACACCTGTATTAAAATCCTTCATTCATTTAGAATTGCCACAACATGCTTGTTGTAGTTTTTAATTATACAGATTTTGAAATTTTTAATTTAATTTCAAACCTTTATTTAATCAGATTGGTCCCATTGAGATCATAGATCTCTTTTTCAAGGGAGACCTGCAGCATATAGGTTCCACTTGAAACAACAATAATCCTGAAAGAAAGTCTACTATAACATATACAATTCCTCATGGCTCTGTTTTCGGTCCTCTGTTTTTTAAATTAAAATCTCTTGTTGTGGCAATTTCTTATATTACTTTATATAGTAAAACCAAATGATGATATTATGCTTAGAAATAGTTTGGTCAACTCGACCTGTTGTACCACACGGTAGCATCCTGCCAAGGTCGTACCTGGAGGATGCGGCCCTCCCTATGAGAGCATTGTAAGATAACAGTTTTCTAAGGAAAGTCTTATCTCTTTTACTTCCTGCACAGCAACAGTCCTCTATAAAACACACACACACATTATACCCTGTGTGCACTCCTGCAGACTACTCTGTACTCTGTGAGACATGTACCTTTGAAGCGCTTCAAATAAAGAAACAACGAAAGACAATGCTGCTTGCTTTCACCAGTTTATTATTGATTACTCTCATTGTACATCTTTACAGTATTGACGAGTTTAAAATATCCACGACACTCTATATTATGTTCATTATTCAGTCATATTTTCCAATTATATGCTGATGAAACTGGACTTAAGTTCTGATACAACATTTGGATAACAATTCAAAGATTTTTGGCTTGACATGAACAACAGTCTGATCAAATAATAGGAAATCTAAACAACTGTGGGACTGCTTAAAGCGTACGGCAAAGAATATGAGTGTTACATTTGATAAGACCCTTCCATTTTGTCACGAGATAAAATCAATTACCAAAACTGCTTTTTGCCGCCTACACAACAAACCTAAATGGTATAATACAGGGCTAAATCAACAGCTTCAGGACTTTTTCCCATTGTATCTATGCTTACAGGAGACAGCCTGTTAAGGCCTTTTTTATCCACATTTTAAAAATATGTTTTCCCTGTCCTAAACGTAGGGGGTCAGAAGGAGAGAAAGTGCTGCAGCGGACCAATGGGTCCATTTGGGTATGGGCACGTCACTGTACCCAGGAAGAAAACAATGGAAAAAGAGAAATCTCCAACGAGGCTTTCTGGGGCAGCATAGACAGGTATTTTCTGTGTTAGAGTTTTACTCGCTACAGGGTGTACTTTGAGGGTTTGTGACTCCGCAGACCGTTTACATGCAGAAAAACCTACATAACACACAAGGGGACGGGTAATAACCGGAAAAACATGACGTTGGACCTTTAAATTAGATGGTTATAATGGATTTTCAGCTCCTGTTCTGGAAAGCACATTAAACATGTGCACAGGCTATATACTGTATTCAACTTTACAAATGTACTTTGTGTAAGGTGTTGTTAGCACTAATTCAAATGTACTGGACTGAATCATCAACACATCTCTAGGGCAGATATACCTTGTGGTGCTCATTAATAACGGCCGTGCCTAATGTGAATTTTGTTGACAACCTCGAGCAAACAATCACAAAATCCAACAGCTGAGCGACCACGCACGTCTCAAGAGTGACTTAACAAAGCTCCATAATGCAGGCGAGTGAAGCCAGATGAAGCCATCCCTCAACGAGAGCTCGTCCCAGGATTACATCCCCTCTTGCTGGGAAGCATTTAATGTTTTCTTTCGGCACAGTGACACTTCAATCATTTTCCCTGTAATTACACATTATTAATGTTATGTAATTTGGCAAGACAGAACCTTGGATGCTGTGACACAGTTATCGACATTAGCCTGTGACGCTTCTTTCCTATGGCTTCAATGAGAAGGCTGAGCCCTAATTATGGTCCGATTATGGTTTTTATCTCGGAGTCTGAGTGGTACCGCTGACAGCACATGGACACAATTCCATACTCTGTTTCCAAATCTAGGAAGCTCAACGTTTTCATCATGGTAGAAGAATTAGAGCTTTAAAGACATGTTAAAGGTTTTTGTGCATTTCAATGGTCTGCAAAATTCAAAAACCTAAATTGAAAGGCTTTATTGTCATACGCAAGTATATAAATGGCAATGAAATTATTCTGACCTGAGCTCCTCCAACAATGCAACATATATAATAAAATACAAAAATACAAAATAGTGCAAGAAGTCTATATACATGTAAATAGCAAAGGCAAAATTCCCAAATTTCCCCTGCCTGACACGTTTCCATTGGACTCCTTTGTTTTCTTTCGTGACATCATTATGTAACGCTTGCACTCCTATTCGTTAGTTCTTCAACACACTGTACATTATTTGCTAAGGATCGGGACTCCTTTAAGTGGTTGAACATTCACAACAGAGCAGGCCAGCTAACCAATCAGTGCAGGGCTCTGATTTCAGACAGAGGGTGAAAAGAGGTAGGCCTACTGCAGCACAGGCAGTGTGACAAAAATTTAAAATGTTGTAACATTAAAGTATGGAGACATGTTACGGTAGAGGCACAAAATACAACTATGGACCAACCCTAATCTTAAAGAGCAACTTGCAGGTTTTTTTTTAATAGGTTTATGCTTAACCTTGCCTGAAAATTAGAATTAAAAAAGTTAATGCAGGATTTTATATTTTTTACAAGACATAAGGGCAGGAATTCAGAGGAAAAGGAGCCGGTTTGAGCTCCGCTACGAAAAACTGCTTTTTTTTTTAACGTCATACGTCAAACACGTCATATTACGTCACATGGGGGAGCAACTTTCTCCGACTCCTTCTCTGCCCAATCCACGGTAGTAGTTTGTAGTTGGTTTGAGCGGTTGTGATTTAGTGAGCTGGTATTTTTTCGGGAATTGTACATTGCATTTCAGCATTTTTAATCATGGTGGGCTTGAGTTTGTGCAGGTTGGAGTGCACATGCTCCCATATTGGGAGGTGATGAGGGAGTGAGCACACGTGTGTGTGGAGGGCTCCTGACAAACTTTTCTATACCTTTCAAATACTACTCAAAGCCGATCTGGTGACCGACTCAAACCACGCTCATATTTAAGGGAACTATGAAGAAATGCCTAAGGGGAAACAGAAACAGCCATCGACATCAACCACACAAACAACCAGAGCTGCGACCACAGCGGCTAAGATAGCAGCTAACATGGCTGCCGCTTGCCCAATTACCAAGGGGGACCTGGAGGCTCTTCTCAGCAAACAAAGTGATAGTTTCAAATCCGACATGGCTAGACTGTTAAAAGAATCAACGGACTCCCTGGAGAGGTCGGTAAACTCACTAGGACAACAAGTGGCATCGTTCAAAAGCCGCCTCGACAAAACCGAAGTAGTGGTGGGTGAAAACTTTGCGAAACTCACCGTGATGGAAGCCGCTGTTCAGTCCCTACAGTCCCAAACCATCACACTCCAGGAGCGGGTGGACAACCTCGAAAACCGGTCCAGGCGGTCCAACTTGAGGATAATAAACATACCCGAGGGGCGCGAGAGGGGTCAGGAAAAGATAAAGTTTGTGTCTGACTTGATAATGGAGGTGACGGGTCCCGGTGTTCTCAGCAGTCCTCCGGAGATAGAACGAGCCCACCGCTCCCTGGGTCCCAGACCGGGAGACTCCAACAACAAGGGGAAACCTCGGGCCTTCATTGTAAAATTCCTCCGTTTCCAGGAAAAAGAAGCAGTCTTAAAATGGGCCAGACAACACAAGTTGGATTACGGCGGCACCGAGCTGAGAGTTTATCCTGATATCAGCTCCCTCCTAGCCAAAAAGCGAGCTGCGTTCATCCCCATCAAGAATTCTCTTTACCAGAAAGGAATACAATTCCGCCTGTTGCACCCAGCTCGTCTTCATGTTTCCTTCAGAAATGACGACGACTACTTTGACTGTCCGCAAAAAGCCCAGGACTTCTAAAACCAACGCATTCTCCCACCCGAGTAGTGGGAGGCTGTGGAGCACGGACTTTCTCTGGACTGAATGCACGGCAAATAAACACTCACAAACTGACATCTCAAGAAACAGTGAAGTTGAAATGTTTAACCTGAGTCTGTTTGTATTAAGATATCTTGATATGGATCCACCGTGAGGTATGGATGGATGTCGTTATCCAGCATGTGCACTAGCTTTTCTCTGTTGTTGTTGTATGTTTACTATGGCCACTTCCGGTGTTAAAGGGGCACGGTCCGGGGGAAACAAGCCTTGCTAGGAACCATCTCAGGTTTGTGCGGTTAACTTTGTATTGGCTAAACGAAACTAGACTGTTTACTCTGGATGTCAGACCAATTGTAGAGATAGGAGCCCTGTCTGCTCAGGAACATTAGTTAGATTATAGGTTAATGTCATACAGAAGTGACATATTTTTTTGGAGTCCTGCTGCTAGTTCTCGTTTTAGGAACAAGCTTAGGAAAGGGAATGTGTGTTTGGCTCTCCTTTTTGAGAGCATTTTTTTTGGGGGGAGAATTTGGGAATTAGGTCCTACTATATGTTTATTTTTGTTTTTTGTATTTTTGTTGTTCGTTTCTCATGCTTTCCATTATATAGGCTGCATACTACCTCTTCATATACTTCAGGCTCATATTTTGATGATGGTTAATTTAACAGGAAATGGTGAAGCATGGTGAAGGGCAGCAGCCTCAGCCGTGGCCGAGGCAAAAGCAGCGGGTGTGGGAGAAGTTCGGAGAAGACATGGAAAAAGACTTTCGGGCGGCACCAAAGTTGTTCTGGAAAACTGTCCGACACCTCAGGAGGGGGAAGCAGGGAACCATCCAAGCTGTGTACAGTAAGGATGGGACGTTGTTGAACTCAACTGATGGAGTGTTAGGGCGTTGGAAGGAGCACTTTGAGGAACTCCTGAACCCGACAACTCCGCCCTCTATGTTAGAGGCAGAGCTGGAGTATGACGGGGGATCGACACCAATCTCCCGGGGGGAGGTCACTGAGGTCGTCAAACAACTTCACAGTGGCAAAGCCCCGGGGGTGGATGAGATCCGCCCAGAAATGCTGAAGGCTCTGGGTGTTGAGGGACTGTCATGGTTGACACGTCTCATCAACGTTGCGTGGAAGTCGGAAACAGTACCGAAGGAGTGGCAGACCGGGGTGGTGGTTCCCCTTTTCAAAAAGGGGGATCAGAGGGTGTGTGCCAATTACAGAGGCATCACACTACTCAGCCTCCCCGGGAAAGTTTACTCTAAGGTACTCGAAAGGAGGGTCAGGCCAATTGTCGAACCTCAGATTGAGGAGGAACAATGCGGATTCCATCCTGGTCGTGGAACGACGGATCAGCTTTTTACTCTCGCAAGGATCCTGGAGGGGGCCTGGGAGTACGCTCATCCAGTCTACATGTGTTTTGTAGACTTGGAGAAGGCGTATGACCGGGTTCCCAGGGAGTCACTGTGGGAGGTGCTGCGGGAGTATGGGGTGAGGGGGTCTCTACTCAGGGCCATCCAATCTCTGTATTCCCAAAGCGAGAGCTGTGTCCGGGTCCTCGGCAGTAAGTCGGACTCATTTCAGGTGAGGGTTGGCCTCCGCCAGGGCTGCGCTTTGTCACCAATCCTGTTTGTAATATACATGGATCGGATTTCGCGGCGTAGTCGTGGGGGAGGGGGTCTGCAGTTCGGTGGACTAAGGATTGCACCACTGCTTTTTGCAGATGATGTGGTTCTGATGGCTTCATCGGTCTGCGACCTTCAGCACTCACTGGATCGGTTCGCAACCGAGTGTGAAGCGGCTGGGATGAGGATCAGCACCTCCAAATCTGAGGCCATGGTTCTCAGCAGGAAACCGATGGACTGTCCACTCCAAGTAGGGAATGAGTCCTTACCCCAAGTGAAGGAGTTCAAGTATCTCGGGGTCTTGTTCTCGAGTGAGGGAACAATGGAGCGTGAGATGGGTCGGAGAATCGGAGCAGCGGGAGCGGTACTGCATTCTCTTTACCGCACCGTTGTGACGAAAAGGGAGCTGAGCCAGAAGGCAAAGCTCTCTGTCTACCGGGCCATTTTCGTTCCTACTCTCACCTATGGTCATGAAGGATGGGTCATGAACGAAAGAACGAGATCGCGGGTATAAGCGGCCGAGATGGGTTTTCTCCGCAGGGTGGCTGGTGTCTCCCTTAGGGATAAGGTGAGAAGTTCGGTCATCCGGGAGGGACTCGGAGTTGAACCGCTCCTCCTTCGCGTCGAAAGGAGCCAGTTGAGGTGGTTCGGGCACCTAGTTAATATGCCACCTGGGCGCCTCCCTAGGGAGGTGTTCCAGGCATGTCCAGCTGGGAAGAGACCAAGGGGTAGACCTAGAACCAGATGGAGGGATTATATCTCTTCTCTGGCCTGGGAGCGCCTTGAGATCCCCCAGTCAGAGCTGGTTGATGTGGCCAGGGAAAAGAAAGTTTGGGGCTCTCTGCTGGAACTGCTACCTCCGCGACCCGACCACGGATAAGCGGGAGAAGATGGATGGATGGATGGATGGTGAAGCATGTCTAAGACTTGTCTCCTGGAATGTACAGGGCATGAATGCCCCAGTTAAAAGAGGGATAATTTTTTCCCACTTAAAACACGTTAAAAGTGAAGTTGTCTTTCTACAAGAAACTCATCGGACCACCAAGGACCAGTGTTGTGCAAGTTACTTCCAAAATGTAATATATTACATATTACTTATTACTCTCTTTTGAAAGTAATAAGTTACATTACAATATTACTGTCTCTGAAATGTAATGAGTTACACTACTTTAGTTACTTTTTAGTTACTTTCACTAAAATAACCGCAAAAGAATGGCTAGGTATTTTAAATGCTAAAATGTAGTTATTGTACATCCAGTGAAGGGCAATGTGGTATAGCATAACAACTGTAGGTCCTTAAGGCTACTAACAACTTTTAGTTGAATAAAAGCTTAGTTAGTTGAATACTCCATTCTGATTGTAAATTCTTAACATGTGACACGTTGTTAATACACCAGTGCAGGCCACTGTCAAGGACTATAATGAAGATTTCTAAGGAGGATCAAGAAAGAGAAAGGAAAAGAGGTTAAAAGACAAAGCGCTGGACGTCAGATAAATCACCAGAAGAAGGCAGAGAGGAAGTAAACCATAACAGGACACGGAATGGGCTCTGTAGTTTGTTTAGTATATGGCCATGTACAGGCCCGGTTCCAGAACAAAATGACTCAGGGTGCATCTGAGATTACAGGGGCGCAGCAGTAGTAGGTTTACATGAGCAATAGTGGCCGGCAACAGCAATGAAAAATAGCATTGATGGTCCCCAATGAACAGATTATGGCATTTGTTATGTTTTGAAGCCAAGCAAGTGAGAACATTTCAAGTGAGTTAAAAGTGCAATCCTGAAATATTTCATATAGTCCAAAGTGGGCTATGGCAAAGAAAAGCACAAAATCTTCAAAACTGTACTGATAAAACAAATGAGAACATATTGTAAATCAAGGCAAATATTATTTGAACCAGCTCATGGTTTGAAATGGCAAACATTGAAAAGCAAAAGTATTATTAAAACCATGTACTACATCATCACCTTGATCCCATCTCTGGGAAGAGAATATTTACTGTGCTTAAAAACTGGTATCACATCATCATGTGAGGTTGACTTTGTGACCTGGAGAACATTTCAGCTGCAACATTAGCTCGTTGATAAGCTTGGGATATGAGATATTTTTGTAGCCATTCGTGGTGAAGCATCTGTGCTATTGTATGCATTATTTTTGACCCAACATTTATACAGGCATGGCAGAATATGGCACTATTTTCACATGAATATTCCATTGTCTATTTGTATAACACGAGCTGCAAAATGACCGCCTAACCCCACTGTACAGGCAGGTACTTGTTTAGACATACCTGGGCAGGCTCTGTTTTGCCGTGGTATCCTGGCACCTGCAGGCCGCAGAGGGGCGGCGTAGTTTCGGGTGACGAAGACTGCTGCTCCGGGGGCGAGGGCGGCGAGTCAGGCGGGAGTAAGCTAGTGTCCACAATGGAGGGTAACGTGATGTCCCCATCTGACCTGGTGCTACTGTCTGCAGTAGATGCAGTCTTGCTGGCGTTTAGTGATGGTTGCTTTAACCATTTTCGTATTTGATTATCCACAGATGTGTGTCACTGCTGTTGAAGCACTTTTGAAATGATGCACGCGCAGCGGAGCAGGTCACGCACACCTGACACAATTTGTTGTTTGTATTTTTTGCTCTGTTCTCTTTTTTGAATAGAGGGTGCATAACATTCAACTGCCCCGAAGATCCCGACGCGAAGCCTGAAGGGTAAACACACCAGGTTTACTAATCTACCCGCACAATTTGTCTGGTGTCGGAATGTCTCGCTATGTTAGTACATTCAACAAAACACCATTTAATTTCGTGTTAAAATGTGTTGTAACTGCGTTACTGAGCATTGTAACGGGTAATATATTACCCAAATTTCATTAGTAATGCGTTACATAACTTCGTTACAGCAAAAAGTAATATATTACTGTAACTCCGTTACTTTTGTAACGCGTTACACCCAACACTGCCAAGGACCACCATAGGTTAAAGGCAACATGGGTTGGCCAAACCTTTCATTCCAATTTCAGTAGTACAGCAAGAGGCGCAGCTATTGTGATGCATAAAAAAATACAGTTCAGCCCGACTGAGGTTAAAGCGGATCCTCAAGGTCGCTTTGTGATAGTTTCTGGTTCCCTCAATAATGTCAATGTTGTTCTCGCCAATTTATATGCGCCCAACTGGGATGATGAAGCATTCATGGGAAAGCTGATATCATTATTTCCAGACCTAAACTCCCACCATTTGATTCTGGGCGGAGATCTCAACTGTACAATGGACCCGCTTTTAGACAAATCTAGCCCAAAATGGGACTCCCCCTCTAAAATGGCTAAAGCCATCTCACTATTTATGAGTCAAACAGGATGTGTGGACCCATTGCGGTCTCTCCACCCCAAAGTGAAACAGTTTTCTTTCTACTCCTTGGTTCACAAAATATTCTCGAGAATCGACTATTTTTTTATCCATAACTATTTTCTTCCCGCTGTAAAAAACAGAATATTCACCCATAGTGATATCCGACCACGCCCCATTGTTACTTGACCTCTCATTCACACTCTTACAAAAGACACGTCCCCCCTGGAGACTGAATTGTACACTATTAAACGATGATCGATTCTGTGAAACAATCTCTAAAGCTATTGATGATTTCCTTATAACCAATATTTCCGATGGGATATCACCATCTCTTTTGTGGGAGACGTTAAAAGCTGTGATCCGAGGAGAGACTATCTCTTACTCTGCAAGGCAAAACAAAATGAAGAAGCAAAAACAGTTAGAACTTTTGGGCAGTATAGCAAAACTAGATAGCCAACTCTCAACATGTCCATCCCCTGAACTAGATAAAGAAAGGCAAAATCTTCAGTTGGACTACGATTTACTTTCAACGCAAGAGACTGAGAAATTGCTTTTAAGATCGCGTGGATTTCAGTATGAACATGGGGAGAAGGCAGGTCGCAGGGGTTCCCAAAGTAGGGGTCGCGAGATGATTAGAACATAAAAATGGAAAATTAAAAAAAAAAAGATTATAAAAAAAAATTGATCATTTTTTTGTATAATTACATTTTTTTAAAAATTATTATTAATAATAGCGTTTGCATAGAATTTTTTTTCTTGGACAATCCAATAACGCATTTTTTCTCAAACTTTTTCTTTTTTTTTTCTGAAATTAATGCACTAGCACCCTTCCCCCCCGCCCCCGACAGGGGGTCGCCAGTCTCTGGCACTGTTAGTTTGGGGGTTGCGGGCTGAAAAGTTTGGGAACCCCTTTCCTAGCGCACCAAATTAAGAGCCAGTCAGTTTCACAACAAATTAAACAAAGACGGACCCCTACTCGTGAACTCACAACAATCCCATCTGTTATCAACAACTCCTTTAAAACCTTTTACTCTGGACTATATGCCTCACAAGCCCCGGTTCATGATGCGGACAGAACTAAATTCCTGGATGATCTGGAATTTCCGTCCATAACACCTGCTCAGGAGGGTGAGTTGGATCAACGTCTAAAGCCTAGTGAAATAACTGACTCGATCATGCTGATCCAGAGTGGCAAGGCCCCTGGCCCAGACGGTTATCCAATTGAGTTTTATCAACAATTTATTGATAAATTGACCCCCCTTCTTTTGAGAATGTTCGAGGACTCTCTGGACCGGGGAACGTTGCCACAAACTTTGACTGAGGCGGTAGTAATTGTATTATTAAAACCAGGCAAGGATAATTATGAATGTAGCTCCTATCGCCCCATCTCCCTTCTGAATGCGGACTATAAGATCCTGGCTAAAATACTTGCCATACGCCTTGAATCAGTCACGCCAAATATCATATCATTAGACCAAACTGGGTTTATGAAAGGCTGACACTCCTTCTCCAACATCCGTCGCCTTCTCAACATCTTCCTCTCTCCTGCATCCAAGGAGACACCAGAGGTGGTGGTCTCATTGGATGCAGAGAAAGCGTTCGACAAGGTGGAGTGGGGATTTCTATTTGAGGTCCTTAAGAGGTTCAGCCTCGGATCCAAATGTGTGTCGTGGATAGCATTGTTATACTCTTCACCCAAGCCTTCAGTGAGTACTAACGGGATAAGTTCTCATTATTTTACACTAGGTAGAGGTACTCGCCAGGGTTGCCCTCTAAGCCCGTTACTATTCGCCATGGCAATCGAACCCCTATCAATTGCGCTTAAATCGGCCAGCTTTACA
The DNA here is from genome assembly GCF_949606895.1 of Notothenia rossii. Lineage (NCBI taxonomy): Eukaryota > Metazoa > Chordata > Actinopteri > Perciformes > Nototheniidae > Notothenia > Notothenia rossii. The sequence continues at coordinate 37,690,281 of NC_136904.1, read as the reverse complement.
CAAGGAATTTCCAGATATGGTTCTGAACACATTCTCTCGTTATACGCTGACGATTTACTATTGTTCATTTCTAACCCTATATCTACCATTCCTCAGATAATAGATCTGTTAACCCGATTCGGAACCTTCTCAGGGTACAAGCTAAACTTTTCCAAGAGTGAGTGTTTCCCTGTAAATGACCTGGCCCTTCAGATCCCCGATAGACTCATCACCTTCAAGATGTGCAGGAGTAATTTTAAGTATTTAGGCGTGAATATAAATGGAAATCTCTCAGACCTTTACAAAGATAACGTCCCACCACTAATTGACAAGCTCAAATCTGATTTGGAAAGGTGGAATAATTTACATTTAACTATCGCTGGGAGGGTAAACTGTATCAAAATGAACGTTCTCCCTCGCTTTCTGTACCTCTTTCAATGTCTGCCAGTCTTCCTACCCAAATCACTTTTTCGTAAAATAGACACACTAATCTCCTCTTTTTTATGGCAAGGGAAGATTCCTAGAATTAGGAAAGAGCTTTTACAAAGAAATAGATCTACAGGAGGATTAGCGCTTCCAAATATAAGACACTACTATTGGGCAGCCAATATCCACAAAGTAATTCTATGGACTAAAGAACCAACATTGAGTTGGTGTGAGCTTGAAGGCAAATCCTGTCCTAATACCTCACTCTTGGCTTTGCTCACATCTACATTACCCGGCCGGCCGAGTCAATTTTTAAATAACCCGATTGTTGTTTCCACCCTAAGAATTTGGTCCCAATTCAAAAAGGCTCATGGACTTCATGGATCCTCTATACATAGTCCCATTCGCAACAACCATCTCTTTCTCCCCCCTTACACTGATGGGGCCTTCTCTATGTGGCAGAGATTAGGTCTTATCAGAGTAAAGGACCTTTACATTAACAATGTTTTCGGTAGCTTTAGCCAGCTCTCTGACAAATTTTGCCTTCCAGGCACTCGTCTATTTCGCTACTTCCAGGTCCGAAACTGGGTTAAACTAAACAACCCTTCCTTCCCCAATATCCCTCCGGATTCAATAATTGACTCAATTCTGGACACTCTAACAATCGAAAAAGGTTTGATTTCAAGAATGAACAATTCCATCTCCCGTCTCACAGAAACAGCGCTTGGTAAAATTAAACAAGATTGGGAAGAGGAACTAGTCCAAGCTATAGATGATGAGGTCTGGGATGGCGCATTAACGAGAGTGAACAATAGTACGTCCTGTGCCAGGCTTAATCTTATACAACTAAAAGTTGTCCACCGTATCTATTACACCAACTCTAAACTCTCCAAAATATACCCAAATGTTACGGATACCTGTAACAGATGCCACATGTCACCAGCAAACGTGAATCATATGTGTTGGTCTTGTCCTCGCCTACAAGGATACTGGATAAGCATTTTCAAACACCTTACTGAGGCCTTGGACGTGGTATTGACACCAAGTGCAGAAACTGCCATTTTTGGAGTACCCCCTGACCACCAAATGATGAGGAGGAAAACTAAGGACAGTATAGCCTTTGCATCTCTATTAGCACGTAGAAGAATACTACTTGAATGGAAATCCTCGATAGCACCTAATGCATCTCTATGGCTTAAAGATATTATGCTGTATCTGAACTTGGAGAAGATTAAATATAACCTGAGGGGCTCCTCAAAACTATTTGAATCTGTCTGGGGCTCTATAATAGCCTACATAGCTGAACTTAAGACACTAAATTAAGAAGAAAGGAGGGGAACTACGAATGTATGTGTATGGTTTTTATTTTCTTTATTTTTTATTTTTTTGTTATATTATTTTGATTTTTTTTAAATATATTTATTTTTATTTATTTGTTCTGTCGTTGTATAAATGTATGTAGGTATGTGTGTGCATGTGTGTGGGTATGTGCACACACGTATGTGTATGTGTATATGTGGGTACACATATGTGAGTATATGGGTACAAGTATTACTGTTACTATTATTTTTTCCCTTATCTATACATTTTCTTTTAATATTATCTTCTACATTACTTTACTTTTACCTATACATGTATCTATTTTATTTAGTTAGTTAATTTACTAACTAGGACCGGGAGGGGGGGAAAGGTGAAAAATAAATAAAAATATTGACTGTATAAATGTAAAACTTATTGTGCCTGACTCAATAAAAAAAAGATTAAAAAAAGAGTTTGTGCAGGTTGCACAAACTCCAGCCCGTCAGGACATCGAGTCCACAATTTCCCTAGCAGGCAAAGGACCAGAGCTAGCTTTCGTTCCTTGGTGCGTTGTGCGAGGTGCATCCACCTCCCTGCAGCACATACTCTCCTCAGCTGAAGCCTATCAAACAAAACGTTTATCAGGAAACCGTATTACATCTCTCCCCCCCCTTCGCTCCTCTCTCTCTCCCCTCCGTTACACAGCACCGTAAGACGTAGTGTGGAGTTGCATTAGGTAACGCGAGATACGGCTGATACTTGCCAGGGCTGCCAACATTTGAGTTCAGCTTGCAGTGAGATTTTCTTTTTGGTGAACCGAAAAAAGCAACGTTCATCTGTATTGAACATGTACAAAGGGTTTCCCATTAATGTACCGGGCACTACAGTGGAATACGCACATACACAGTGTACCCGCGACTCTTACAATGAAGGCTCGATAATCAGCTCACAGCATATAAAATGGCATATAGGTGTAAGCAGAGGTAAAGTGCTATTTTATAAGTGTGGGGGGGGGGGGGGGGGTCCTCACCTCCAGGCTCCTCCGGGAAGATCTTTTTTAAAATATTGAAGTTAAATGCATCAACCTGGTGCATTTTGAGAGCAAAGTGAATTTATGGATACATCTCTCAACACCCATATGAAACAGAGCTGTAAACAGATTTTCTTTTTCTTTATGGATATTTTACAAATCACTCCGCTTTTAAACTGTATTCTTGTTTTACTGTCATAGTATTTCATAACTGTTTTTCATTTATTCTCATAAATGGTGACCAAACCGTTTGAGAGCCACTGAGATAACTAGACTAAAGTTAACTATCTAAACAGAGTCCCTTACCTCACTGAGCTGTAGTCCAACCCGGAGAGACGTGATGTATGGAATACATATTTACCGTTACACGTCATATGAATGAAGTGATTGCCATGATAATACAACGGGAGAATGGAATGGCGTTTGGCGATTAGGCCCCGGTTTGCAGGATAATCATTCAGGAGGTAAAGAACCGCTCTGATGAAATCCCCGGGGTCTAGACACTGGTGGTGGTGATAAGTAGGTGGGACCGGTCTGAAGGAGGAAGGTTTAGCTTTGTCCTGGAGGAGACGGGAGCGAGAGGGGTGGAGGAGGGTTACGTGTGGTCACCTGAAATGACAACTGACAGGAAGGAAGAGCAGGCATTTAAGGAATTTAACATGTGCAGCAATTGGCTGCTGAGGGGTGACGCCCACACATTTAATGAGGGGGGAGAGAGCAATAGAGTGACGTGTAAGTGACTCATTGTTAGGTCTTCCTTATTGAACTTGCGCTAAAGCTTTAATTTCAACCCGGAGAGACGTGATGTATGGAATACATATTTACTGTACACGTCGTATGAATGAAGTGATTGCCATGATAATACAACGGGAGAATGGAATGGTGTTTGGCGATTAGGCCCCGGTTTGCAGAATAATCATTCAGGAGGGAAAGAACTGCTCCGATGAAAACCCCAAAACCAGTGAAGTATAGAATACTGAGATGAACTGAGTTTCTTACCTTGTAGGGTGACTGTGGTGATCTGGTGATGAAATAATAGATTAACATATGTATGCGGCAGGAGGCCGGAATCACTGTCGGAGCTTACGGGTCATGCTGAGACTCTGACGGCCGAAATCAGTGCCGGTCTTATCTGAAAACGACCTGAGGGTCGCCTGCCTGGCTAGCAGGTGGCCCACAGTGCACGAGACCGAAGTCTACGGTAGGGTGACCAAACGTCCTCTTTTGCCCGGACATGTCCTCTTTTCACGCCCTGTCCGGGCCGTCCGGGGGGAGTTTATAAATTTATGAAAATGTCCGGGTTTCGCGGACCGTTTGCATGTACTTAAATTGACTGGCGCATTGCACAGAATACTACGGTACTCTGTTGCGTGTGTGACGTAATCCCTGAATCTGAAGCTTTGCGGGCGGCTCTACAACTACGCTGACACACAAACAGAGGAAGGGGACAGAGCGGACCGCAGCTCACATTCACAATGCCAAAGCGCAAATGTACTTTTACAGATGAATTGCAGAAGAAATTCCAAATGTACCGACCCGGTCGGAACAAATGGGAGGCGGAGTGCACCGTGTGCAAAGCTTGCACATATGTGTGTGTGTCCAATAAAGGTGCAGGCGATCCTAAAGCGCACATGGACACAGACAAACATAGGAAAGCTGTGCAAGGTGAGAGTTTGTCGGCAAAGTTGAAAGACTTCTTTGTTAGACCAGGCGAAACAGAGGATGCTGTAAATGCAGCGGAGGGTGTGTTTGCATTTCAAACTGTGAAACATCACAACAGCTACAGATCTATGGATTGCTAAAAAAAAGCATTTCCAGACTCTGACACTGCCAAAAAATTCAGTAGTGCACGCACTAAAACCGAAGCCATTGTCAATGGAGTTATAGCGCCCCACTCGATAGATGTCGCACATGAAGCACTCAAAGACATCCAGTACTGTGGTGTTTCTACAGACGGGAGTAACCACGGAGCAGTGAAAATATTCCCAATCGTAATCCAGTACTTTGACTGGAAGAGGGGTGGCATGCAAACAAAATTAATCAAGGTTAAAGACACACCAAATGAGACAGCAGAAACCATTGCACAATATCTCATTGAAATATTGGCAAAAAAACAATTTGTCTGAAAAATGCATTGCATTTACTGGCGACAATTGCAACACAAACTTTGGAGGAATCCGACGTGATGAAGGGGGAAAGAATGTGTTTGTAAATTTGAAGAGGTTGCTGCAGAAGAACACTGATCGGTGTGGATTGCCCAGCACACATATTGAATAATTGTGTTCATCATGGGGCAGACACAATAGATATTGACCTTGAGAATATCATGTTCAAAATCTACCAGTACTTCCACATTTACACTCTGCGCACTGAGAGCCTGAAGGAGTACTGTGATTTTGTTGACATTGAATACAGAAGGATGCTTTCTCACAGCAAGACAAAGTGGCTGTCATTGTTCCCAGGCATTGAGAGGATGATACAGATGTTTCCAGCCTTAAAGGCATTCTTTCTGTCGCAGCAAAAACCACCCATAGTGATCAAGAAGTTTTTTGTAAACGAATTCAGTGAGATCTACTTCTGGCACATGCACTCACTCATGTCTGCGTTCCACACCCACATTCAAGACATGGAAAAGGAGAAGAACTCCATTATGGAGGTAAAGAAAATCATGAACAGCATCCACACCATTCTTCTTGAACGCAAGAGCAACAACTTCATGTCCCTTAAAGTTAAGAGACTACTGGCACAAAAGCGTAGTGATGGACTTGGTAAGGAATATGACCAGTTCTGTGCTGATGTGCAAGGCCTGTACAGTACATGTCTGGAGTATGTGGAGAAGTGGATGACTCCCATGGAAGAGTTCTCCACATTCACGTGGATGGATCTGAGTGAGCCACCAGAGTGGAATGATGTGGAGGCCTGCATCAAGTTCCTAGGAGAGAAGGGGGTGGTAATTGGTGATGTCAAGTGTTTTGACCAGGTCACCAATCTGAAGAGATTCACAGAAAGGTGCAACCGTGATGAGGAGTTCAGTGGCCTGCAGGTGCACCAGAAGTGGACCAAATATTTTGAGAAGGCCAAAAGCATTGCATGTTACTCAGAACTACTGAAGATTGCACAGTTTGTCTTTGCACTTTCCTCTCACAATGCAAATGTTGAGAGGGTTTTCTCACTGATGCAGAGCCAGTGGAACAAGGAGAGGAACCAGCTGTCTGTTGAGTCACTGAAGGGGATTCTATTTGTGCAATACAATTTGAAAGACATGTCTTGCAAAGACTTTCATGCTTATTTGTTGAGCAACCGAAAACTGCTTGGAAAGATCAGCTCCACAGCAACATATCGATGGGCAGACAAGGAGGATGAAGAAGAAAAGCAGGATGAAGAAGATTGAAGTATGCAGCTATGCAGAGAGAGAAAGCTATGTAGCTGTGGGAGATAAACTTTTAACTTTTCATTTTAAATTGGGACCCTAGAAAACAGTTTGAAGCTAGAAATATGTGAAAAGTTGTCGTTTCACTGTGGTTGTTTACAATAACAGGGCCTGGAATTGTGTTTACAAACATTTAAAGTAGGCTTATATTTGGTTCATGGTGCCTCAAAATGTGTTTGGTTTGATTTAGGTAATCAAATGTTATGTTATGTTATGTTCACTAATGGCAATTATGCAAATGTGAAATCCAAAACTGCATTGTGCACTTTTAAAATAATTACATTAGTATCTTTGTGAGGTTACTGTTTTATTGTTTACATTGACAAGATACAAAGAGATTATTTGTTAAAGCTTGATTTTCTATTTTCTACTATTTCATATATTTTGTTATTTATTTTTTGTCTAGTAAGACTTGAAAAGAGAGCTATTATTTTGTTACAGGATGATGTTTAAGTTATTCTTGTGCATTTGAGATTTGTCAGAGATAATTCTAGGCATAATAAAGCATGTTGATTGTTGAGTAACCTTGGTTTGGTGTGTCTTTGGTTATAGAGAGATATTATTGTGTTATATACAGTAAAATAATATAAATAATAATTGTATATCCATACAGAGGAGGCATACTTTAAAACAATAAGGCATCTTTGAGTAAACGTTGAGTATCATTAAGTATCTCGAGGCTGGGGGCAGCATGTCCTCTTTTTTGGAAATGAAAATATGGTCACCCTAGTCTACGGGGACCCGCAGTCCACAAGACCGAAGTCTACGGGGACACAAGGTCCTTTCTTTTTCTCTCTTTTACTCTCTCTTCTCTTCCTCTCTTCTTCTTACGACCTGACGTCGCAGGGTATACATTTTTACACAGGCACATTTGAACACACACCGAAGTCTACGGGGACACACATTCCGCGCAGACACGAAGTCCACAACCTAACGTCGCAGGGTATGTATTTTACACAGACACATTTGAGCACAGGCCTGGGATTAGATACATGCGTGCAGGAGAATGTAGCCCGTGACATGTAGATGCAACGTGAGACGAGACATTATTCCCTGTGGGCGGGAGCCCGCGGACTAGTTCAGGGATGCAGTTTGAAATCCGATACCATAATGTATGTAAACGTGTTATGAACCACCACCAGTTATATGCATAAACCATAGTTAGGGTCTGAGAGATCGTTGGATGGCCAGCACGGCGCTGATGTCCGGGCGAGTGTAGGATGTGAAGGCAGAGGAGGACCGCCGTCCAGTTGTTGGAGGGAAGAGGAAGAATACCTTTATTGCAGCAGGTTTGCTGCACCTATCCTGAACGAGCCCTGAGATGCTCTTAAGACACCACCACCAGTTATATGCATGTTTACCATAGGTAAACTGGAGAGATCTTGGATGCCGGCACGAGCCGATGTCCGGGCTAAGAGGGAGATGTAGACAGTGAAATGCAGCTGTTAGCTTGAGTACAATAATGCATGAATATCGTACCCTGGCTTATCATAAGCCATGTGAGCATGAAACCAAATATAATTGAGGTGCAATATGCGCAGCATACAATAATGTACGCTTAGGTAAATACTGAAACACGACCCGTGATATAGGACTAGCTTAATTAGCAGTTTAATTACGCCACGGTGAGACATAGATGCTGATATGCTTGATTGGGTGATTAAGACTGTCTTCTATCATCTTAGGTGAACTTCTCATTCTCCCTGAAAGAAACCCCCCAAAACCAACGGATGGGGCAGCATCCGTGACTGTGTTGAAGCTTGAAACTGCGGTACTTACTGAGCATTGTGACGGGTAGTAGTTCCCTGAACTGCATAACTCCATGCTGTAACACGTTACAGCCGACGCTGCCTGGAACTCACCTTAACCCTGAACTAAAGGCAGCGATGCATATAACGAACATCTCGTGAATGTGTCGCAAACTGCCTCTTGCCAGCGCTACCCTGACGCCTGTTTTAGGGGTGCGGCGCAGGGAAAAGAGGCGAGAGCCTGGGCTCTGCAATGAGCCTGCTAGCCGCCTATGACTGGCTACTGAGCCGGGAGGAGAAGTAGCTTCAATGGGATGTAGCTTAAGCCCTGCCTGCCTGCAAGAGGGGTTGTGGTTGAAGCCGGAAATGGTTGAAGCTTCGCAAGCGATGAGGGCCCGTTCCGCGTGAAGGCCGGAAGCGCCGCATTTGAGCGGCCCTGATGCCAGTGATGCCCTCTCGAGAGACTGAAGGCGTGCGTCGATTGTTTGCGTGAAGTAGCCCATTTCCATTAAGCCGGAGGAACTTCTGTGGAGCCCGATATCTTGTCCTTTCCTCCCGCATCCGGGTTTGCGGGGTGGCCGGCTAGCACCGCTAGCCAACTGGGGAACGCCGCCTGTAGCTTAATCCGCGAGACTGATGAATATGTACCTGGAGCTGGACGAAGTGTCTCATTGTTAGGTCTTCCTTATTGAAATTGCGTTAAAGCTTTCATTTATCTCTCTCATTCTGACAGGGCAGAGCTCACCCTTTCCTTGTTTTAGAAACAGCTTTTAATAACCTTTAGCACAGCTAGCTAACCAGAAGGCTAACAACAACAATGCAAATTGTGAGTTTGGTAGAAATATGCTGTATAATAGTAAAGTTATTTAAGATGATGCCATATTTATTGAAGATTTACATTATAAATATTCCCCAAAATTATTCAAAAGCATATTCTTCCAAACTCCTTGCTGTAGTATGACCAACAGGAGACTATTGATGTGTGTGGTGAGTTTGGTAGCAATAAGCTGTATAATAGTGATTGAATATTATTGTATTTCTCTTTTTTCGGAGTTGCACTTTGCAGATGGTCCCTGATTACTCGTTTCTTCTCCGGCTGCGGATAGAGACCAATGTAATGTGTCCAGCTCGGCGCGTATTGCTTTTTTTGATCAAAATGTGATTTTTGTTTGTTGTCAACCTTACCACGGTACTTAGGAGACGTCATTTGTGTCTGAATAACGTTTTGTTATTGATCCGTGAAATCCGAATCTCCCAATATTGTTCCAACTTAACTGAACTAAGCCAGAAGACCGTCTCATTTCTTAGACCACTCGGTTTACTGTTCCTGCACTTTATTTTTATATTTCTATACATTTATTTTGGACGAAAACTTAGCGTGAGGAAAGGCATGTGTGGCGTGAGGTTGTGAGATATGGGTTTTTAACTGCGTGACTCTCACGCTCAATGCGTGAGTGTTGGCAGCCCTTGCGCATTAGTTTCTGTTATGGATCAGTATCAACAGTCCTGCCAGTAACGTTACGATATTATCAATACTACTTTAGTTATAGCCTGATATATGATAGCTAACTTTACAATGTTGTGATGTGACTGACGTTAGCTAACATTAACTGTAGCTAACGCCGGTGTTCCGGATTAACCGGTTTACAGAGGTGGGGGGCGTGGCCTTAGACTGAAATACACATTTTGATCACTTCTTCTGTCGTTTACATAAATCTTTTGGTATATTTGGCTCGATAGGAAGACTTTGATGCACATTCAGTACCAGTCTGTGAGGTTGTGGTTACGATGGCGATATCCGGACGCGAACAGCGAGGACTACAAAAAGAAAAACGAGTTGACTGTGGATGTCTGATCAAAACATTGCGAACTCCAATAAATAATTTAAACCAGCTATTGTTGCAATACTAATTTCTGAATATTATCCTTAATGTGATACCAAGTTCATCTGAGACCTGTGTACACCTTCAGACAGCCTCCAAGTGAAGCTTGCGTTGTTTACTCACAGTTTGAAAGCAGCGTGGAGAAGTCTTCAGCTGTGGTAAACTGTGATCCTCTCAAGTAAACTGCGATCCGCCCAGGGAAAAATGGGATCCACCCAGGTTAAACCGTGATCCGCCTCTGTAAACCAGTTGATCGGGAAACCAGTTAATTCGGAACACCGGTCACTCACCAAGACAGCTGCTCTGTTTTCCACTGGTTCTCCTCACACCACAGCTCCATTTCTCTCGGATGGCCGTTATTTTTTCTAATCCTTGGCTGCTCCTGGTCTCTTGGACGCATAGCAAGCTCATAATTATAATCATATGCATTTGAATATATATTTTCAACCTCTTCTGTGTCAAAACTAGCATTGTGATCCATGTTTATTCATACGTTAGACCGGCCGCTCTCCCCCATGTTACGTCACACACGGGAGATCACCTGGGGAGGCTTTTTTTATGCGGAAGTAAAAATGTCTTACAAAAACGACGCTAGATATCACTGTAGTGTATATTTCGGTATATATTTTAGAAAATCTAGTGTACATATCTTTTTCCTACACATTTATTCATTGGTGTGTCTCTAACCTGCAAGTTGCTCTTCAACCGGGAAGTGAGCATAATGTCCACTTTAAAGCGGACCTATCATGCTATATTTGAATAATACATTGTAGGGCCATACCTATATAAAACATGTCTATTTTTTTTTCAAAATACCAAACAGACCATACATTTTAGCCATGCCTCATTTCGCTCTATTTGCTGTATTCTAGCCCTGTTTTTGCAAGGGCTGATTCTGTGGCAAATGAGCTGCAGCTGACCATGCCCTCATGCAAAGGAGGGGGGCGAGGCACGAGCGTCATGTTCCCACGGCAACCTCTCATTCCCTGATAGGTGGAGAGTTGCCTATATAGGCGGAGCTCCTTGTTTCTGACATCAGAGATATTTCAAATCTGTATCAGGTCTGTATCAGATCCGTTGCAGCCCCGTTTTTTGAGATTTGGTATGGAGGGAAAAGAGAGAGGGTTGTGTTTTCTGACACTTGGTGAGTTCCCTGACACACGGGGGACACATATTCATGTATAAAGACGTACAAAGTGCATTTTGCATGATAGGTCCCCCTTTCTTGATAAGAAATACCATAATGTATTATATCGTATAATAGTACTATCATTTCTAAATGTCCTTTGTCTGTTCATAATCTGACATCTGAAGAATACACACCACCAGATTGATGTAGCTTCATAAATGAAGGTCCTTATTCAATGAAAGAGGACATTCTGAGACATCATTTCTACCAGTAATGGCTTTGTGGCTCTGACGTGTAAGCTCTCTATTGTAAGGTAATTGAGGTATTATTACATCGTGAAATTGGGTCACTTTAATACTGGAAGGAAATAGTTAACAAGACAGCAGGCGTTCCCTTCTTTTACAGAGATTGCCATCAAAAGCAAAAATAGTGGTTTCAAGAGATGATCGATACTCAGGATCAGAAGTGGTATGACCCTAAAAATTATTTCAAAACCCAATGGTTTCTATATGACCTGGATGTATTTTTAAGAATTAAGTTACATTTTGGTGCCATTAATGGAAAAAAGTGAAAGAACTGCAATATTGCATATTGTTGCGAGCAGTGACTGTACGTTTCAAAACCATTAGAGGATTCTCAACCATGACACAAACACAGAATATCTTTCGATTGAAAGAGATATTTGCTTTAGAAAAGGAAAAATCTCCTTGGATGTTTTGTATACAATAATTGCCCAATGTCTTACCAAATTTGGCGATGGTGAAATGTTCTGATCAAATGAAGGGTGAAGGGTGAAGAGCTAAGGTACTAGAACATTATATGTTTACACACTAAGTAAAATCATTAATTGTTTTTTTAAAGAAAATGCTGGATATTATGCCAATAACGCTCCCTCCAATCAGTTATTCTTTACAGGTGATGTGGGACAGCTGTAAAGCAAAGTGGTGCTCTAATGCATTGGATCTCGTCAAACCGACATGTTTAGTGAAATGACAGACACCTTACGCTAGGCAACCGTGTAATCAGCTGTCCTGTCACTTGTGTGTGACTGTGATATTATAGGCTCAGATAATTATCTCTTAAATGATCAACAGCAGCTACATTTAGGCCATCAAAACAGACAAATAGACATCAATGTTCCTCTCCCCTAAATCACTGTGTACATCAGCAGTGCACCAGGCATTTCAAAACTATTAGAATTAAATAAGTAAAAAGGCAATTTCTATTGCCAAAAATGTATTCAATGCGTGATTGCCCCCTTATTGGATAGATGGGTGATCAGACCGACCTTGGGCTTACCTGGCTTAAGTCAAGGGTCCAAACATTGGAAGGCCCTCCTAACTTTCATTTACAAAACTGTGGTTGGTGTCTCTTGGAGGGAGACACCAACTCGCGCCGATTTTTGGGACTTGTGACTCAGATTGACGCGACTCAGACTTGGACTCGTGAATTCTCGCGCACGATGACTTGGACTCGGACTTTTGAATTCTCGCGTCCGCTGACTTGGACTCGGACTCGTGAATTTTTCCCCCCACGATGACTCGGACTCGACTTCTACATTGACGCTCCGACTTGGACTCGAGCACATTTTTCTCGAGTGAATTTTTCCCCCCACGATGACTCGGACTCGACTTCTACATTGACGCTCCGACTTGGACTCGAGCACATTTAATATACAGGTTACTACTCACATTTTGCTCATGCTTACTTTTGATTTCTCATCTTAAGGTCTTTATCATCTGTTCAGATAAATGTTAAATGTCCTTATCAATACAAATTATGGCTGAAAAATAAAAAATAAGAACCTAGTTCTAATAAACCAAAATTATCCATAAAATGCAGTGACCTTGCTGAATACCTTAACTTTGGCTCTGTCATGCTTCGGCATTGAGATGACCCATTGGCAATCCTTTTAAAATCCACATTTACAGAGCAATTTTAGCCATATTAATATTAAGCCAAGTTTATATAAGTGTTGCCTCAAACTATTTATAAGTAACTGAAAATAAAGTATCAGCGTTTTATGTAATATGATCATCAGCTTATGTAATATGATGTTCTTGTTGCTGTGGCTCTCTGGCTGTAACACTTGTTTACTGAAGACCTGGAAGCTAGATTGAAAAGCAAATCTTCGTTCCATCCAAGGATCACTCAGTTGTTGAGGTTGCACTTCCACAAAAATAACTATGCTTATTGCTGCCAAAACATGTCTTTGAGCAGCTATTGAAGAGAATATATCAGAATATCAGAATATGACATTAAGCTAACAATGGACTGGAGAAAAAAAAACAGTCACTGGGATACGTATGTCAAAGGTTATCCATATATTTTTAAAGCAGCAATACACTGTCATTTCCAGGCCCTTGTGGGTGGGAAACAACACATAATCTAACCCTTGAAAGCATCTAAACATGCAGTTCTGCAGCTCTGGACTGTGAGATTTACAAGTGACTGGACAATGCATCCATTTTGAGAGAGAAATGCAAAGAAAAACACAGACAAGTGTTTCTGTTTTGAGCCGGTTTTTTCATGTCCGTGTCCTAAAGTTCATATCATTTACTGAGTAGAAAACCCAGCTTCAGTCGTGGGAAGCATGGATATGGGTTCATGTAACCATACTACAGTGTGTTAATGTTGAGTTGCTCAAAAATAGCAAGCTAAAGTGTCAAACATGTTTGGAAACCTTTGCTTCTAAGGTAATTTAGCTTGTCTTGTGTTGGGAAAATACTGAATACTCTTTCAATATCAGAGTAGTACATGATAACAAAGCCTTAACTGTAACTGTGTACGTAACCGGATGTGTGATTACATAGAAGAACCTCATGAGACAATGTGTTGAACATACGATAGCTATGTTCCCACAATTAATCATGATGACACAGCCCCTAGGGAGATAGGCATATGACTGTCATGTTTATTGCTTACGCGGGCCTTAGCTAATCTGAATTAAGCATAGAATACTACTTTGAACCGGTATACATGTATCTTGTGACTGTAAAACACCCTGTCTTGTATATAAAGCATCTGAAGGACACTGTTCAGGGACTAGTTGTACCATATGCTCTGTATGTGATGACTACTTCTATTCTTGCAAGGATAATAAATACATATATCCTGATAGTGAAGTTCAAGCTGGTGACGAGTGATATTTTTCTAACATCTTGTAACTTTTGCATTTTACAATATAATGTTACTTGCTGCTAACATTAAGACAGATTTTGTGGCAGTAAATACAACAAGCGCAACCATCTGAGCTTCACGAGATATTTGATCTTACGGTTAATAGCAAGGCTATTTCTTTTTCCCAGCCACTTCTCACACACATTGTCTTTTAGAAAATACCCTTGCCGAGCTACAACACAGTTGCCCATACAGCTACTGTCTCAAAAGAAGCATAGATGTGCTTCTAGTGAGTGTCAAAGCACTGCTGGCCTCCACTAAAGACACGCTGAGCCTGACAGCTACTCATGGTTAGCTTTGACTACCCACGCTGTCACCACATCCTAACAATCCCTTCATTGTCATATAGCCTATTGTGTATCTCCTCTGCTGACTTTTAGCCATCTAAGCACTGTAGGTGCTTGGATGGCAGTGTTGGTCTCTTGGTCTACCATTTTGGTCCAGACAGGAATACCTTTACTACTACTGTAGGGATTCCGATGACACTTTGCACATTGATGATCCCTAGAAGATGAATCCTACCAACTTGGTCTCTATATAGCAACACTAGAAGGTCAAAGGTAATATAATAATATCCATTAGAGGAATTAGTTGTTTTACTTGCTGAAGCCCTCAGTTTACTGTTGCCACCATGCGGTTTGAAAGATGTGGGCATGCAAATTCCCAATACCCTCTTTGTTGTCATATACTGTGTATCTCTGCTGAATTTTAGCCATGCAAGCATAAATGATTGCGTGGCTAAAATGCAGTCATTTATGCATTCACCACTTTGGTCCAGAATGGAATTACTGTACCACTACTGGAGGCATTTCAATGACATTGTACATTAATGATTCCCAGAGGATGAATCCTGAATTAATGAATTTGCTCAACTTTTTGTGCATTTGTGGTTGCTGTATATGCTAATGCCCTGATTTTTGTGTTGCCACCATGCAGTTTATAATCACTAACTTAAAAATGTGGGCATTAGCGGAAAATTCTTAACACCCTCTTCATTGTATATCCTCTGCTTTTGCATCATGCACACATTCTGAGTCTTTGGATGACAGTGTTGGTCTTTCCGTCCACAGCTTTGGTTCAGCCTATCCTGGAACATCACAACATCTTCTTGAGGGATTGCAACTTCAGTTTGGACATTGTTGATTCCAGGAAGATGAATCCTACTCATTCTCATCAGAGTTTGCTTCCGCATGTTAGCATTTTGCAAATGGTTTATTATCATGGTTTTGCAAGGGAACCATCGCTGAATCTCGCCCTCAGCCCCCAAGACCACTGGTATTGGTTTAAAGAAATATAAACGAGTTGTATTCTGTGTTCTTACCCCTCAAGCAGAATCATATTTTGACAAAATTATAATCTGCTGCTTGTCTGTCTGCAGTGGATCAGAAGCTTAAGTGAACGTCATAATGTCTTCGATATTTAGTTTGAATTGCAGTTGGATGCATTTTGCTTGTGAAACCATTTCATGCAATTTGAAAAAGTTCCTTTAAAACAATGGTTGGAATGGTCTATCATTTGTCATTTTATGCTAATAGTAACTGTGAATTCAAACGTAATTGTCCTTTCCCCTTTCAGTGCTCCTGCCTACAGGCTTCCAAACTTAGTTCCTTTGTGGTGGTGCCTTTCAATCACTGCTGAAGGGTGGGCACTTTCCCTTTAGGATTTCAAAGCTCTTCTTGGTAAGCTTCAAATTAAGACTTTTGCTAAATTTGTTAGAATATGCTCTAATCAAACCTCCAATTGCAAACAAAGCAGTGTCTTAAGAGCTTAAAAATAGCTGCAAAATAGATATCTGTGATGTTTTTTTTACTATGAGTGCTGTAGAAACCTAATATTTAAACAAGGGCACGTTTGTGAACTGCAAATCACATCAACTGCCGGAAATTGATACTAGCTTTAGATTGCTATTGAATTTTCTCTTCTTTTTAAATTGTTGGTAAAAACAGGATAGTCCATCATTGAGGAGCTTCATGTGCGGCCTTTGATATTTGCTCTTTGATATTGACCACACAATCAATAGAGCTTTCCTATAGCAGAGCTAGTAATATTACTCAATTTTCACAGTTAGGTAATATTAGTCCCGTAAGAGCCTATCTATTGAACCGACCACACACAGACCTTTTATTTTCCGTAGAAATCCTTGGGATTCAGTTCGGGAACTACCACATTGTCCAGTTAAAATGGCAGCAGCAAGACTCACATTCAGTAGATTAGTTTCATATTATCTCTCAGTGTCTGTTGTTTGCCAAAATTAATTAACGTTGGACGGAAATCAAAGCAGGGAAATGTTAATCATGGAGAGACAATCAACTGTAGTCGACTGAGATAAAGTCATTAAAAATCTGTTTGAATGAGAACCAAATGTAATAAAGTATGCCCGATTGTACGCCCAATTTAAATTAAGTGTGGCCATTGAAAATGTTTTGGCTGACTCAAGTCTAAACTAAACGAGAATGTATTTGTTGTCACTGTTGTAATGTAAGTTTGTAAGATACCCTCTTAGGTCTTTGAACACTATATTTGTATTTTGTGCCTCTACTGAGACATGTTTCCATGTTTTAATGTTAAAAAGGTATTTATTTTTCTCATACTGCCTGTGCTGCAGCACCTCTTTTCACCCTCTGTCTGAAACCAGAGCCCAGTCTGCTCCGATTGGTTAGCTGGCCAGCTGTGTTGTCATTGGTCAACCGCTTAGAGATGTCTCACCCCTTAGAGTATCATGTACCCTACGTCAGGGCCGTATCCAGGATTTCCTAAATACAGAGGTCCAAATATGTTAGGGGGGTTCGGGGGACACCCCCCGAGATTTTGGGGATTTTCATGATCTAGTTAGGTGCTTTTTAAGTCCTGTGGGGGGTCACACATTGGATAATATATTGATTTCAAACCATGTCAGTGGGCTGACAATGTCAGCATAAATTATTTTTGAAAGTGTAATGCATCCAAATCAGCTGATTGTTACTATTAATGATCTGGACAGCAGAAGAGGCTAAAATGATCACAAAACATTGTCAACATTCATTTTCCATGTCTCTCTCCTTTCCATAACCTGCAGCCTCTCTTCTATCTTCTTTAGTCTCTCTGTCTTCTTCCTGTTCATTACTCTCTCTGTCCTCTACTCTTTCTCTTTGTTCAATCTCTCCCTCGTTGTTCACTTTTTGCTCCTCCTCACTTGTCGCTCCTGCCAGTGAGTTAAAAGCAATTCAGCAATTTAGTTCATTTCACTTGTTTGTTTGCATTCCTTTTGTCATTTAAATCTGTTTGTTTGATTCTCAAAAGAGAAGAAAGATGTAAGCAAATTGTTTTTTATACAATTGTATGTTATTATGACATCATACCTGCAATAGATGTATGTTGTTTTAAAATGATGCCTATTGTAAATTAAGACTATTGTTAAGACTCTCTCTCTCTCTCTCTCTCTCTCTCTCTCTCTCTCTCTCTCTCTCTCTCTCTCTCTCTCTCTCTCTCTCTTACCAAAGCTGAGCTTCGACTGACGTAGTCTTTTCATTACATCTGAGTCAGTGTAAAAATAAAACAATACAATGTTATATCTCTAAGAAAAGCATTACAACGTCTGTTAAAAGGTAATCATTCTGACATTGGATGAATTGAATTAACTTTAGCTCTCTACCTAGTTTATTCACGCAATTTAAACCAAAGTATAGCCTATAGATGCAATCAGTGGCGTTGCGCAATATTTCGGGGCTCCCCCGTAGGTCGGACAATGGGGCCCCGCCCCCTCCCCTAAATCAATAATAGAGTGACATGGGATAGACATCGCGGCAACTTTTTTAAATGTTTATTTTTTCAGGCATCTTTTGTAAACAGTATAGGTCAGTAGGAACTTTCTGTATAAAGATCCATCTGATTTAAACAGTATAGGGTCAGTAGGAACTTTCTGTATAAAGATACATCTGATTTAAACAGTAGGGTCAGTAGGAACTTTCTGTATAATATACATCTGATTTAAACAGTAAGGTCAGTGGGAACTGTATAATAATATACATCTGATTTAAACATCATTGACAAATACAAACAAGTGGCTGTGTATGTAACATGAAGGTATATTGTAGAACGTTATAGCCTATCATCATTGGAGTTCACACAACGGAACGGTTCACATATATATAAAATTCTGTATAAAAGAAAAGTAGCCTACAAAAAACAAACAAATAAAACACATCCTATAGGCTACATAGAGGATGCAATCAGGAGCTGCTTTGTAGGCATTCTTCTGCGCAAAGTCCTGTATAATTAAGCAATAGCTCACGACAGGCCGTGGTATATGCTCATTATGCTAAGGGGCGTGGTTCCGCCCGACGCGAAGCGGAGGGTCGACAACCCCCTTAGCTGTGATATAATGAGCATATATCACGGCCTGAAGTGAGCTATTGCTTTTATAAAACGGTTACCAAGTGTGGCAATATGAAAGAAAAATACACACTCTAATTTAAATAGTTTTTATTAGTAAATGATGATGTTTAAAATAAAATAGTCCCTCCGTTGCCTTCTGCACAAAAGGTGGTTGCTATGCAACAACACTAACAGCAAGCGAACATATTAGACAGAGAGCGTTGATCCATTATTTGGCTGTTTATTTACATTAATGTGTATGTTGCTGTTTATTGTGCATCCACTGAAAAATTGTCCAGCATCAGTAGCATGGCTTACGTGGTCACTTGTATAGGTTGAGGTTGTTCGAGGCTGTTGCTTGGCATGGCGAGAATATTGCTCCACTTTCTCCGGTCCCCGAGATTGGGCTTCCAGTAGCTCTGGAGAGAGCTTTCGCACCTGTGGCCACTAACGGTCATAATTTATCTGCTTTGTTTCAAGACCCGCATCAGAAAGCTTTTGAATGGTGGTACTTTTCCAGTTGGTCTACCTGCTCTTCACGTAGCTCTGCATGTCGTAGTTTAGGTGCTTTTTTTTCTGGAGATAGGCACTGCTCAATCCACTCCTCCATAGTAAGACCCCCCCGGAGTTCGAAGTTAATCTTAAATGTTTCCATTTTATGCTTTGTACGTTTGTTTCGTAACGGAAGAAATTGAAATATATTTATAAAACTGACAAGTCAAATCAAGCAATCTGATTGGTCGATAGCGTTTTTGCGGACCTCTTTGATTACAGATTTGAAAACATCGTTGCTTGCTTTAAAAGTAGCACAATTCATTATGTTAAACCTTCAAAAGTATCTAGATATCCCTGCCCTAATGCCAAAGGAACTGCACACTGAATATCTTTTGCCGTTTGATGTCTATATCTGGACCGCTGCGTCAAAAAGGAGGGCTTCTGCCCCGTTACTTCTCCGCTGCTTTCTTGTTGCCTGCAGTTTGCTTTTCAGCCCAACGGTATACTGTTTTTCTCAGACGCGGAGGGATACTGACTTGTTGTGAAAAGTAACTTACAATTCTACCCGTGGTATACGCTCAGTATATCACGGGTAAGAACCAATCAGATTGCTTGATTTGACTTGTCCGTTTTATAACAGTCTTTAAATCTATAGCCTACTGCGCGCGTCGGCTCTCAATACTAAGGACTACTAACCCAGACAGTCTCTCTTGCGACATTGTGCTCCTCAAATATGTCTTTATTAATTTAAGTTTTGAGAAAGATCTCTCAGCACTGGCAACAGTCACGGGTATAGTTAAAAACAATTTCAGTGCTGTGGCAACATCGGGGATACTTGGCAAAATGGACTGATTTTCAATGAGCAGGGTTTGTGCAAGGTCTTTGATTGTTCCACGCTCAATTGTCTTTATGGTAGGCCTAAGAGCATTAGGGACAGGATCTGGAAAGCAAACTCGGCTGACAGGTCGTCTTTATACTGGCCTGATAAAGCACTTGCGGACTCAGACAAATCCTTGTCTGTTGCGCGCAAAAGTTCGCGGGGAAGCAGAAAAGAAAATCGCTGTGCAACTTCGCTCATTCCAACAAATCGATTTTTGAGTTGGGCAACGACAATATCGATATTTGCGTAAAATACCGCCAATCTAAAATGCTCCCCTGGGTCTTGGAGCCGCTGGTCCTCGCAAAGCTCTGAAAATTGCCTCTTTGTGCGCCTTGCGCGTCTGTCTTTGAAGAGACTGTGGACACCCCATGAGGATGCCAGGTCTTGCGCTTGCGCTTTTAAGCCATCAAACTGTCCTCGGAGTTGGGCAAGTGTATCGGTTGCGTTACCAAGCATTGCTGTCGCCTGTAAGAGGTCCACGTCTTTGCGCTGGAGAGCTTGGGACACAATGTTGACTGTTTCAAGGACCTTGCCCTGTATTGTAGTCATTAAAACAAACTCAAAGCTCTCCATGGCCTTTTTCAAGCCAGTCGCCTCGGCACGTTCCTCGCTTTTTTTGGAGAGCAAGTCTATCTTAGTTAGCGCTTGCATAATGTCAGCATAACGGAACCGCAATGATTGGACGGCGTCTTGTCTTGATGCCCATCGTGTCGGGCATAGTCTCTTCAGTGTAGGCTGGCCAGCCTTGGGCATTGAGAGGTGTGTTTCCAAAAGCTCCCATCGTTTGACGCTTCCACTAAAGAATACATATAGCCTTTCAACAGTGTGGTAGAAGTCTTTTATCTCAGGTATATTTTGGCATGCGTCATTGAGTACAAGGTTTAAATTGTGCGCAGCACAATGAATGTACACTGCGTTGGGCTCTTTATCCCTTATGCGTTTTTGTACACCGCAGTAGACACCACTCATATTGCTAGCCCCGTCATATCCCTGTCCACGGCACTTCCCAAGTAGTATCCCCTTTCTCTCCATCGATTCGAGAATTTCTCTCTCTAGACCTGCAGCAGTTTGGTCTGTGACTGCATGGAAGCCCAACATTTTTTTGTTTATTTTCACCTCTGTAGGGTTTCCATTTTCATAATTTGCTATAGTAACATATCTGAACACTTGACTCAGTTGGTCTACTTTTGAAATGTCCTGGGTAGTATCCATTATAATCGAATAGAATTCTGCATTCTGTATGTCTGTAATGATTGTGTCCTGTACTTTTTTCGATAGCAATGAAATTATTTCGTTTTGAGTTTGAGGACTTAGGTAGCGCACCTTCTTTTTGCTTTCAATAAGCCTTTGCAGAACTGGATCATAACGTGCCATAAGTTCTATGGTAGATAAGAAATTACCATTATCTATATCACCTATTTTCTCTCTGTGACCCCGGAAAGCAGAGTTGCGAGAGGCCAGTGTTAGTGCAACATCAGTTATTCTGGTTAGGACCTCGGTCCAAAACCCCACCTCTCTCTTAAACTCAGATGATATTTGCGCGTCAATGGTCAGATTATTTTTCCACGTATCATACACGACACATGAGAATTCGTGTTCCTTAATCTTTTTAGAGAGACCCTGCCAATCATTTATTCCTATTCTCCACGCTTGGTGGAGGTGATGGGCAGACGGTCTGTCACCGAACAGCCAGCACTGCTCACAGTACACCCGGTCCATAGATGGCGAGTAACATAGCCACTTGCGCGGAATTCTACATCCAATTTTAGATGTTTTGTTATAGAACTCTTTTGAAAAGCACCTTCCCTTCCCATCCCTTTTGAATGGCCCTTCAGGCTTGCATGGCCCGTTATTCAGAATGTACCGTTTAACATCATCGTCTTCTAAATCTACAGGGAATTTCCCCCTATCAGTAGGGTATTCAGTCACAGAGTTGTCGCTGGCCAACGTGTCCCTAGGGTGGGTGGGAGCTGCTGTCACCGTCGGGGCACGGCTAGCTGGCTGGGCAACCTTGGCTATGTCTGAACTGGCCTCGGAGGGGGCACAGCTGACTTCTTGCTGACCTGCAAAAATGAACAGATTAGATTCCAATTCCAATGTAACCTGGAGCATACTCTTACTAGTTATGGCGAATAAAACGTTCTATTATTCTAATGTCTAACCTGTCTCGAAGTGCGAGCCACGACTAGCTGGCTCGGCTGTAACGGGGCTGCTGGGCTGTCTGCCTCGACTCGGAGCTGGGGGCCGGGGGCCGGGGGGGGGTTGCTAGCGGTCTATCTGCAGTAACGTTAGAGTCTACGTCTACCTTTGCTGCCTGCCGGAACAATGACGTTATTTTAGGTAGTTTTGCCCTCTCCTGTTCGGCTTTCGCTCTCATTTTGTTTTTCTGAGCACCGCTTGGGTAGTGGCGCTTCATTTTTCATGTTTACCGGCAACGCAACTAATGAACGTTATTTATATGAGCAATGCTTCCCGCTTTGTTTTGAACGCTGCCCAGCCTGCCAATGAACATTAGTTATCAGCCGGCTAGCCCTATCGCAGGTCAGCAAATAATTATAATGATACACTGTTGTACTACTACTGGCAGCGTACACATGACGGGGACGGGGTGCCTAGCAACATAGCAGGGAGGGGGGGGCCCCGCCCTCTGCGCCCTGTTCCCGCGTTACGAAATCTAAGAGGATAGCCTACAGTGGGGGTGGGGCCCCCTAAGGTCCGGGGCTCCCCCGCACTGCGGGGGGTGCGGGGGCCTCCACTACGCCACTGGCTGCAATATAAGTTAGTGTGCATGTTGTCGGACGTCCACTAACTAACGTAAGGCGTTCACACAGGATCTGCTGGTCATATGATGTCCTCATGAACAGAAACACAAGCGGCCCGCTGGACTCAGATCGCTGGATACTTCATCACTCCTCCGCTGCTCCGGTTCAAGTCCGGGCTGCGGTGGTTTGTTGATACAGGTCGTCTTCTTCTGTTTGCTTTAATCGAGGCTACGTAGTTATGCAGCGCCCCCATCGGCAGTAAATGGAAGTACTACAAAGAACCCCGTTTAGTGCAATTATTTCACAAGTTTTGTATACACAGCTCGAAAAATATTACCGAGGTCCGGACCTCGGTGCCCTCAATGGTAGATACGGCCATGACTAAAGTGTGTCGGAGCGCTAGCCAATAGAAGCATGAGTGTAACACAGTGGCCCTTTCTCATTTCTCTAATTCCCCTCCTCAATTCCTATCCTCGTGTCTTAGTCTTACCCACAGGAGATGCGAGCGGAGGGGAAGCAGCAGACGGTTAGAGAAATGAGAAATCCTCTCCTCTGAGCGGTAATTTTAAAGAGACGTCCCTTAATGATGACAGAAGGCACAGCAGCCCTCTGTCTGATGGACAGAACTGTGGTCATGATGACATATATTTACTTTTAATTAATTCACAGTGTGGTATAATGAGACAATAACAGGCTACATATACGGACATATATACACACACACATATATATTTATATTTATATAAATATATACAATTTCAGATTCAAATAAGTATGAGAGCACTCTCATAATAACGTAACACTATCAGAGACTGGATATATTCACCTCTCTCTGGTCGCTACAATGGGGAAAATAAATTATGGACCAAAAGTTGTATTTACAAGTATTAAAAGTAAGCATAGGACACCAAACCAACTGAGACCTGTCTGTCCGCCGTACCACACGCACCTACACACTGTACCACACACACACAGCTCCTAAAGCATATAATAGGCTATATATCAGGATACAGCCGTTGGGTATTTTATTATGTGAAGCACTAAATGGTTTTAGAAAAATATCGACTCTTTGTTTGTAGATATCTACTAAACTAAAACATACAAATAAAGAGAGTAATGTAGGCCTGTTATACAGAGTGATATATGTTATACACACTGCTCTGCTTTCTGCACGGACCTCACAGCTGTTCTCACAGTAAACACATACCTGCCAACCCTACCGATTTGGGAGTCGACCGCTTTTGACATGTTTCTACCGCGTACCGATTTAGCTGGCTTTTCCTTCCGAATTTTATTCTTCCCAAATTATAAAAAATAAAACTGACACTCCATAGACACTGGACTCGACTTTTAGCGGAAACCGATTGCAGCGTGTCTGTGATCCCATTATACAAACAGTCCACTGTGTTTCTGAAAGAGAAACAACGTGCAGAGGAAGGGCAGCGTTACCACCGGCACTGCGGTCAAGCCAGCCTCCACTTCGGAAAACACAGTCAAGCCAGCCTGCCGCAGTCCCCCGGGACTGATAATAATCAGTCATCAATCCCAAATGAGTTTAGGGGAACAGAGACGAGGCATTTGAGTCCTGCAGGGTTTCCCCGTTAATATCAGTGTCTCGAAAACACAGTTGGTGACTGAAAGACATCCAGTGTTTGTTTTTATCCAGAAGCATCCTACAGTGTCTCAACTGAAAGAGGACCACAAACACACACAAAATATAATACAATTTTGAGATTTTGGGATATTTATCTCCCATTCTTTCACTTTTTCTGACATTTTCAAAACCAAATATGTCCTTAATGTCTCTATTTAGTGAACTACAGCAATCTGAAAGCTTGTAGGCTACATTATTTATGTCACACTGCAAAAAACATACAGGAAATGACTTTTTTAATTCTGTATTTTCTGATTTATGGCGCAACACAAAGATATAATTGGTCTGTGCAAACCTTTGACTTTTATGTCAACAACATGAAACAAGAATATGAACCTGGCTTTATCCAATGTTCACACAAGAATTCTGGCTTTCCTACATCCTTACGGCCCGTCCACACACAGGCATGAAAAAAATCTTGATGCTGGGCGTGTCTGAAGCTTGGCGATTTTTTGCGACCAACGCGACCAATAACCAATCACATGAATCTCCCGCCCCCGATATACAAAGCAATAGCAATGTTAAAACGAAGTAAACTGGATATAAACTCCCCAAACAGGCAAAAACCTACCAGTTTCACCCACTGTCTCAGCCACCTCCCTCCATGCCTGGTTCTTCCGGTTTGTATCCCGGTAAATAGTTCTGGTCGTAAAGAACCAGGTGATTTGCTACCGTAAGTTCTCGTTTGGAATGTGAGGAAATGAACTGCGGTCTGGCTCTCCCAGCTTGCACGCAGTTTGATTGGCTAGCGCTTGTACTGGCGGTATTTGCATAAACGCGATTTGATTGGCTGATGCCAGCTTCGAAAGCATCGGAAGCATCAAAAGTTGAGCCTCCTCGATGCTCGATCCTCGGTCCTCGAAGTGCATTTTGAGAAATTAGATGTCCTTCAACATGGAGCGCTGAAATCCATTTCCGGGTCACTACCGGAGGACCGAAGAGTCGAGGAGTCGAGGAGGGGAAATTAGTGAAATGAGAAAGGGCCAAAGATGTACCTGTCTTACAGAAGTAAACAAAGGAGTCCAATGTAGGCCTTAACAGGAAGGACTTGGGGGGGGGGGGGGGGATTTTAGACTTTGCAGATCATTGACATGCATACAAACCTATATAGCATCCCAGCTAACAATTGCACGTGGCTGCCACGTTACAGCCACGTGATGCTGTTGTTGTGACAACGTGGCAATTTACGTGGAGGCCACGTGATTTTGTATGGTTGAAATAACGTGGTCACCACATTGAAATGTAACGTTGAAATGTAACGTTCACACCACCTTTAGACCACTTTCTATTTGCAATTATATTTTCTTTCGATGAGCTTTAATTATGTCAAAGTAATCAACACAACTCAAATTTTAATAATACACTTCTTAGACAATTTTATTTGCATTTCAATGGTTCAAATGCATAATACATCATGACACGATTCAAATTGACAGATAGATATATATCAATAAGAAATTCCATAAACCCATAATTAATTTTAGGACATGTAGACAGTAGAATAATATTTTTTATCATATTTCTACAATTATGGAAATGTAAATATTCTCTGCAAACTTAAGGTGTATAAGTAACCAGTTTAATTTGTATGTTCCTGAACAAAAGAACATAATGAAGCCATGGTCAAATGTAGTAACACAAAGAGGGATATAAATGATATCAATTGCAATCTCTTTATATGAAGGCATAACAGGTTTACCTAAACTACTTTCTAAGTACCTCAAGGAAATAACCTAACAATAGATAAAACATTGTCCAAGGTAATACAATAATAGCTGGCCAGCTGAACATTTGTGGCTTTCGAACCGAGACCTTGTAGACTAAATGAACATTTACGTTGGTGGCGCTATATGTATTTATTCAGTTATTATATATATGAATGGCAGTAACATGTATCTACTACGTAGGTGAATTTAAATGAAATAAAATATTTATTTATTCAGTTATTATATTTTTTGTACAAGCTGGCCGAAACGTCCGCCCCGACAAATATACCTGGCCAAAACGTCCGTTGGCCGAAACGTCCGTGCACCAATGACCATGCATAATATGTGAAATGTTAATCTGAATCTGTATCTGTATCGACTGCAGATGCGACGCTCTTCCTTCTCTTTGCAGCAGGTTCCTAAAAAGCAAGAACGCACATTAGGGAATACAGGGTATATTAGAAAATAAAATCCTTAATTGTTCCTAATTGATGAGTAGTGATAATGATAACTAATTTTGTGAGAATGCAAAGATTTAAGTACTGATGACACATACTATATGTCAAAGTGGTAAATGTATGTGATATGTAAATGCTTTATTGACAGACATTTGGAGAGATGGACCAAATATTTAAGTAAGTCACTAGAATCCACTATCACCTTGTATTTTGGCCCTCCTTTTTTCTTCGGTGCATATTTTAGATTTTCGGACAGTTGCTCCTCCACCTCGGAAGCCTTGGCTTTAGGATGGTTTTTCAAGCATGCTCCTGTAGGAAAAGTAGCACAAAACTGCTAACCCCAAGCAATGCACGGAAGAAAGGAAGAGTAACAAGTATATGTACAGGTGAAAGAATTAACACTAAAACAACTATTCCTCACAAATCTTATCTAAATAATCCTAAGGCAGTTTTATATTTTAATATTTGTAATTAGAATGGTATTCACAGACGAACACAGGATGCATCCCCCAAATCTTTACTGGCACCAAATATTCAAGATGGCCAGACAAATGGGTTTCTTGCTGAACCATTTCCCTCATTATCATGATCACCCACTGGGGACCAGTATCTCGCACTTGGGACCAATATCCCCATTAGCGCCGATGTAGGATCAATATCCCCCATTATCACCCACCTGGGACCATTATCGCTAACCGAGATGATTACCCCCCATGAACAGCTGAAAAATGTACGCGGTAGTATGGCCAAACCCCGGAGAAAAATTAAGAAAATCCAAGATGGCCACAACAATAAAGATATAAAAATAGAATCAGCACCAAAATCATGAGGGTTCTTGGCCCATGAATGACCAATACTCATACAAATAAGTAAATTAGAATGTCACATAGTTTTTGAAAGATCCACTAACGAAGATGCAGACCCAGACACGTACCCACTCATGCACATGAAACATAACATCCCCAAAATGGTCGTTTCGGTTATAATAAATGATAATCAACATGTTATATTGAGTATCTCTGGAGTGCATCAGGCGAGCTTCATAAAATACTGAAGAAGCAATTGCATGCCATTTATGACTTAAACACTTACTGATGAGGACCTTGGTGACCGACAGGTCAATCAACGCGTTCTTGCCCTTCTTTCCCTTGAGGCTATACGTTGACCATAAGGCATTGGTTCCCAACTTGGAGAGCATCCTCCGGATGGTGTCTCCGATGTTGTGGCCACCCAACGAAGTCATATAGCATGTCTGCAATGTAGATAATTAGTTTTCTTAGTAAAAAACCCTTGAGTACATCCAAGTGAAAATGCTAAATTGTCAGATATATATAACAAAGGCAGCATTGAATATAACTACTACAGTTTTGAAATAATTCAGTGGTCCCAATTATGTCTATCTATCTATCTATCTATCTATCTATCTATCTATCTATCTATCTATCTATCTATCTATCTATCTATCTATCTATCTATGCCTGCCTGCCTGCCTGCTGCCTGCTTAGGTGCCTGTCTGCCTGACTGTCCGTCTGCCTGCCTGTTTAGCTGTCTGTGTGCCTGCCTGCCTGTCTGCCTATCTGTCTGTATACCTGTCTGTATGTGTGCCTGCCTGCCTGCCTGTCTGTCTTGGTGTCTGCCTATCTGTCTCTTTGGAAGATGGAGTTACTTCTTCATAAAATGTAAGCGATTCTTAACAAAATAAGTTTTTCTTTCACAATGGAACATACCAATTGTCTCTTGAAGGCCTTATCTGTAAGCCTCTCACAAAGCCTATCCAGCTCCTCAGTACTGCTGACAGGGTCTGGTAGTACATCGTCCAACTCCTCTCCTGCTGCTCTGCTGGCACTTGTCAAGAAGCTCAGCATTCTAAGGATTTCCCCCTGTGACTCTTCAAGGTTTTGCATACGCATCAGCATCCTGCTCTGGAATCCTGTAGCAAGATAACACAATTCCACATTTTTAAATACTATGCTTAGAATTTGCATCTATTCACCCACATACATGTATAATGCATTAAGGCAATTGCGACAAATGATTCATTACATTTCATGTTGCGTTGAAGTTAAACACATATTTCAAGCAACGGCAAGTGCTAGATCCCAAGCTAAACGTAAATGGAATGAGAAAAAAATGCGAAAAGGATGCCATAATCATCAATCAATTTGTCTCAAAAGAACACAATGTTTAGAATGAAGAAATCAAAATTGAATATTTTCTGGATCACAATTTTGAAAAATATTCTTGAAGTAAAACTGTTACATTAGGCTTTGTTACCTGTTGGCTCACTTTCAGGATTTATTGCAGCAGATGTAGAAGCTCTGGGTGTTGTGGGGGTGCTGAAAACATAATATGAAATTATTACTTCACTGCAGTACATGCCAACAGTAAGCCATAGTTACATGGCATGAGTAGTAACAGAGATTCGCTACAGCTTAATATCAGATTGGTCTAATGTACTACATGTACTAGTCTAAATGCTTTAGCACAGGGTGACTGTACCAATGAATGGCCTAGACCAATCATGGTGAGCAATGAGATATACATGTACGTACTACTCTCAGTAAATACTTGGGTAAAACTACAAAGCCTCAGATTCCTTACCTGGTATGGAAGGGTTGCTTTCCTCCACGATGATCCTCAGACAGTCGTGCACTTGAAGTCATCACTGTATACAGAGATAGTAATGTCATTAATTTATAAATGTCTGTATCAGAATATTTAAATTAATATAAAGTGAAAGGCTAAATGGAGCAAAGTGAAAACAGTGGTGCCCCTTTTGAGTGACCTCATTTTAAGACCACCTCTCTTGGGAGACCACTACAGCATGCACCAATGGCTACACATCCCATGCTATTGAACCTCTTATGAGAGACCACCCTTTATGACAGATCGGTTTGGCTTGGCAGATGGGGTGGTCTCTCAAGAGGACCAATGTATATCATTACTCGAAACAGTTTTTTTTTTTAAATATGAAGACAAATGCACAATGTCAATAGTCCTAAATACCTGATCTTGTGTCACTGTTAGGACACACAGGAGACTGGATTCTATGCCCAGAAATAGACCTGGAAGGGGTACTGGTACTTGGTGATATCGCTCTCGGTGCAGAACAGCCTTAAACAGAATTTAATGAGTGCGGTTATCGATAAAACATTATTAATGCATTTTTCATTAGGACATGAAAGCAATACTTTATTTTCAATGCAAGAAGATACTCCCAAAATATCAATTTACCGGTACTGATCTACCTGGTACTGCATAAATGTCTGTACCAAAAAGTAATCATTGTTCTATATGTCAAAATAGCCCATAGTTAGCCAGTTAGATACTGTGTTTAAGAAAAGGTTGGACCTCCTGGGAATAAAATTTGCATACAAGCAAATGCTGTTTTTTTCCTTTTGTGACTCAAGCTTCATGTTGAAACTAAAATAATTGAAATTAACAGTTGAGGATATAGCTCTACTTGATCCTTGTGCCAACCTCATTTACCATTTGTCCGTTGAGGAGGTGTTGGTAGCTCGGCCAGAACTAGAGCAGGGACACTGTCACTTGCCTCCAGTATCTCCCCTTCTTCGTCTGTATTAACATTATTTAATAAAGATTAACAGGTGAAGTGAAGCACCACATTAAATGACATTTAATAAAGAAAACTGAAAGGTTTAATATTTCTGATTCCGTTGAACTGTTTTTCTATTAATTTGTGGCAATTATGAAGCCATCTATGTCGTCACATATTTAAATATACTCTTATGCCCAATCCTCTGTATTTACCATCAGCATCTTCAGTTTCTGAAACCTGAAACTTTGCAGGCTTCTTAGTTTTCCGTCGACATTCTTCTGTGTCAGTCTCTACATTGGAGGTATCCTCAGCCTTTCTCGCCCTTTCTTGAGCCTTCTCATAGGTGTCTGAAGTTGGAAACAATATGTTATATTAAGAGACCTGATATACTGACAAGGTAATAAAATTAACGTCATTCTGTTTCCTTTTTTCACTTCAATTTATTACAGTTCCCGCTTAGTACACAAAACTAGCATGAATTATGTACTTAATCTAACATTTCAAACTGTAAATATTAAATGCTTCCTACCTCCAAATGAAAATATCCTAACTTCATAAAGCTTCCATTTCTCTTTGTCAGGCAGCTCCCCTCTCCTGGCTTTTGAAGAGGCTCCACCCCTTGCTGGCCAATAGCAACACAGACGCTGAAATATAACAACAGCGACTGAATGTAGTTTA
Source organism: Notothenia rossii (assembly GCF_949606895.1). NCBI lineage: Eukaryota > Metazoa > Chordata > Actinopteri > Perciformes > Nototheniidae > Notothenia > Notothenia rossii. The sequence continues at coordinate 37,659,632 of NC_136904.1, read as the reverse complement.
AATGTTTTAATGAATTGCGTAGTGATATACAGTGGTCCTGTATTGAGATCAAGGGCTATACATCCCATGTTATTGAAACTCTTATGAGAAGTGACCTCTCTTAAGAGACCACTTTTTTGGCCCAAGGGGTGGTCTCACGAGGCCTGTAGATAGTAAAGATGATAAAAGCTTAAGGCGCAGTCACCGAAATGTCACTAACACCCCCCCCCCCCCCCTTGACTCCTGTGGAGGGAGTGGAAAAGTGCGTCCACCAGTGGGAAAAAGGGCCAAAATTCCTCTAAAGGGGGAAGAAAAGCCCCCTAGACACCACCGCCCCAACCAACCACATATGTGAAACGCTTTAAGTTCCATTTTTTATCAAACGGCTGCAAACCCATATATTTGACAATGTTCCAAGTACATGCATGTATTTACTTACATCTCTTGTTGACTGTATCCATGACTTGTGGACGACTTCAACAGCCATCTCGTCCACAAACTCTACTACAACAAATTCGCCCGACATCTTTTACCTGAAGACCAAGACACAAAAGCTGTTTATCACTAAGCTTACTATCATATATTTAATTGCTACATCATCTGTGGTATACTTTGGATAAACTATAACCCATGCAGAACAACTAAATACTTGCAAACTTTGTAGCAGTGGTGCTTATTGAAATGAAATAATGCACTTAACTATTATAATCCATGCAGAATGGTAAGAAACACCGCCTTTCTGCCATTCCCTTTCTCAACCATGATGGCTTTAGTGTGGAGGCTTTTTCTTGTCAGGAGCTTCATGCAGCTGTCGTTCAAGTGGATGCAATATACTCCAATAATCTGGGAATCGCAGGGCTCCATGAAGACAGATTCAGTTCTGTTGTACACCCTGCACAACACTTTCTTATTTCCCTCTTCATCTTTCTCATTTGATAAAGCCACCGCCTCACAACAAGATGGACCATCCAAAATAAATGCATTGTTCGGCTTCTGTAGTTGCATGGTGCTTTCTGCCCTTGTCAAACATGTTGTGCATGGAGCGTTTTCCAACTCGTGAATCCTTTTCACAATCTGTGCCAGGGCATTCTTCCCAGAACGGACCATTCTCTTCATCTTATGGAGGTAGTTTTCAAATGGGAAGGCCGCACAGCTGTCCAGGCTTCCAAACCGCTCAGCCTCAGCGGATATGTGGAGCATGGCATGCACGTTGTACACAAGGAACTCCTTGCCATAGAGTTCACGACCCCTCCGTACAAAGTAGACTAAAAGGTTGTGAGCATACTCCTTATGAATTTGCACAAGAGTTGGTGAAACAAGAATGCACATAGCAACAGATATGGCCATGAAATGATCATAAAGGTCATTCCTAAGAATGCCTTTGAGCACCAGCTTTCCTGTTGACAGCAAAAATTGACGGTACTCAGTAGCCTTCCATCTTTCAATATCTCCAAGGCCTCTGGGTTTCCGCGCAAAACTATTTGGAATACACCTCCGAAGGTCCAGAAGTTTTTCACTGATTTCTTCTATGTGTGTCGCAGGGAGCCTCATTTCCTTTTTGCCTCTGACCCACAGAAGAATTAGCCTTCGTGTGACCCCAAGACAGGCCTGGTGCATATAATCCATAGAAAATACATTCACAGCATCCACTTGAAGAATAGTGAAAGGGGAAACTCCTTTATGGTGTTCTTCTTGAGACTGATCCCTGAATGACTGGTTTGTTCTTAGCACAATGTTGTCAATGTCTTGGTATGTCAGCCTGCCATACCAAACACCTCTCTGCGTACATTTTTCACAACCGTAGTATCCAGAATACTGTTTTGTAGCCCGCACCATTGCTTTTGCAGGAGCATCGCAAACGATGCACTTCAGTATCACTTGAATTGCATTGTCCTTGTACTGAATGCCATGTTGCAAGATGTGATTCAATTCTGTTATTGTGTCAAGTAAGAAATCTAAATTGCTTGGTTTTGAATTGCCACATGTTATGGCAACAGGGAAGACAGTGACTGGTTCCATCATTATTGCACACAAGACTGGCCACACACATGTATTCGAGCTGCGGAAAAGAGGGAGACCATCGATATTGAAAGCAATTTCAATGCTGTCTGTATTGTGCAGTATTTCCTGGGGTACTTGTCCAAGGTCTTCACCAAGGAATCTTCAAGTCCCAAATATACATAACTCATGCCCGATTTTTCTTCAGTTGTCACCTTCTTGTCTGTTTTTAATAACGTACGAGCTGTTGATGGCAGATTCTTATGTCCAATCTTCTTGAACACTTTGAGTAGGTCATCTACTGCCATATGTTTTATTTGGTGTGCATTGACCCATGGCACTAAGTATTCAGCTACCGGTACATGTTGTTCTTCTTCTTCTGATTCAGATGAAAGGATGACTGGATTTGCGTCAATGAAGTCCCACATTGACCCATCATCATCGCTCTCAGCATCAGCATTTTGTCCATTTTCTTCTTCCACAGACTCGCTTTCCAAAGTAACATGTTCGTTCATTGGAACATCAGCTGCCTCATCTGAATTGCATGCAACATCTAACACAAAGTCAGTAATGTCACCATCACTGTCACTGTGTCTTGTCTGGACCTTTTTATTCATACGTGATGCCGATCTTTGGGCTGAAACCCACTTTCTATTGTATTGTGTACGACGCCGCCTCTTCTCATCCATTTTGCTGCAAAACAAGATTGCGCATGCATATGATCAAATTAAAATAAAAAAACATGCCCATGCAGGGGTGGATCCAGGAATTGAAAATAGGGGGGGGGGGGGGGGGGGCAAGCCCCCCTGGATACACTACTGCCATGCACCACTGCCTGCACGGTAAGATTCTATGTTCCTCATTTCTTTTAAGTTAAGAATATGAGCGATCAACAAATATTACTACTTTTTGCCCCATTGCAATTTGTACAAGGTTTAGTTGCAAATGCTGATGGAAGACTATTGATTACTTCAGGATGTTACTTTTCCCAACTTAATCAACTTAAATAAATTCAGGGCAAAAGATAATCATAAAAACATCATTTCAACTGGCTGAAAACTATAAACCAATGTCCATTCAAAAACATAAAGAGTATGTTACTCTGAAAAGTTGAATTTTGCATAGATCTAGACTACATAAAAAATATATATATATATAGCAGCCATAATTTAGCATCCTCTAGCTTTCTTGATGGAAATTCACTAAAAATCTGCAGTGTTCAACTTCACATTGTCTTCTAAATTACCCTTCTAAAGTTCTATAACCTTAAATACCAACTTCTAGCATTGAAGGACCTAAACACAGTGTGTACCTGTGTTTAGGTCTTTCTTAGCCAACTTCATGCTCTATTATTAATCTACAATAAAGAGCCAGCGACGGATCCAAAGGGGGCGGGGGGTGCATTGCAGCAAGGGGCGCATGCCCCCCCCCCCCCCATATGTGTTGTCCTAGACTGTGTAATTTCAGACCAGGATGTCCCTATTAAACTTGTGGTTGCCCCCCCCCCCCCCCCCCCTATTGGTCGCCGAAATCACATACAGTCAAGCTGTGTCCACAGTCAAGCTGTGTCCACGTATGCATGCATATACTATTACTATGGCCCAACACTACGAGACTGCCAACGAAGCACAGCACTGGTCGCCCTACTCCTGGTGCCCGCCCCCCCCCCCCCCTGCCACCAAAACAGTACCACTCTACGTCCAGCCCCCCCCCCCCCTCCTCCTCCTCCTCCCGCCCGCCACAACTACAGATACATGCCTGCCTTACCGATCTACGTCCACACTCTCCCTCTCCTCCTCCCGCCCGCCACAACTAGTCTACAGACATTGGCGCGACGCGGTAACTTTGCTGGCTCGCTGCCAACTTTGCTGCAGCCTCTTGGAACTAACTAACTGTATGATCACTGTTGACTCTCGAGTGGTTGTAAAACTACTATAATCTGATAATGGCGGTTACGAGGGCTGGGTACAGCGTGGGCGCGCGTGGCTAGCTCTATTAGGCTTGCCCATGGTCAGCCTGTCGTAAATTCCTTTACATTCCCATAGAGTACGTTCGTCTATTAACTGGGTAGTCGCTATCTATTGAAAAGTCGGGACATATCTCAACCAGATATAGATCTCCCACGGATTTAATGTAAGCTTTGTTCACACAGCCCAGCGGCCCTGCTGAAAAAAACAACATGGAGGCCGAGTCCGAGATTAGGCCACACATGAGGCCACAAGGCACCTGCTTAATTTCGGCAGAAAAAGTGTAAAATATGCTGAGAGCTGTGCATAGAACACTCCCCCATATGTTCATGACCCGAATTACAAAACTTTAAAAAAGGATGGCTTCCTTACCTGCAAGTATATATTGAAAGTTCTTGACTTGAATAAAAAAACCGCGGTTTAGGCCTAACCAGCGCCGTATAGATAGCCGTATAGATAGAAGAGTTACGACAGCGGAAGTCCAAAAACGGTTATCGTCACGTGGTTCATGCAGACGAGAATCGTTCACCGGAAGTTCATGGCGGGCAATGTGAATGCATTGATAACAGGAGATAGAACTTCGACTTTTGGTAATTATTAGTGAATAAAGGTTTTGATTTGCAATATTTATACAACAAATCGATATGTGTATGTATTTACATCAATATGTTTTAAAAAATAAAATAGAATTTGCTAATATTAAGTGATAATATTAGGATTAGTGTGAACAACTAGTTTACATGTTAGGCTAACAGTGCCTTGGTTAAAGAGCCTGTTGCTGTTTATTTATAGCTTTGAATTCTTTCAAACCAATATTATCTTCTTAAACTTGTATAGTAGTCAGGAGCATCACTTTCTAATGTTTATTGATATATTTAGAGGGAGGGGATCTAAAGGAATGCTTCAAAATTCAGATTAGATTAATTTCTACCATTTTCTTAAATTCATGGTAGTTTCAGTAATCCCATGGTAATTGAGGACACAAGTTATCTAAATGACTAATGTCATCTTTATGGCTTTCAGAAAGGACAGGAGACCGACAGGTGACTATCAAAGGACTAGCAGCAGCAGCAGCAGCAGCATGATGATGATGATGATGTTAAATGTGTTGTTTTAGGAACATCCATTGCAAATACATGGAATTCAATAAACATTGAATAGCATATCATGCAGTTTGTCTGTGCCTTTTCCTCCGTGTTGTCCTGGTTTGCTGTGCTGCCTCCTAGTCGCCACCATGGTTTGCTGTGCTGCCTGGGGATGCTCAAATCGCTCTGAGAAAGGAGTACGAATGTACGGCTTCCCCACTGACACAGAGCGGAGGAAAAAATGGCTGGCACAAGTCAGCAGGAGCAATTTCATGACCAACAGCAAAAAAATATGTGAGGTTAGGTTATTGTATACAAACACTGCATTTGCACTTTTTCACAAAACGAAAACCACACCATTGGGAAAGCTTAATGTTTTGTTTAATACAAAAAAACAGGGAAAGGCTTGAAAAACACTGAGAGTTGAGACTCAGGGTGCAGGGTGAGGGTCTCAATGCAGGTATTCAGGCTCCATTGAATCCCCCTCTGGTTCTTGTGCTGAAAGAGGGAGTAACAGACAGGAGAAAGGGTTATACACACCTAGCACACCTATTGGATGGGAAATTGCCTTGGGGAGATAAGGTGTGGTCTTTGTTCCCAACTGAAGTTATGGAACTTTATTATTTGTGAGTTTAACAAAGTATGACAAATGGCATCAGTAACAGATGTGATATGAATTTCTATAAAGTTGTCTCACATTCTTGGTCATATTTTATATACAGTATATAATGAGTATAACATGTCCAGTAAGTATAAAGTGTTTCCTAATACTGTGTATTCAACCACTATGGTATAGTGTATGGTACTATGGTATGGTATAGCTTAATCTGTTATCTGTAAACGTTCCCTAAATCCACTAATTTAGGGATAATCCACTGACATCCTTTAATACACATGTTAATTTGAATCAGATGTACTGATAATATCCGCAATATAAATCTTTAAGCTTCTTCTTACCTTTAAAAGTCCGTCACGAACGGTCTATTATGCTGCAACTCTACAGCTCTGCTAGCCTTGGCGCTAACTTCCGGGGAACGATTGAGAGGCTCCACGATCCGCCATTGCTGTAAAAAAGTGGTCCATTGGAGTGAACGGAGATGACATAACTCTCAGTCTATACGGCGCTGGGCCTAACGTTCCAGAGATTGACAGCGTGTCCTCGTTTTCGCAGATTCGTTTAACCGTTTGTAGGTCGCTGAACGGCATTAATTTTAACCAGCGCTAGTGGGGGCATCGAGGGACAGGAAAGGGTGTCGAACTGGAAAAACGATCGAATAACTGTCTGTTTTGCAAAATACATCCCATCTTCTGGGAGAATAGATGGATATTTGAGGGACTATATAATTTGTATGCGTATGGATCGACCAGGATGTGAAGTGGTAAATCCAGAACACTGAGAAAAGGCGCGAACGAAATTTGCCGTGATTGGTTGAATTCTTAGGCTGGTGAGAGCATATACAGTTATAAACATCAACAGCAACAAATGGACGAACAATATTCAACTACATAATAGAGTAGACTCCATCTATTTGCATACAAATCATATGTATGTGCACCCACTTGCATGGAAAGGAAAACGTTATATTTCAACGTGGCCACAACGTGGTATTTATACGTTATATTTCAACGTGGCCACAACGTGGTATTTTCTTTGTAAAACCACCGAAGTAATATTTTTTGCACAAATTACTATCCTTCAAACTCATATTCTGACAAAAAGGAAATAAATAAATAAATCTATAACATTAAACAAATCAGTATTTTTAGACGGGTGCTTGTGGTGAACCACAACGTTGGGGCCACGTGGCTACCACGTTGTGCACACTTAGACGGGTGCTTGTGGTGAACCACAACGTTGGGGCCACGTGGCTACCACGTTGTGCACAGTGCCACCAAACTACCACTTTTAGGCCACGTGGTGGCAACGTGGCGTGTTAGCTGGGATACTACAGCATAGGGAAAACCCCCAAAAGCACAATAGGTCCCTTTAACCCTTGTGTTGTGTTCGAAAGTTGTTACAGAGGGTCAACGTTGACCCATGATTTATTTCAGTCCAAAACACTCAAAAATAAGGACTATCATCCAATATTTACTAGATCATAACTAACTTATAATGCATTAATAACCATACAATCCTGTTGTAATTGAATGGCCCAAAACACATTACACCACATATTGCACATATTCTTTGTGAAAGGTTGAGTTCCCGTATGTGGAGGGGAGCCAGAGTGATGGGAGACCAGGTGCATGTTGTGAAAAAAAGTATTGTTACAGTGGATGAAGGCGGGTTGGGGCTGGGGTGTCAAAGATTAATCTTGATTGCGCCAAATTTGACCCCGGGTCACCCAAAACAATGCTGCTGGGTCTTCCCAGACCCGGACACCAAATGATACACTTTTTTTTATAGACCTTCAGACTTGGCTAAAATTGTTAAAATCAGTTTTGTATTGTTTATATAGCTTTGTGCTATATACAGTGGTGCAAAAAAGTATTTAGTCAGCCACCAATTGTGCAAGTTCTCCCACTTTCATTTCATTTCAAACCTTTTTTTATACAGATGAATCCCATTGAGATCATTGATCTCTTTTTCAAGGGAGACCTGCTCAAGTAGTTCCACATGAAACATAAAAACATAAATAGAACAACAAAAGGACATCATACAGCATCATTTACATAACTAGAGAATGCAATTCCTGAAGAAATTGATAGTGGGAATGCTTTATGCTGAAAAGCTCACGCTAAACTGCTATGCTGAAATGTGAAGAATTTAGATGGAAATGATACATGAACACTGGGGGCTTGAATGTGTGAAGAGAGAAGAAAAGAAAGTAAAAAGGCTTGGAAAAGCAGCGGAATATTTGAACTGCAAACTTCTGAACTAATTTGATGGCAATGATCTGTCGCCATGGCAACGACATTTGATGACACCCCATAATACGCTTAGATGCGTTGATGGCTGCATCGTTACCAAACCTGTGAAGTTTTGGGGAGTTGGAGCAGTTTCACTGAAGTTATGAGAAAACCGTGTTTCATGGCGAGCAGTGTTGACATGGCCACGGCATTTGAAGAAATCTCAAAACTGTCCCGTATATGTCTTCACGGCTGGACTGTTAACACACATGTGAAGTTTGAGCACTTTTTGAACATTTTCATAGGAGTTATAGCGACATCACGTTTTATGGTAAATTCCATGGAAACGGCAAATGGTGAGATCTGAGATTTGGCGTAGAGCTGTTGAGGCATGGACCGGTGATATACAAGTAAAGATTGGGGGACGATTGGACCGTGTTGATTGTACTTAGAGCAACATCATGTTTCATGGCGAGTGGTCCGTCGCCATGGCAACGGCATTTGATGACACCCCATAATACGCTTAGATGCGTTGATAGCTGCATCCTTACCAAACCTGTGAAGTTTTGGGGCGTTTGGAGCAGTTTCACTGAAGTTTTGAGAAAGCCGTGTTTCATGGCGAGCATTGTTTTGCCATGGCAACGGCATTTGAAGAAATCTCAAAACTGTCCCGTAGATGTCTTCACGACTGGACTGTTAGCACACTTGTGAAGTTTGAGCACTTTTTGAACATTTGCATAGGAGTTATAGCGACATCATGTTTTATGGCGAGGGATGCGTCGCCATGGCAACGGCATTTGATGACACCCCATACTACGCTTAGATGCGTTGATGGCTGCATCGTTACCAAACCTGTGAAGTTCTGGGCTGTTTGGAGTATTTTCACTGAAGTTATGAGAAAACCGTGTTTCAAGGCGAGCATTGTGTTGCCATGGCAACGGCATTTGAAGAAATCTCAAAACTGTCCTGTAGATGTCTTCACGGCTGGACTGTTTGCACACTGCTATCTGAAGTCTGCTGCTCTGAGCATGTCAGCTGGAGTGATGACATCATCGTGTTCCATTGCACAGGTGTTTATAGTTGAGCCAGCGCCGTATAGACTGAGAGTTACGTCATCTCCGTTCACTCCAAGGGACCACTTTTTTACAGCAATGGCGGATCATGGAGCCTCTCAATCGTTCCCCGGAAGTTAGCGCCAAGGCTAGCAGAGCTGTAGAGTTGCAGCATAATAGACCGTTCGTGACGGACTTTTAAAGGTAAGAAGAAGTTTAAAGATTTATATTGCGGATATTATCAGTACATCTGATTCAAATTAACATGTGTATTAAAGGATGTCAGTGGATTATCCCTAAATTAGTAGATTTAGGGAACGTTTACAGATAACAGATAAAGCTAGGATTCCGGATCAAGTTAGCAACACACGTTGAACAGCCTTTTAATTGTAAATTCCGTTCTCTTAATGTCATTTCGTCCAACGTTGTTGAATTAGAGAAGAGGGTCTTCTAAAAGGGATTGTATGCGGGGGTGGAGGGAGTTAAATATTAGATAAATATAACTTTGGTGCGTGTAAGAGTGAGTGTTTTTAGCAGAGCCATATTGTGTCCTTGTGATTATGTTGATTATTACCTGTCTGTATAATGTTGCAGCTCAGCTGATTTTGGATTGATGGCAAAGGGAGAGGGACTTAAGTGAGAGTGAAAACACAAGGTAAGTTTAATACTACTGTTTTATATAAGTAAGCATACTAAACATGTATTCTATCACTGTATTATATAAGTAATCTTGTTAGTAACCTACTGTATGGCAGGTGGAGGGGCAGTGATGTTACAGGTGGAGGAGCAAAACTGCAAGACTGCAAACTCACAAGACAGAGAAATCAAAGTTTGTTCTCCAGAGAAGAGGTTGATTTCACTTCATTTATTTCATATTTTCTAAAGATGTGGAAATGGCAACAAAAAAGAACTTGAGAGCTGCAACCAAGACAACTGTAACAACATGAGTAGAGAGCCACCAAGGTTTTTCAAGTCCATCTCTTACTCCATTTGGCCAACCCAAACTTCCAGGTACATGACGGGACACCTTGCTTGTTTTTGTTGTTTGCGCTCCTCTGCTGGGTGCTGGCAGGTGGAGGGCAGTGATGTTGGCAGGTGGAGGGCAGTGATGTTGGCAGGTGGAGGGCAGTGATGTTGGCAGGTGGAGGGGCAGTGATGTTACGGGTGGAGGGGCATTGATGGTAGCTGTTACACACCAGGCTCAAACTTAACACATTGCATCCTTCTTTGCAGTGTCCTTAATCCTGGAAGGGGAATCTGCAATTCCTGGAGAGTTTTGTAACCCGTTGGTCCGCACGCAAAGCACATTTTTAAAGCCTTCTTAATTGTCTCATTGCTCCATTTCATCCCCTTTGTGGTGAGTCTACCTAATGCCTTAAGTTGGTCTTTTTAAAACGTTTTCTTATATTTGTTGTCCCTAATTTTCATTGTTTTCTTGAGAGCTGCATTTTCCTTCCTGATTTTTCTTAGTGCAGACTTTGCTTTTTTGGTGATTCATTCTTGGCTCTTTAATTTTCTCTTTAATTTTTTTAATAGATCTGTTTGACTGGCTGCTGGTTCCCTCGTATGCTGACTGGCTGCTGGTTCCCTCGTATGCTGACTGGCTGCTGGTTCCCTCGTATGCTGACTGGCTGCTGGTTCCCTCGTATGCTGACTGGCTGCTGGCTGAGTGGGTGGTGTCCACCCTCCCTGTCTCTCCTCACTAGCCATGTCCTCTCTTTCTTCACCCTCACTTTCCTTTCTCTCAGTCTCCTCATCCCTTCTTCCCTCAATCTTTGAGACTAATGTAAGTAGAAGACATGGCACTGTAGATTTTTCGAACATTTAAAATATTATACCACTTAAAAATAAGAAATATGACTTTTGTTACTAAGAGTTCATACTTATTATACCTGTGTCACCTTTCACACTATAGCTATGATCATGAGCTATGGGCTTTGTAGATACAGGTCCCGGGGTGAATCGTGGTGCAGGGGCCCTTCTCTTTTTGACCACAGGGCAATGCACAAAGATGGTGGGTATAGCCTCTGCTCTCAGCCCAGTCTTGCTCTTTTTTGTCTTGACAAACTGGTCTGCATCAAAATGTGCCTGCGGAGTGACTTGAGGTTACTTCACACACAGAACAACTCAGTTTTGTCTGCCCACATACATATTCCATAGTGGTTGAATACACAGTATTAGGAAACACTTTATACTTACTGGACATGTTATACTCATTGCATACTGTATATAAAATATGACTAAGAATGTGAGACAACTTTATAGAAATGCATATCACATCTGTTACTGATGCCATTTGTCATACTTTGTTAAACTCACAAATAATAAAGTTCCATAACTTCAGTTGGGAACAAAGACCACACCTTATCTCCCCAAGGCAATTTCCCATCCAATAGGTGTGCTATATAGATCTGTATAACCCTTTCTCCTGTCTGTTACTCCCTCTTTCAGCACAAGAACCAGAGGGGGATTCAATGGAGCCTGAATACCTGCATTGAGACCCTCACCCTGCACCCTGAGTCTCAGCTCTGTGTTTTTCAAGCCTTTCCCTTTTTTTTTTTTATTAAACAAAACATTAAGCTTTCCCAATGGTGTGGTTTTCGTTTTGTGAAAAAGTGCAAATGCAGTGTTTGTATATAATATCCTCACATATTTTTTTGCTGTTGGTCGTGAAATTGCTCCTGCTGACTTGAGCAAGCCATTTTTTCCTCCGCTCTGTGTCAGTGGGGAAGCCGTACATTCGTACTCCTTTCTCGGAGCGATTTGAGCATCCCCAGGCAGCACAGCAAACCATGGTGGCGACTAGGAGGCAGCACAGCAAACCAGGACAACACGGAGGAAAAGGCACAGACAAACTGCATGATATGCTTTTCAATGTTTATTGAATTCCATGTATTTGCAATGGATGTTCCTAAAACAACACATTTAACATCATCATCATCATGTTGCTGCTGCTGCTAGTCCTTTGATAGTCACCTGTCGGTCTCCTGTCCTTTCTGAAAGCCATAAAGATGACATTAGTCATTTAGATAACTTGTGTCCTCAATTACCATGGGATTACTGAAACTACCATGAATTTAAGAAAATGGTAGAAATTAATCTAATCTGAATTTTGAAGCATTCATTTAGATCCCCTCCCTCTAAATATATCAAACATTAGAAAGTGATGCTCCTGACTACTATACAAGTTTAAGAAGATAATATTGGTTTGAAAGAATTCAAAGCTATAAACAGCAACAGGCTCTTTAACCAAGGCACTGTTAGCCTAACATGTAAACTAGTTGTTCACACTAATCCTAATATTATCACTTAATATTAGCAAATTCTATTTTATTTTTTAAAACATATTGATGTAAATACATACACATATCGATTTGTTGTATAAATATTGCAAATCAAAACCTTTATTCACTAATAATTACCAAAAATCGTAGTTCTATCTCCTGTTATCAATGCATTCACATTGCCTGCCATGAACTTCCGGGGAACGATCCTCGTCTGCATGAACCACGTGACGATAACCGTTTTTCCGTTGTCGTAACTCTTCTATCTATACGGCGCTGAGTTGAGCTAACGAGGTGCCTAGACTTCAAAGGCTTCATTGTTCTGAATGAGAGATTAACCTCTTACATGTGAGCGTTTTGTGGAAGAACCGTAACAGATATCTGTAAAGTTTGAAAACGTGAAGCATGTCAAGGAAGTTGAGTATCTGATGATGTGTAATTTTTGTGTAGTTTCGGGTTAATAATGTGGCCTTTTGGCAGTTTAACTAAAGGTGTGCGGCTGCTGCCGTGAGGAAGTATCAGCCTGAAATTACAATGGGCTTTAATGGAGGAATGTTGAACGTTTTTGTCACTTCGTGCCCTCAAAAAGCATTTTGTTTAAATATTTTTGCTTAATTATTTGTCATTTTTCAAGCTACGGGATGTTTTCCTACGTTTGTCATGAAAAATTATGTCTCAGGAAAGTAGGGTTTGGGAATTATGGCAGTTTTAAAAAAATATATGAAGGCAAATTTCAAACTGTCCTCCACTCTGACTCTGACATCACACACTCTGCCTTAACGAGCTGCGCAATGTTAAAGTTCAAATGTTAAAAATGTGATGAATTATGGGATGTATCTCTGGAATTATGAAAGTTATGAATGAGAAAAGTAATAGCCATCGATTCCCGACCGAGCTGAACGTTTTGATGTTTGAACGGAGTTTCTGCGATGTTCAATGCGGGAGAAGATGCGCGGCAAAATAAGTCGGCGGAATAATAAACTTTTCGCCCGTCGAAGAACAGTTAGTTGGAATGCTGTTAACAGCATTCCAACTAAATTATCCACATAAACAGGTACCAATAGCTTCCGATTGAGTAGCATCCAACCGAGCTTTAAAAACATTTAGTGGAACCAGATTGTTCAGTTTCCGTTTAATTTGCAGAATATTCCATGACAGTGGAGCTGCGCATCTAAAAGCTGTCTTCCCTAAGACAGTCCTAGCAGTTGGCACATTTAATAAAACCACAGCATTCGATCTCAGGCAGTAGCCACTTACAATTTTCCGTGAGATCAGGGAGCAGATATAAGATGGAAGTTTCCCTAACATGGCTTTGTATATAAAAATGTACCAGTGACTGAGCCTCCGTACAGTTAGTGAAAGCAAACCAGCCCTTGCATACAGGGTACAGTGATGTGTTAATGCTTTACAGTTTGTCACAAATCTTAGTGCACTGTGATACGCAGCATCTAACTTGACCAGGCAATTGGCAGGTGCATTCATATATATCAAATCACCATAGTCCAGCACAGGTAAAAAGGTCACAGTGACTAGGCTTTTCCTGGCCTCAAGCGAGAAACAGGACTTGTTCCTGTAGAAGAAACCTAGCCTAACACTCAGCGTTTTAAGCAGGTTATTGACATGAAGTTTAAAAGTGAGACAATCATCAAGCCAGATACCAAGGTATGTGTAACAGGTAACCACTTCAAGTTTTATTCCTTGCGTAGTTACAATATCTAAAAACAGGCTCTGGTGTCTTTTTAGCTTTAGAAAAGAGCATTACCTTGGTTTTCTCAACATTTAAAAGAAGCTTTAGTTCAGAGAGCTGAGTCTGAATAATGTTAAAAACAACCTGTAATTTAATACCAGCCTCCTTAATGGAGGGACCTGCACAGTACATCACGGTATCATCCGCATAAAAATGCAAAGTACAGATGTAGCACCGAATTTCAGACTCCAGCTTACAGCTTCCTGCCTACGACCTGCCTAAAACCAGTATTGAGGAATGTTAAGCCCTCCCACTATTTTCCAAGAGGGCGTTGCCAGATTTTCAATTTCAGGTTTTAACCAGGAGATGGCGCTTCATTCACAAATACAGAAAGACAAGTTTCATGGACTTTCAGTTGTGTTTTGAAGAGCATTTGAACACATCAATATTTTAGATCAACTAAAGTATATCTAATCTTGTAATTCAATAATATGTAGCCTTTATATATTAAATAATCATAATTATAATCTAAATGTTTACATTACACTTCTTTATTTGTTATGCTCATACTTTTACCTTTACAATCGTTTGCTTTAATATGCAGTATATTTTGTGTATATTTTTGTGTTTGCTTCCACCTGCTCCCTTTCGGACACATACTGTATGATTTATTATTATTATTAATATGAAGATATTATTAAGATAAGATAAGATGTTACTTTATTGATTGAACATTTTAGTTTAGAATGTGCTGTCCCACGGTAATTCAGAAGGCTCACAGGTCACATTCCGACCATTATTTAAAACAATAGGTGCTTTCACACCGTCAACAGTTTGATTTGTATAGAGGGAGCTCTGTGGCTGAATGGCCAGATTAGGTGTGGCGCATTTATCATAGGTGATCAGAGCTAACTGCCTGCCGTCAGATTTCATTTAAAAAACAGATCTGATTTTAAGTCTACTTCTACGCTCATAAAGAATGATAAGAATAAGAATAATGCGTATTGAACTGGTTTAATTAATTAGTGAGTTTATTTAACACTAGAACCGCCAATCGGGTCAATTTGTGTGATGTGTGTTGTGTGTGTGTAATGTAACTTTTTTTCAATAAAATATTAAAGTCTCCCAGTCCGTGACTTTTCCTGAAAGTGTGTTATGTAGCACCCTATGTTGTTAAAAATTGCATTCTAATAGCGGGATTTGACAGGTTTAGGTAGGCCTATACAAAAACCTCTGGCGGTTCTAGTGTTAAGGTAATTAGGTACAGTAGAAGCCCTTTTTTATCAGTAACGAATTTAGCAGTTGAACATAAAAGTCAACTAACTGAGGGTCAGTGACAGTGTTGTGTCCAACTGTTAGCTTGTCACTCAGAGTAACCTACAGTTAATTTAGCTGCTGGAGAAGAAAGATCAGGGGGGGAGGGGGGGAGAGAGCTGTGGTTGATGGGCCATTAGTTGTGTAAATACACAGCTGAGAGCTGCCGTTTCATTCAAACTGTTTAAAAAACGGTAACAACGGACTATTTTTCTTAGCGGATGCATGTCAATTTAAATCAATACAACTATTTTTTAAAGCAATAAAAACATTTTCTAAATCCATCAAAGCATTTAAATTAATATTGGGAGTCATGTCGTTACTTTGTTCAGAATGTGGCCATGTAATAAGCGGGATAATTTGCAGCGACTTGTTCCTTATGGGGAAAATAACACCCGTCATGTGTGTGTAGAGGTGTGTGTGGTTAAAACACTTTTATGAAGTGAAGGAA
This sequence comes from Notothenia rossii, assembly GCF_949606895.1. Classification (NCBI taxonomy): domain Eukaryota; kingdom Metazoa; phylum Chordata; class Actinopteri; order Perciformes; family Nototheniidae; genus Notothenia; species Notothenia rossii. Next base: position 37,643,965 of record NC_136904.1, on the reverse strand, counting down.
TTTCCTCCTATAAAACAGCTGTGGGCAGCAGTGAGTGTCACGGACATGAATTCATAGATCAAGGCAGACTGGTGCACACCCTCTCCTGCCCTGCCAGGCGACACGCCCGTTCTAAGCCGTGTCCCTCACTCCTCACATCCCAAGCTGCATCCCCACAAGTGTATTATGTTGTTACATCGTTTCAGATGTTATGTTACAGTTGTGCTCTGTCTATGTTCAGTGATGCAAACTTGTCACCTTTCGGCGAAATTCGCCGTTTTGAATCCGAAATAGGTCGTTTGTGTGATTCATATAGATCTGCAATACAAATATTTTTGGGGTATGGGGGGGTCTGGGACCCGGAGTAATCTGCGGCCGTGAGCTGTTATGTGCCATCATGACACGCATGGTGTTCTTTTTTATATATTATAATGAAGTGCGAACTGTGTGCTCGAGTCTTCCTGCCTGTCGGCTCTGCTCATGGATGTATAATAAGGCTCTGCTGCTCCGAGATGATGGTCTAGCTTCAGCAGCTACATTACCTACGGGTGCATTCGTTAATATTAGCTGCGCGTCCGGAACCACTGTGGCACAGACTGGACCGCTGGTGAACAGCTGTTAGAACGGGCTGTTCAGGTGTTCAGAGCAGAGCTCCCTGTTGGAGCGGCAGAGCGTGATGTGAACTGAAACGTTTTTCTGTCGCAATATTATTTAAGGAATCGTTGAGCTAGCTAGCGAGCATACATTGTCACTATCTGCTAACGTTAGCTTTAGCCTTCTATTTCTAATAGTTTTTTTCATAGGCTATAAACAGAGGTGGTATAAGTATATATATATTGTACTTGAGTAAAAGTAGAAGCACTCAGGTCTTGTACTTGGGTAAAAGGAGAAGTACTCAGATCTTGTACTTGAGTAAAAGTAGAAGCACTCAGGTCTTGTACTTGGGTAAAAGGAGAAGTACTCAGATCTTGTACTAGAGTAAAAGTAAAAATACTCAGATCTTGTACTTGAGTACTCAGATGTTGTACTTGAGTAAAAGTAGAAGTACCAGAGTGTAGGAATACTCTGTTACAGTAAAAGTCCTGCATTCAAAATGTTCCTCAAGTAAAAGTAGAAAAGTATTATCATCAAAATATAGTGAAAGTAGCAACAGTAAAAGTAGTCATTGTGCAGATTGGTCCATTTCAGAATAATATATATGATATGTTTTATAATGATTGATCATGAAAGTGTTCTCAAAGCTGGTAAAGGTGCAGCTAGTTTAAATGACTTTGTATACTGCAGGGTAGCTTGTGGATTTACTCCAGGTGGAACTAAAGTCGGAATTAACACTTGATTATATTTCACATCATTCATCCACATCTGTGAAGTAACTGAAGGTATTAAATACATGTAGGGGAGTAGAAGTACACCATGTAGGCTACCTCTGAACTGTAGTGGAGTAGAAGAACAAAGTAGCAAAACATTGAAATACTTAAATAAAGTACAAGTATCTCAAAATTGTGCCCAAGTATAGTACTTGTTGAGTTTATGAACTTATTTACTTTACACCATGTGGCTATAAAGATAGAAAGACTAAGCCTTGCACAGAGGCAGGAAAATACATTTTCAAAATGTTCAACAGTGCTGCCAAAATTATAAACTGACTGCTACACAATTTGCTAAATGCTTTTATATATTTCTATTAGATGTGACTCTTTGGCGTTTCTGTTATTATTAACACTGCTGCTTTAGTTGTTCTGACTGCTAAAATCCTCTGTTATTCCTCATTTTAAAGCCGATATTCTGTGGGGTGGGGGAGCCGGGGGCTCGGATCCTTGTCACCTTTTTCATACCTGATGAGTTTGCATCCCTGTATGTTAAAAAGCCTCAGTCACCTTAATTCATGTAATAAAAACATCTCAGGTCAGTAACACTCAAAGCTAAATGTGCAATACCATGTTCAGCTATGTTACTATTTATAATGTTATTGTTGTTACATCAGAAGATGTACATATTGGAATGATTTCTTAACTTACAGTAGGCTATTTTTTACAATGTGTGTTGGAAGGATTTATTAAATTACTATGAATATTTTCATTGTTGAAGGCTTTTAGAGAAGGGTGAACTATAAGCCTGAATTAGATAACATTTTATACCTAAAAACATAAAAGCCACAATAAATAAATCACAATTATTCTAGTTATTTTTACCTCCCGTATTGCTTTCAACCCACCAGCTTTTATGGTGTTGTTACGTCACTAACTGTAAGCTTGTCACATACAGTCTATGGTCACTCAGAGTAACCTACAGTTAATTTAGATGCTGGAGAAGAAAGATCAGTGGGGGAGGGGGGGGGGAGAGAGCTGTGGTTGATGGGCCATTAGTTGTGTAAATACACAGCTGAGAGTTGCCGTTTCATTCAGACTGTTTAAGAAAAGGTAACAACGGACTATTTTTCTTAGCGGATGCATGTCAATTTAAATCAATACATACAACTTTTTTTTAAATCAATAAAAACATTTTCTAAATCCATAAAAGCATTTCAATTAATATTGGGAGTCATGTCGTTACTTTGTTGAGAATGTGGCCGTGTAATAAGCGGGATAATTTGCAGCGACTTGTTCCTTATGGGGAAAATAGCACCCGTCATGCAGATCAGGATCCCTCCGCTACGCTTTGGGATCCTGATCTGCCGACGAGGCTCCATTAAAATATAAATATTTTTTGTGAATTACTGAGTTTAGGCACGTTAATAACGTTTTAATGAAGTTGAATACAGTATATTCATATGTGTCAGTGATTTCATGTCAATTCGGCGAACATAAACATAAATGATCGTGGTGAAGATGATGATTAAATTAGGATTAGAAATCGAGAGCCGGGTTGCATTTCCTCCCGTTCGTTTTTTTCGACTAAACAACATTATTTTGTTAAATAACAACATGGTGATGTTTTGTAAATGATTACATGTGTCTTATTTAGCACAGAGTATGATATCCGTGACATATGGATCTTAACAAAGTTCCGCTGTACATCCAGCGTACTGTATCTGACTTTATTTCACATGAGCTCCAGTGTGGAACCCCACTGCACCCCCTGGTGGATCAATGATCCATTGCAGCTGGCTTCATTATAATTACATTTATCTATCACGGGGGCGGTCTCAAGTCAAGCTGGAGGTTTTCCCTTGAGCGAGGGCAGATCACGTACCAATCACGGCCCTCGTGTTTCAAACTGAAATGAATCGCTACATCTGTAGCTTCATCGACATTTTCACCTAAACTGTTGATGTAGATGGAGAATAAAAGTGGACCTAAAACAGAACCTTGGGGAACACCATTTGCAATGTTCAACCCATCAAAATGAACACTGTTATGGAAATCTTAGACCTAGTCAATACTCTGGAGATATACAATTAGAATGATCAATCAATAAAATGGTGAAACAAACAGAGTTGTCTTTCTGGATCTTTATTCGAGGCGCCTCGAAGGCACAAGTCTCACAGAGTACAGGGTAGTCTGCAGGAGTGTGCGCAATAGTCACAAAATAGCAAAGCTTATATACAAGATAGGGCCATTAGTAGACAGGCAGACAGAGTTTTTATGTAGCTAGGCGGAACGCCTCAGAAATCTGCTTTCACAAGGATGTCTCATCTTGTTATTAGACACCTGTGTCCTTGAGATGTAGAAAGTATAATGGTTATCAGAATATGGAAGTTCAAACTTTGTGTGAAGAGGAGTAGTTTCAACATAGTCTGCCAAATCAGCTCTGTGGCCTTGAAGCGCTTGAGAATAATAATCCTCATTAGAGACAACAGATGAAACAGCAAATATGAAGAAATGGTACAGTAGTGTTGGACAATGCTTTCAGAAACATTTAGTTTTACCATATAAGGTAACATAAGAAATTGCCACTACATTCCCCCCTTTTGATCATACTTGATCAATCATGAAAATAAAACAAATGACAGGATAGACTGATATAACACATGAATGAATACACTCCATCGCTGGTTTTAGTAAACACATCATAAACATATTATGGAAAGTGGCTGTTTTTGTGGAGGACAGACTCCGTATGTGGAAAAAAAAAGAATACTGAAACGAGGGAATGGCAGTCTTTACACACAATTTTACAGTTCGGTGTCCGACTCTTCAGTGTCGGAATCAGTGGGGGCTGAATCTGGGTTGGCCGTAACTTTGTCAGTGGTTTGAGGGAGAGCGGTGTATTGTACAAATGCAGAGGAGATCATACTAGAAAAACATTTCTTCATGAGGGGAACTACACAGCATGTACAGCAGAAGAGCAAGGCTATGATGGTGAGGAGTGGCGTGACTATTCTGGCCAGTCAGCCTTCCCACTCTCCCGATGTGAGCCAGGACCACCAGTCCCAGCCTACAGGGTCGTAGTCCACGTCGTCAGCCTTCATGTCTGCCAGAAGTGTGTTAAGGTGTTATGGTGCGAGTCATGTTCTCTGATATGTCTGGAATGTATGTGCAACAAGAGTCTCCGATAACGTGACATAGGCCCCCCCTTGAGGCAAACAGGATGTCTAGAGCAAATTGATGTTGCATTAGCATGTTTCTAGTCCAGGTGGGCGTTAGCTAATTCTTGTCCGAGGGGCTCCATCTTCAATCACTCGCCAGTGATCAGGCACAAAGTTTATGTTCTTGGTGTCGTCGTCTCCTTAGTGGATGTGTCTAGTTTGACTGAGCCCGTGCCTTAATGACCATATCAATTAAACTCCACACAATGACGGCACAGGCAAGGAACCAGAGGCATATGAGAAAGCACAGCTGGCCGTCACCCATGAGTCTTGTGTGTGGTACTCGGGTGTATGTACTGCATGTGTGGTGCTGGTGGTGACTTGGCACGTCACTTGTCGTCGTCTGTTGCTACTGGACCGGCTAGACTGGGGCGGAGATGACAGCTTTGCAGTGGCTGGCGTGGACCCACGTGGCTCTCTCGGCGACCTTGACCGCTGTCTGGGTGACGAGAAGCACCTGGTAGGGACCTTGCCAACGGCTGGATCTCCAGCTCTTTCTCCGGAAGTCCTTGACCAGCACAAAGTCGCCTGGTTGGATACGGTGGAGTGGACCAGTAGCAGGGGTAGGTAGAGCTGCCGCTACCTGGCGTCTGATATCTGCTAAATTGGATGACAGGTTAACACAATATGACAACATAGCATCCTCACACAAAGTTGTGGAGGGGAGAGGACATCCTGGCGCCTTGATCCCAATCTGTGGAGGAGCTGCAAAAAGTATCTCAAAAGGGCTGAGTTGACCCCGTGTTCGTTTCCGCATTCTCATGTACATCAGCACAATGGGCAGGGCTTGTGTCCAGGATAAACCTGTGTCTGCGCAGCATTTTGCTAGCTTATTTTGGATTGTACCGTTCTCTCTTTCTACCGCACCACCACTCTGTGGATGGTAAGCACAATGCTTTCTGATGTCCATGCCCAGGTATTCTCCTATCTGTGCAATGGCCTTATTAGCAAAATGTGAACCATTGTCGCTCGAGATCTTGCTTGATATCCCCCATCTAGGAATAATTTCCCTTAGTAAAGCTTTAGCAGCAGCATTTGCTGTTTGTGCGTTTACCGGAAATGCTTCAACCCATTTGGACCACATGTCAAACGATTACAAGACAGTGTTTCTTACCCTCAATGGACTAAGGTCTATTAATGGCCTCTAACATCCCCCCTTTTGACAAATGGTCTAACCCATGTGTCAATTTAGCACATTTCCTAATGAGACGGGGTCAGTGTTGCTGGTCTGTGCATTGCATTTACATACTGCAACTTCAGACGGGAGCAGAATGGCGATAAGAATGGCCAATAAGCCTGCAACTAGGATATGGTTAAGGCTTTCCATCAGATTAAAAAAATTGTCTACACTTCCAAAAAGCACCAAAATCATGTACTACCCTGAAAGCATAACGTGACTCAGTGTAGATAGTTACAGATTTGCAGGCCTCAGTGAGTGCTACGAGCTCTGCTGCTTGTGCTGAGAGGTGGCATGGGAGCGGTCCGGAACAGAGAACAGCAGAATCTGAAACAACAGAGAAACCCACCCGATTAGTGCCCACATGGTCGCGAGAGGCGGACCCATCAACATACAAAATGAGGTCAGGGTTTGTCAGGGGTACATCTTTTAAGTCAGGTCTGGGAGTACATACAATAAGAAGCTCGGCAACACAGTCGTGTTCGTCACCGTCTTCTGGGAGAGGCATAAGAGATGCTGGGTTCAGAGTGATACAGCGTTTGACTTCAACATTAGGCATGTCTAGCAGGCATGTGTGATACCTAAGATAACGTGCAGCAGAGAGGTGTGATGTTCTCTGTTCACAGAGGATGAGAGAAACAGCTTGTGGAACCAACAGTGTCAAAGGTGCATAACCTACAATGTCACGTGAGGAGTTGAGAGCTTTTTCAGCTTCAGCAACTGCACAGAGACATTTTGGCAGGCCAGCAGCTACAGGGTATAGCTTGGAGGAGAAATAGGCAACAGGCCTCTGTTTTCCCCCATGATCTTGAAGGAGAACTGAGGTCATACACCCATCGCGTTCATCCACTGCCTGTGTAAAAGGCTTGGTAGGATCAGGCAGACCTAGCGTCGGCGGGGATTGGAGAGCCAGCTTCATATTAATGAAGGCTTCGTCGGCTTCCGGCGTCCATATAAGGCGATCTGCAGGTTTCAAACCGGTGACATGCGATATTGTGCAGAATGGTTGTTCGAGCGGAGAATAGTTAGGAATTAATGACCTGCAGTATGAACACATACCCAAAAATGACATCATCTGTCGCTTAGTGACAGGTTTTGGCAGAGCAGCCAATGATGCAATACGCTTATCTGAAAGCATTTTTCCCTCTCCTGAAATGATGTGATCCGGAAATGTAACTGTCTTTTGCACATACTGAAGTTTAGACAAACTGGCCTTGTGGCCCTCGGCTGTGAGGTGTTTTAACAAAGAAATGGTATCAGCTTCACACTGTTCTGCTGTGGGTGCGCAAATCCTACAATTATAAATTGTACATCTCACCGAGCATTGAAGGCCTTTTGAGTTCGTTTGATCTCGTGAAGTCAATCGGTTTCACCCCGGCGCTGGTCCTCTCATCCCGTACGTTTTCTGTCGAGGTAGAGGAGAATCCGAGGATCCCGGAGCGACCACCAGCGTCCGTAGGTGTCCCCAATCGAACTTGCAGAGATCCTGCCGACAACGCCAAACTGTTATGGAAATCTTAGACCTAGTCAATACTGTGGAGATATACAATTAGAATGATCAATCAATAAACTGGTGAAACAAACAGAGTTGTTTTTCTGGATCTTTATTCGAGGCGCCTCGAAGGCACAAGTCTCACAGAGTACAGGGTAGTCTGCAGGAGTGTGCGCAATAGTCACAGAATAGCAAAGCTTACAAGATAGGGTGGGCAGACAGAGTTTTTGTGTAGCTAGGCGGAACGCCTCAGCAATCTGCTTTCACAAGGATGTCTCATATTGTTATTAGACACCTGTGTCCTTGAGATGTAGAAAGTATAATGGTTATCAGAATATGGAAGTTCAAACTTTGTGTGAAGAGGAGTAGTTTCAACATAGTCTGCCAAATAAGCTCTGTGGCCTTGAAGCGCTTGAGAATAATAATCCTCATTAGAGACAACAGATGAAACAGCAAATATGAAGAAATGGTACAGTAGTGTTGGACAATGCTTTCAGAAGCATTTGGTTTTACCATATAAGGTAACATAAGAAATTGCCACTACAACACATTTGGACCTTTCAGAGAGGTAGTTCACAAACCACCCTACTGCATGGCTGGACATGCCTATACTGGCTAGCCTCTGCTTTAAAATGTGATGATCGACGGTGTCAAATGCTTTGGAAAGGTCAATAAATAGAGCTGCACAACTCTGCTTATTATCTAAAATACTTGCCACATCATTCACCACTTTCATTGTGGCAGTGATGGTGCTGTGTTGCTTTCTGAAGCCTGACTGATGTTTAGACAGGATGTCATTTGTACATAAAAACACCTTTACCTGTTCACTCACTAAGCGTTCAAGAACCTTAGCCAGAACTGACAACTTAGAGATTGGCCTATAGTTATTTAATAAGGTGGCCTCCCCTCCTTTTAGCAAAGGCAGGATATACGCTGACTTCCACAATTTTGGAATTGTGTTTGTGCTGAGGGAGAGGTTAAAAAAAGTAGTGAGAGGTGGAGCAATAAAATCTGCAGCTATCTTTAAAAAGAAAGGTTCTACGTTGTCCGGGCCAGCCGGTTTCTTAGGATCTAACTTGGTTAAAGCTTCACGAACAACATCAACAGTAAAAGGAGTAAAACTAAAAGGGTTTTCCAACACACGTTTTTCAGAGTCACGGATTGGGGTGTTCACAGCAGCAGAGTTAGTGACAGAATCAAATAGAGAACCACAGGACACAAAATGCTCATTAAAGCAATTTAGCATAGTAGCCCTGTCCATGCACGGAGGTAGCTCATTACGGATATCACCGGTGGATAACGATTTAATGGCTTTCCAAAATGTTCCAGGATTATTCAGACTCTTTGTGGTTACTGACATATAGTACTTTGATTTAGCACTTTTGATATGTGAAGTGAAGCTATTTTTTAGCTGCCTAAAACGCAGCCATTCTACCTCTGAGCCTGATTTCCTAGCCTTTGCCCAGGCCTTGTTTCTCTCATGAAGGAGACTGGACAGTTCAGCAGAAAACCAAGGATTGTCTCGTCCCTTTACTCTACATTTACGCAGGGGTGCATGTCTATCAATGATATCCATAAAACCAAGATAAAATTAAGACCATTCAGTTTCTACATCAGCACACAGATCGATTCTTCCCCAATAAAAATCAAACAGATCATGCACAAAACCCTGCTCCACAAAATGTTTTTTGTCTCTCTTCATGATAATGCGAGGTTTAACCTTTTGAACCTTGATGTCCCAAATTGTGGCTACAACACAGTGATCACTCAGATCATTTGCAAATATTCCCACAGATGAGTATTTATGGGGAACATTAGTTAAAATGAGATCAATTAGGGAGGATTTATTAGGGGACTTAATGTTAGGGCGAGTAGGACTGTCAACAATCTGAGTAACATTTAAACACATACAAAGGTTTTTTCAATATCCTCTGACACTGCAGGTAACCAGTCCCAGTTAAAATCTCCAAGTAGCACTATTTCCTTGTAGTCTAGTTGTGATAAAATAATTGCTAGTGAAGTTAAGGAGTCTTTGACAGCTGACGGGGGTCTGTAACAACTCACTACCATGACCTGTTGACCCTTTGCCACTTCTATATTTATGGCTAAAAATTCAAATTGCTTACTGATGGATTTGGAAAGTAATGTGGTTACACTGAACTTATTCTTAACATAAATGGCAACGCCACCACCTTTATTAGGCCGGTCGGTACGATACACATTATAACCATTTAAGGCAATGTCAGAGGCCAACATAGATTTGTTTAGCCATGTTTCTGATAAAACAATGACGTCAGCGTCAGTCGTGCTTGCCCAAATGTGGACAAAATCTAGTTTACCTAACAGACTGCGCACATTCAAATGGATGAAACAGACCTAGCTTTAAAATCAGCAGGAGTAGCGAACTGACTACTACTACTGGGCGGACCAGGGTTAGGTTGTACATTTCCTGACAGTAATAACAACAACAAAAACAGGCATCTTTTCCTCTTAAACGACACACAAAAGATGAGAAAGGCCTGTAATTTTCCTCCTAGGTATACCTCAACTATGAGAGACAGAATGAGAAAAAAAAAATCCAGAAAATCACATTGTCTGATTTTTAAAGAATTTATTTGCAAATTGTGGTTGAAAATAAGTATTTGGTCAATAACAAAAGTTCATCTCAATACTTTGTTATATACCCTTTGTTGGCAATGACAGAGGTCAAACGTTTTCTGTAAGTCTTCACAAGGTTTTCACACACTGTTGCTGGTATTCTGGCCCATTCCTCCATGTAGATCTCCTCTAGAGCAGTGATGTTTTGGGGCTGTCGCTGGGCAACACAGACTTTCAGCTCCCTCCAAAGATTTTCTATGTGGTTGAGATCTGGAGACTGGCTAGGCCACTCCAAGACCTTGAAATGCTTCTTACGAAGCCACTCGGGCGGTGTGTTTGGGATCATTGTCATGCTGAAAGACCCAGCCACGTTTCATCTTCAATGCCCTTGCTGATGGAAGGAGGTTGTCACTCAAAATCTCACGATACATGGCCCCATTCATTCTTTCCTTTACACGGATCAGTCGTCCTGGTCCCTTTGCAGAAAAACAGCCCCAAAGCATGATGTTTCCACCCCCATGTTTCACAGTAGGTATGGTGTTCTTTGGATGCAACTCAGCATTCTTTCTCCTCCAAACACGTCTAGTTGACTTTTTACCAAAAAGTTATATTTTGGTTTCATCTGACCATATGACATTCTCCCAATCCTCTTCTGGATCATCTAAATGCTCTCTAGCAAACTTCAGACGGGCCCGGACATGTACTGGCTTATGCAGGGGGACACGTCTGGCACTGCAGGATTTGAGTCCCTGGCGGCGTAGTGTGTTACTGATGGTAGCCTTTGTTTCTTTGGTCCCAGCTCTCAGCAGATCATTGACTAGGTCCCCCCATGTGGTTCTGGGATTTTTGCTCACCGTTCTTGTGATCATTTTGACCCCACAGGGTGAGATCTTGCGTGGAGCCCCAGATCGAGGGAGATTATCAGTGGTCTTGTATGTCTTCCATTTTGTAATAATTGCTCCCACAGTTGATTTCATCACACCAAGCTGCTTACCTATTGCAGATTCAGTCTTCCCAGCCTGGTGCAGGTCTACAATTTTGTTTCTGGTGTCCTTTGACAGCTCTTTGGTCTTGGCCATAGTGGACTTTGGAGTGTGACTGTTTGAGGTTGTGGAGAGGTGTCTTTTATACTGATAACGAGTTAAAATAGGTGCCATTAATAGAGTTAACAAGTGGAGGACAGAGGAGGCTCTTAAAGAAGAAGTTACAGGTCTGTGAGAGCCAGAAATCTTGTTTGTTTGTAGGTGACCAAATACTTATTTTCCACCATAATTTGCAAATAAATTCTTTAAAAATCAGACAATGTGATTTTCTGGATTTTTTTTTCTCATTCTGTCTCTCATAGTTGAGGTATACCTAGGATGAAAATTACAGGCCTCTCTCATCTTTTTAAGTGGGAGAACTTGCACAATTGGTGACTGACTAAATACTTGTTTGCCCCACTGTAGCTACTAACCAGAGTTAGGAAAAGGGACCACATTACTCCTGTTCTGGCTGCGTTACACTGGCTCCCTATAGAACACAGGATACCATTTAAAATGATTCTTCTCGCCTGCAAAGCCCTTAATGGGCAATCACCATCTTACCTTAAAGAACTCATTATACCCTACTGTCCTACTAGGGCATTGCGTTCCAAGAATGCACGGTTGTTGGTTGTTCCTAGAGTCTCTAAAAGTACAATGGGAGCCAGAGCCTTTTCTTATCAAGCTCCACATTTGTGGAATCAGCTTCCAGTTTTTGTTTGGGCAGCAGACACCCTATCCGTTTTTAAGAGTGCGCTTAAGACCTTCCTTTTTGATAAAGCTTATAGTTAGGGCTGATTAGATTCAGCCCCTAGTTTTGTTGATATAGGCTTAGTTTGTCGGGGGACATATTATTTCTTCCTTCTCTCTGTCTATACCTGTGTACTCTCATGTTCCGAATAACCCAGCTTCCCCAAATGTCTTTCCTTTTGGTGTCTATATACGCCGAGATCCGGAGTCATGGATGATCCTGTTGCTGCGGTCCTGTGTCCTGGATCGCGAGCCCTGGATCTTGAGTCGTGGCTGTGCCTGTTGCTGTGGTCCTGCATCATAAGTCCTGGATAGTTATCCTCGTGGATTCATCTTCTTATTATACACACATGCATTTCCAAACATTTGGACTACCTATGTTGCAAATGTATTATCTTTTCAATTTACACACGGCATCTATTGCACGTCTGTCCGTCCTGGGAGAGGGATCCCTCCTCTGTTGCTCTCCCTGAGGTTTCTCCCATTTTCCCCTTTAAACTGTGGGGTTTTCTCCGGAAGTTTTTCCTTGTACGATGTGAGGGTCTAAGGACAGAGGGCGTCGTATTGTCATACTGATATTCTGTACAAACTTTGAAGTCCACTGAGACAAATGTAACATTTGTGATATTGGGCTATATAAATAAACATTGATTGATTGATTGATTGATGGATTGATTGATTGATTGTGGAGGATATCATGAGGCCTTGTTCCGATAAAAAAAACGGGACATGGGAGACCCGAATACAACATAAGGGTTACGTTTCTATTGCATGCCTCCTTTGAGCAACATGTGCAACCAACCTGATCTCACTAGAATGCGTGACTCCACCATGACTCCTTAACACCGCATTGCGTGGTGGAATCACAAACTTTGCTATATTTACGTGTCTGCACCACGCATACAACGCCAATGTAAAGTGAATGAGGCTCCTTTGTCGTGGTCCAGTATTCACCGGTTCGTCGTCAAAGATACACTGGTAACACGTATTGATTGCTAGAAAGCTAACCTAGTTTCTAAGTCAAGTGATATTCCTAAAACCATACCTGCCAACCCTACCGATTTGGGCGGTAGTCTATGGCTTTTGACATGTTTCTACCACCTACCGACTTAGCTGGCTTTCCATACCGATTTTCAATCTTCCCAAACTATAACAAATAAAAATGACATTACATAGACACTGGACTCGACTTCTGGCGGACAACGTTTGCAGCGTGTCTGTGATTGCATCATACAAACAGTCCTCCGTGTTTCTGAAAGAGAAACAACGTGCAGACCTCTTCACCCCCGGGGCTGATGGGTAATCACTCCCAAAGGAGTTTAAGGGAACAGAGACGAGGCATTTGAGTCCTGCAGGATTTCCCCGTTAATATCAGTGTCTCGAAAACACATGTTGGCGACTGAAAGATATCCAGTGTTTGGTCTTTTCCTGAAGCATCCTACACCTACAGTGTGTCAACTGAGAGGACCACAAACACACACAAAATATAATACAATTTTGAGATTTGGGGATATTTATCTTCCATTCTTCACTTGTTCTGACATTTTCAACACCAAACATGTCGTTAATGTCTCTGTTTAGTGAACTACAGCAATCTGAAAGCCTTTACATTATTTATATCACATTTTAACAGTAGAAAAATGAAGGAAATTACTTTTTGAATGCAGTATTTTCTGATTTATGGCGCAACACAAAGATATTTCGCTCTGTGCAAACCTTTGACTCTAATATGTCAACAACATGAAACAAGAATATGAACCTGGCTTTATCCAATGTTCACACAAGAGTTCTACATCCTGACACATCCTTCATCTAAACTGTCTCAACTGAAAGAGGACCAGAAACAAATTAAAAATATAATAAAATGTGGAGACTTTGGGATATTTATCTCCCATTCTTTTACTTTTCTGACATTTTACAGACCAGACATGTCGTTGATGTCACTGTTTACTAAACTACCACTTTTTCTGAAAAATGCATAAAATGATGCAATATATGTTAAATACATGGTTTATTCATGTAATTACTGGGGTTCCATTTCTTCTGATTACCTAATTTGGGCGTGCATATTTGCCGCGCGCAAACCTACCTCTTTTGGATTTGGAAAGGTTGGCATGTATGCTAAAACCTGTCATTTTTCAATGCAATAAGGTATTTCGACAGCGTCCCTTGACCTTTCCTTCGGACGTAACCAAGATTAATTATGTTTTGAATTTGATTCGTGGCAAAGCATTAAACTGGGCTGAAGCACTGAGTTCATCTGTGGATTATGACACCCTTTCCTTTAGAGTTTTTTCTGAACAGTTGTCCATTGTTTTTGATCACCCTGACTACTCCGGCTCTGCTGCTAATCGTCTGCTAACACTACAACAAGGGAATCGAACCGTGGCGGATTACTCTATCGAGTTCCGCACACTGGCGGCAGAGGCCCGTTGGGACGAGGCGGCTCTAAGGGCAGTTTTTGTTAAAGGGTTGAAGGATCAACTGAAGGATGAGCTGGCTGCACGAGACGAGCCTGCAGACCGCCAAGCCTTAATTACCTTGGTGTCTCGCCTCGACAGCCGGTTGCGGGAGCGCCGTGCGGAGAAAGCGCAGCGTTCTCCTTTTGCTTTTCCAAGTAAACCGAGCTACTCACCCAGATTTGCTCCTTCTGTTTCCACACCCTCTGGATTCACCTCTTCATCTCGCGTGCCTCCTTTGGCTAAGGAGAAACCGATGCAGTTGGGAAGTACCGGACTATCTCCTGAGGAACGCCTTTGAAGTATGAGGTAGGGTGAGTCCCTGTATTGTGGCAAGTTTGGGCATCTCATTGCTGGTTGTCCTGTTCGCCCAAACGCAAAAGCTCTTCAGTCAATTTGGGAGTACTGACGAGCTCACTTTCCCCATCTATTGTTGCCCCAACCCTGCGCCGATTTCTCATTCCTGCAAGACTCTGTACAAACTCTCAGACCTTGCCCCTCTCTGCCCTCATTGACTCAGGCGCTGAAGATAGTTTTGTAGACCTAGAACTTGCCAACCAGCTGGGACTTAAGTTGGAATCCTTACAGGATCCTATGACTGCTTATGCCTTAAACCAGGGGTGGGGAACCTTTTTCCTCTCAAGGGCCATTTCAATTTTTACAACATCCTTCGAGGGCCGTACAAATTATTGAACTCAACGTCTGCTTAAAAAACTCAAATCAAAGCCCATTAATTTCGCGTTTTTTTCATGCTGTGCAAAGAAAAAGCAACCTCTTAATCCAGATATTTGACCATGACCCGCGCATTCATGCACCGTGGCATGACCACCAAAACAGAAAGATATGGACAAAAGATGTTGCAAATGTATTTAGTTTCATATCCATGTGGACATGATTTAAGTGGGGGGGGCGGATCTAACCTCATCCAGGGGGGTTTGGGGGCATGCACCACCAGGAAGATTTTTTTTAAATGTTGAAGTTAAAAGCATCAATCTGGTGCACTTTGAGAGCAACATGAAGAGATCTATGGATACATCTCTCAACAACCATATGAAACAGAACTGTAAGCAGATTTTTTTCTTTATGGATATTTTACAAATCACTTCTCTTTTAAACTTTATTCTTGTTTATTAATAACAACTTTTTTTTACTTTCATATTAGTATTGTATACCTGTTTACTTTATTCTCTTATTTTTCTATAACTATAATGATCATATAAAGGTGTGCCTTTACCTCACTGGTTGGAGAAAAAGGTTCTTATATTCGTTAGCATAGCTAGCTAACCAGATGCTAATAACAACAACGTTATTGACTGTATGATCAGTATGACAGATGAACAGATCGCCACTGGGCTTACAACTAAAGACACAGCCACGCAAAAACTGCGGCATGTGTACTGCTCCTTATGGGTATTGCAATTTGTGAAGTCCCGGCCCGGAGCCGCGTTCTGGTGCTCTCCGTTAGAACTACACTCCTGTCAGACGAGACATATACTACGTGATGAGACGTTAGGCTCGTGTTGTGTTCAAGGACCCTGACCTTGGCCAGGAAAAACAAGCTTGATTAATTATTTTTCGGTCTAGATTTCTTGATTTTTTTTCTTTTTTGCGTGTATTTATAAATTACCTCGAGGGCCGTACCAAATGGTCTCGCGGGCCGTATACGGCCCGGAGGCCGGAGGTTCCCCACCCCTGCCTTAAACGGTCAACGCATCTCTAGAGTAACTCAGCAGTCACAACCTGTTACTCTGATTATTTCAGGAAATCACAGAGAACAAATCCAGCTTAAGGTTATTTCCTCTCCAACTACTCCTTTGGTACTTGGTTACCCTTGGCTTCGCACCCAAAATCCTCATATTGATTGGGCTGGAGGAAGGATCTTTGAATGGAATCAGAAGTGTCACCTTAACTGTCTACAGTCAGCTGTGCCTCCAGTTCCTGTTAACCTGTTACCTGCTCCATGTGTCTCTCATACGTAGATTTATCCGGCGTTCCTAACGTTTACTACAACCTGGGTGAGGTCTTCCGCAAGGATAAGGCTCTCTCTCTCCCTCCTCACCGTCTATATGATTGTCCCATTGATTTGCTTCCGGGGGCTCCGTTACCCACCAGCAAGCTCTATAATCTGTCCCAGCCTGAGAGAGAGGCCATGGAGAAATATATCAGTGATTCCCTGGCTTCTGGAATAATTTGTCCTTCTTCCTCCCCTCTTGGTGCGGGGTTTTTCTTCATGGACAAGAAATATAAGTCTCTTCGACCCTGTATTGACTTCCGTGGGTTAAATAACATCACAGTTAAGAATAAGTACCCACTTCCCCTGATCAATTCTGCTTTTGAGCCACTCCAAGATGCCACCATCTTCTCAAAACTCGATCTCAGAAATGCCTATCACTTGGTTCGTATCCGCCAAGGTGATGAGTGGAAGACTGCCTTTAACACCCCCCTTGGCCACTTTGAGTACCTCGTCATGCCCTTTGGACTCTCAAATGCCCCGGCAGTTTTTCAGTCCCTGGTAAATTATGTCTTGCGTGATTATCTCAACCAGTTTGTCTTTGTGTACATCGACGATATTCTGATCTTCTCCAAGAGCCTGGAGGAACCCCAAAGACACGTCAGTCTGGTTCTTCAGAGGCTGCTTGAGAACAAGCTCTACGTCAAGGCAGAAAAGTGTGAGTTTCACCAGGAAAGGGTTAGTTTCCTTGGATACATCATCCGGCAAGGCAGGTTGGAGGCGGATCCAGGGAAGATTCTCGCAGTCTCAGAGTGGCCAGTCCCCACTTCTCGGAAGGAGTTGCAAAGGTTCCTGGGGTTTGCCAACTTCTATCGCTGGTTCATCAAGGATTATAGCAAGGTTGCTGCTCCACTCTCCAGTCTCACCTCTATCAAGATCAAGTTCTCCTGGACCCCTGAAGCTAACTATGCTTTTCTTAGACTTAAGTCTCTGTTCACTTCAGCCCCCATTCTCATCCAGCCTGACTCAAGCAGACAATTTGTGGTCGAAGTTGACGCCTCGGACATCGGAGTTGGCGCTGTTCTGTCTCAGACTTCCGGGCCAAACAACAAGCTTCATCCTTGTGCTTTCTTCTCTCGCCGTCTCTCCCCAGCTGAGAGAAACTATGATGTGGGCAACAGGGAGCTGCTGGCAGTTAAGATGGCATTGGATGAGTGGCGGCACTGGCTCGAGGGCAGCGAGCAGCCATTTCTGTTGTGGACCGACCATAAGAACCTTGAGTACATTCAATCAGCCAAACGGCTAAATTCTCGACAAGCCAGGTGGGCTCTCTTCTTTGGACGTTTCAACTTCACTCTCACCTTTCGCCCAGGTTCCCGGAATACCAAGCCCGATGCCCTGTCCAGATCATTCACGTCTGAGGGTCCAGTCTCTACATCGGACTCTATTCTTCCCCAGAGATGTGTTGTGGGAGTCGTCACTTGGGAGATCATTAACGCTATCCAGGAGGCACTGTTGGAACAACCAGACCCTGATAGCGGTCCGCCTAACCGTCTGTTTGTCCCTAACTCAGTCCGTTCCCAAGTCCTGCAGTGGGTTCACAGCTCCCGTTTCTCCAACCATCCCGGTGCCAACCGCACACTCTCCCTTCTCCAAAGACATTTCTGGTGGCCAACAGTCGACAAGGATACAAGGGAATTCGTCTCAGCCTGTACAGTATATGCCAGGAGTAAGGCCTCTCATCAGAAATCTGCAGGTTTGCTCCAGCCCCTTCCAATCCCTAGTCGACCCTGGTCACATATTTCTCTGGACTTTGTCACCGGTCTGCCCCCCTCTCATGGTAATACGACAATCCAAACTGTTGTAGACCGCTCCTCTAAGTGTGCTAATTTTGTTGCTCTACCCAAGCTCCCCTCAGCTCTGGAAACCTCCCAACTTCTCACCCAGCATGTCATCCGCCTACATGGAATCCCGGCTGACATCGTCTCCGACCGTGGACCTCAGTTCACCTCCCAAGTTTGGAAGACCTTTTGTCGTTCACTTGGTGCGTCGGTCAGTTTAACTTCCGCGTACCACCCCCTGTCTAATGGTCAAACCGAAAGGGCCAATCAGGACCTGGAATCTGCCCTCAGCTGTGTTGCAAACCGGAATCAGAAGATCTGGAGCTCCCACCTGCCTTGGGTGGAATATTCTCACAATTCCCTCACTTCATCAGCTACAGGACTCTCTCCTTTCGATGCCTCTCTAGGGTACCAGCCACCCTTGTTTCCCCGAAGAGGAGATTGAGTTGGCTGTTCCATCTGTCCAGCAACATGTTTGTCGGTTCCGTAAGATCTGGAGAGATTCGATCTGCCCTCCTCCGGACTTCCGCCAAGAACCAGCAATCAGCCAATCGCCGCAGACTTGTCGCTCCCCTTTACGCCCCTGGACAATCGGTTTGGTTGTCCTCCAAGAACATCCCCCTCCTTACCGAGTCCAAGAAGCTGTCTCGCCGGTTTATTGGTCCCTTCCCCATTGAGCGCATAATCAACCCCTCTGCTGTCCGCCTGAAGCTCCCCAGGATCATGAAAATCTATCCCACTTTTCATGTTTCACAAATCAAGCCAGTTCACACCAGTGACTTGTGCCCTCCGGCCGTTCCCCCTCCTCCCCCCCGAGTCATTGATGATCATGCTGCCTATACAGTGCATCGACTCTTGGATGTTAGACGCCGGAGCAGGGGCTTACAGTACTTGGTGGATTGGGAGGGTTACAACCTGGAGGAGCGTTGCTGGGTTCCTCGATCTCCGATAATGGACTCCATCATGGTGAGGGATTTCCACAGGGCTCATCCCGAAAGGCCTGGTGGTCGCCAGGAGGCTCCCGTTGAGGGGGGGGGGGGTACTGTAAGGATGTGCAGTTCTCCCTCCTTCTGCTTCTCTTTTTGTTTCATGTTTGTTTGTATCTGTCTGTGTTCATGGCTTGGCGTGGCTGACCTAGTTTCAGTTCCCGCCAATTCACCTCCGCAGCTGCTACTCATCATCCTGATTCATCTACTCACCCACACTTGCTTATATACCCGGCTTCCTCATCCAATATTCACCAGTTCGTCGTCAAAGATACACTGGTAACACATATTGATTGCTAGAAAGCTAACCTAGTTTCTAAGTCAAGTTATATTCCTAAAACCTGTATTTCTCTGCCCAGAATCCGTCTTCTACTCTGCCTGCCACGTCCAGCCAACACCACCTCGTCAGCGAACTTCTGATTATCTTCACTACCAGCTCCAGCCTGCTCACTCAATTCAACTCTGATTCCACGGCTCATCTCACCCGTGTTCCACTGCGGATCTCCGAACACCGGCTCCAGCCTGCTCTCTCCGACATCCTTCGGATCTTCAACTACGGACCTCCACTCTGCCCACCCGTAGTTATTCCCAGATCCGGATTATTAATTCCACATCAGTTTTTCTTGAATTTTGAGTTGGAAATTAAATTATTTTTGCTTCTATACTCATGTCTCTTCCCTTCCGTGTTTGTATTAAGGGTTCAGCCTGTAAGCGCTCTTTGAGCTTAACACCTGTCTCCTAAAAAATTACGTTCCCACAGAACTAAACTGCATTCTCAATTACGTTTAGCGAGAAACGTATCTCAAATACGTTTTATTTTCTACATATCTTTTAGAAACATATTTTCTCCCGAGTTACGTTTCTTATGAACGTATCTTAAATACGTTTATTTTCTACATATCTTTGCCATTTATTGTATTGCTTATAATAATGATAATAGTCATTTATAAATATCATTTTAGAGCACACATTTGAAATCAGTAGGCGAGGCAGTAACTTCGCCAGCTTTTACTCTCATGAGCAAAGCAGAAAATAATAGTTTTAACATGCTAAAAAGCTGCTGTGTCGTTATCCTCTTAAGCCCCAAGCCTGTTTTTCAAGTTTCAGGCTCGAAAATGACATTCCCAGAACAAATGACCATATCTTCCCTTCTAAGAGGGTTAAATTAATAATCTTTTTTCTCAAAGTAATGATAAACCTGTGAGTTGGATTAAAGAAAATTCAGATTGAACATGGTAAAAAACTGTAAATTATAGTGTCCGTCCAAAAAAGATGTTTTACTTATAGTGAAAACTAACCTTGGATGATGGGTTAGTAGACTAAAAGCTTTAAGAATCTAAAGTACAACATATAATAAGTACCCTGTATCAAGATTGATGCAAAACAAGTGATATTTGACCTTTATAGACAGATTTAGCAACAAAAACCTCTTCTGGGGCCATTTGGTTGGATTTTCCATATCTCTGGCCCCCCTTCTTCGATTTTGACATGTGACATCTCTTTCTGATCGTTAGAGCCAATAGAATCGAAGGGAAATTGTCCCGCACACACTCATGTTAAAAAAAAGATGGCGTCCTCGCGCATTCAATGAAGCTACAGAGCCTAGGAATGGCATGCTCTACTTTTTTTTCTACTTTTTTAAAACGGAATTGCAGTTTTATTGCTTATAGATTATCAGAACATTTCAAAGGGGACACAGCCACATTGGATATTAACCTATAGATTAACTACATCATCGTTGTTATCGTTTTAATGCCATTGAAGACCAGTTTAGACCAGACAAAGACGAAGGTAAGCCATGTTAGCGTTGTGGGCTACCTAGCGCCACTTGTTTTGATGTACGTTTTTGTTGATAACGTTGCGAGTTTGTATCTTTCAGTGTTGAGGTGGGCACCGTTAAATTATTTGTCTTTACGATCATAAACGATGTGTTGGATGTGCAGCTAGGATAAGGAATAAGGGAGCTAAAAGTGATTTTCGGTGCAGTAATAGGTTAGCATTGTGTGTTTTATTTGAAAAAACAAAACAAAAATCAGTTAAATGAGTTTTTTCCCGTTATATGGATATAAAATATTCATAGTTTATTCAATATTAAGGTTCCTTAGACGTTTTTTCCTGCAAATGACGCGATTTCGGCCCCGGAACCGAGTCCGTGGGGCTTAAGAGGATAATTATTGCACCTCAAACATTAAAATAAATCCAGAGTTACGTGTTTCTGTACTTCCTCTAAGAAGAAAGGACAGTAACAGAAGATCTCTGTGACGCCAGATGTGGTGTTGTTAATGCGATATGATATCCGGAAAAAAAATCAGTTTAGGATGGCCGAAGACACTACACTACCCATAATCCCCAGCTATCGTTTGGGACTACAGTCCCGTTGACAAACCCCGTTATTAATCTTCAAGCTTCACGGCAGACTATTCAAAACTGGACTCGAATGCCCACCCCAGAACTACACATGCTGGCTATTGTGTTTCGCAACATGTTGTCTATGGCACGTCTCTACTGGGAATTGTAGTTTGAAAAGACGTTTTTGTTTTTCCCAAAATTAGAAGTTGACAGTATTAAACTGTGTACAGCCCTGGAGGTTTAGGCGATAGGAAACACATTGGTGTGTACAAATGTAAAACATGTAATTACTAAATGGGTGAAAATCGCTTGTATCCATAATGGGCAGCATTAATATATACCCACATGACAGCTCATTGTTACTTTGTAATTCTACTCCACTACAATTCAGAGGTTAACCTGGTATTTTTACTCCACTACATTTATTTGAGTTACTTTGCAGATTCTGATTAATGATGTGAAATATAAACAACCCTTAAAGCAGACTTTAGTTACACCTGGGGGGTATACTACGAAGCAGGATTTTCGCTTTGCCGGCTAACTTCAGGGAAAACTCTGGGTTTCCGGTCCTACGAAGCTGGTTCTCTTTTTAGCGGGCTAGATCTCCATGGTAACTTATGCTGTGCGGCTAACCTGCCTCGGAGCAGGTTAGGTTGCAGGCTAAGAGCTCAACTCAGTGAAAGCACTGCCTGCTGACCAATCAGAGCTCAGTTTGCGGAGTTTAAAGCGATCAAGTCATATTACAGGAGAAAGGAAATACAGAAAAGCTGCCGGCAAAAATCACCGACTGTGTGAACGTGAACATTAATAGAATATCACCTCCAATCTTCAGAGCAATCTGACTATTAAAACATTAGCGTTAAGAAAGCTTACTTAAATATCTGCCACAACATAAGTAACCGGATCAGAGTAACATTAAGTACAGTCCGCGGCATATCACATCATAATGTATCATATATTTTCTTATCTGAGTCAGCTGAGCCGTATCTGGCCGTGCAACACTCATAGTGTCACATACTGTATGCAGAAGTATTATTTTAACCTACAATACCACCCCTTTCATGTGAACGTACACCTAACTAGATAGGGCACGGCTGGCTTGAGCGATCCACTTGATAACCCGCGTCGTAGTACCGTTTACCGAGAGCGCGTATGTTTTGGATTAGGCCAACCGGCTAACTCAAACATATCCAGGTTAGGTTGAACCAGCTTCGTAGTATACCCTTGTAACAAGACTTTAGTTACACCTGAGTAAAATTCAGGGAAAGGTGATTGTCAAGTGCAACAATCAGGAGATATATTTGATAGTTGGTGCTTGAGAAGAATAAACATTTATCTGCAGATCTCTATAAAGTATATTAATTACTCGTTATTCTCTACTAATAGTTAATTAAAAACTGTATATAATTGCTATTTTGCACATCCCTTTCAAGATTTCAAGATTTTCTTAGGTTTATTGACATATCATATACACAACTACGGTGTAGTTATGCGATGAATGACAAATTTGGGTCACAGGTTCCTCAACAGTGCATTACAAGACATCTATCAATATGTGTGTATCTCCACCATTAAACTGTCAAATTCTGCACATTTCTTATTCTATCTACATACATATGAGTATAATTAATGTGTATAATATCAGTTTAAATAAGTGCTTCAACATAGTTAACATTGCAGGAAAGCAATATATTAGACGTTAAGTACTTTGTCAGGCTTAATATTTATCTGTAGATAGATACCCCCAAAGCTTTTTTCTTATTTGAAAGAAGACCTTAACCTAAAGTATTCTTTAATTTGTTAATAAAGGTTAATTAGTTTGTCTGTTTTGCACCTCCTCATATTAATATCTTTGTACATCCAGCACTAAACTGTTTTATTGTAGAGATCACTTACAGTATCTTCTTGATTTTTTATATTCTATTTTTCTATTATTGACCTTCTACTTTCCCCCTATGAAAGTATGTACTCTTAATATTTGTTTCATCAAATAACATTATTCAACAAAAATAACATTATTTGACAAAAATAATTCAATAACGTACTTTAACAACTAGGCTGTGCACACAAGGTACACACAGCATACTAATAATAACTTTGTATTATTAGTATAGGACACTTATGTATGTATACCATCTGAAGATGTGTAGTTTACTAGTTTTATTCATGTTTTTACATAATTTTACAGGATATTGCTATACTATTTCTCATGTTTTACTTCTACACATTAATATCTGATTTGTAAAACATCACAGACAGAAAGGCATATCCGTCATTTAATGGTAAACTATTGAAAATGTGATTCCATAGATGTGTCTCCCATCACCCAAATCTCCTGACTATTCTCTCAACTCACTATTTACATTCTTATATTAAAAGAAAATCAGTAATACCTTTAAAAACGACAAGTCCTTTTCTATCAGCTGTGCACCGTTATGGTGTAAATATAACCTATCTACCAATTGGATCAAATATAAAAGTCAGCCGAATTACTATTGATACTGTAAGGAGACATATTTTGTGAAAAGAAATGCAAGATGTTAATTGTTAATATATTTATGGTCCACGTCACATATTCAGTTTTGGCGGCAGTTGTTTGTCTAGAAGTCTTCTCATCAGGGCTCTATAAATAAAGAACTACAGCAGATGTGTGATATTTAATGCAGCCGAACCGTGTAATACAATGCCGTTATATGATGACTTCCAAAGAGAAAAGCAAGAACACTCGGAAAAAAGTTTAATTTTTTTTTTTTTTTTATGTTTTCGGATTTCATATCGCTTTAACATCATATCCCAACATGCATTGTGGCTAAAACATCCAATCAACGAGCTTCAAGCTGAGGATCTTGGGTAATCTGTTTAGTGGTTGGTTTGTGGTGTGTATCGCTCGAAATGTCCCTTATAGGCAGGGGTGCACATCACTTTTTTGCTCTGGTTCTCAAAGGAGCACCTGGAGATGTTGCTTGGTGCTCATCCTTAAAATGAAATAAACCGTACATTTTGAGGGGGTCTTGACTTTATTTGCCTGACACACGGCACTGAATACACATGCAGAGGTGAACACAGAACACACATGCAGGGGTGAACACAACACAACATTAGCACAACCAGTAATCCTACAAGCTGTCACCACTACCCTCCTGACTGTTCTCCTGACTGTTCTTCTCACTGTCTTCCTCTCTGTCAGACATGGTAGCTGATGATGTACTACTTTCTCTCTGGTTCAGTCTGCGATTAGCTGCTTGCATCCACAAGTCAACAGCTGGTTTCTGGTTGAAAGTCTCTGTTGTCATCTTAGACAAGTGGATGTAATCAAATAAGTGTATGTGAACATAACCAATAACCTACCATAGCCAATAAGAAATGAGTGTAACTTATTTTATTTGTATTGTTCATTCATGTCTTATTTTACCTTAACATTTATTTATTTATGCTTTTTTTTATCTCTCCAGTTTTAAAGGATATTTGTGGTTACTGTCCTATAGTATACATTGGAATGATTTCAAACTCGTTGATCCCAATAATTATAAAGGAGTGCCTTGGAAATATGTGTTTAAACAAATTGTGACCAAACCGTTTGAACTTAGACTAAAGTGAACTATCTAAATACTCAGAGTCCTTACCTCACTGAGCTGTAGTTATCAGCCTCTCAGTCTGACTGGAGAGGACTCTCCCTCCACATTATTGTAGACACATCTTCTTCTTATATCCGTTAGCGCAGCTAGCACCAGATTCTAATAACAACAGCCTCCCTCTCTCCCTCGCTCACTCGCACTTTGGCTGTGAGCCGCGTATGCCAGATAAGCCAACATCCTCCATTTTCATCACTTACAGCACCCATCGTATAGGGCAAATGAAACGTGTAACAGGGGCGAAAAGGGTGTTACATTTACTTAATTATGAATATTGTTACATCAAGGCCAAAAATAAGGATGAGCACCAACGGTCAAAAATGTTTTTTTCCCTCCCAGAACTACCAGCGCAGCGCCTCCCCAGATCTGGCACCCTAGGCGAACATCAACGCCAGTGCTACGGACCGGCCCTGAGTTCATATGCAACTCGCAAATATCTTTCTCTCTCTCTCTCTCTTCTCTCTCCTCTCTCTCTCTCTCTCCCTCTCTCAATGTTGGTACGCATATGCGCCTTTTTTCAAATGACCCGGTACTCTTTTTTTGCATGCGCACCTCCGCACCAGTTATGTGCAGCCCTGCTTATAGGCCTACGTCTGTTTCCGGTGACTTTATTTAAGGCTAAAAAGCATGCTAAAAAGCCCAAGATTATAGAATTAAACAAATAAATAAAAACAAGGATAATTGTGTGTTATTGGTGAGTAAATAAAAGTGTGTTATTTAGAAAAGAATAAGAAATTAGAAGGAAAAAAAGATTTTAAAAAATACAGATTTCAGTATTTTGAGGCTCTGAGCCCCATTTATTTTCCTCACAGACGGCAAAAAAAGTCAGACATTATAGGATTTAAAATAAAAACAAATAAATAAAAAGATAAAACACTGGCATGTAATTTACGTTAGAATAAATAGAATGGTTTTGAATAATAGATGAGAGTAACATTTACGTCACTTTACAGCCCCGCCCACTTTTGGGAAAACCAACGCTGTCATTTGAACGGCGATCAAGCCTGAAGCCACAGAGATCTTCTGTTACTGTCCTGTTAGTACAGAAACACGTAACTCTGGATTTGTTTTAATATTTGAGGTGCAATAAACGACACAGCAGCTTTTTGGCATGTTAAAACTATTATTTTCTGCCTCGCTCATGAGAGTAACAGCTGGCGAAATTACAGCCTCGCCTACTGATTTCAAATGTGTGCTCTTAAATGATATTTATAAATGACTATTATCATTATTATAAGCAAGACAAAATGGCAAAGATATGTAGAAAATAAACGTATTTGAGATACGTTCATAAGAAACGTAATGTGGGAGAAAATACGTTTCTTGCTAAACGTAATTGAGAATGCAGTTTAGTTCTGTGACGTAATTTTTAGGAGACATGGTTGCCATAATACGTTCTTACGAAAAATACAAATTATTATGAATACAAATAAAATAAAAGAAGCCTCCCGTGAGTTACTACAAGCTATAAAGTAGATTTTAAAAACGTTTTATAGAATAAAAGCTTACTGCAGACGTTGTAGAAATGCGTGCGTGCACCACGACAAAAAAGGAGCCTCATTCACTTTACATTGGGGTTGTTTGCGTGGTGCAGACACGTAAATGTAGCAAAGTTTGTGACTCCACCACGCAATGCGCTGTTAAGGAGTCGTGGTGGAGTCACGCATTCTGGTGAGATCAGGTTGTGTGCAACAGTTGTGCTTGGAATTGTTTGTGAAACCAGATGGAGTATAGTCTTCTGTACTCTGTATCGATGTGCTGTTGTGGATTTTAAGAATATTTTTCAAAGTGAAGATAATGTCTGCTTATTACCAACAAGCCAGAAGAACTGAAAAAAAATTACCAACCAAAAAACACAGGGTTATATGAAGTAGGCCCATCTAAGAAAAGGTCACTGTTCACATGAATAATCTCAGAAATTCCGCGTTTTGTAAATTAATAAAGTCAACATAAGAACATGTTAGATTGAAGAAAGGAATATAATTGCATTTGTTGTAAACAGTATGTGACCTGCTCTATCAAAGCTTTGGGGTTTTGGTTGTTTTAAACAAAGTCTTAGATTTCAGAGAATGGAACTTTTATCCCCATATCCAGGCGATACCATTTTTTTTTAGTCTTGTATAAGCAAAGAGACAACATCAGCGATCACCGTGTTTTAGAGATACATTATGTTGATGGACAGATACTGTACCAATAATTATTTTCAGTTTATTTGCCTTTCACTGTTTCTATAGTAAAAACGTTTCCTCGTGTTATTCCTTCTCTTTCCACTTTCTTCCGAAGGTCACTTTAAGGGTTTTTGCACGTACACAGATCATCTTCATTGCAAAACACTGTATCCCTGCAGGTTGGATTGAGTGAATTTATTTTCTTTGCTTATATCTAAAAACATCAAAGCAACCTAACAGCAGTGCTTCTGTACCAAAGAGAATCTCTGAACTAAATATTTACCTTCCTTTTATTTACGCCCTGCTCCATCTGTTACGTGTCTGCTAAAATATCTGAGAAAGTGTTGTTAAGCATGGATTTCAAAGACTGAGTGAGTGAGGTTTCTTTTAGGAAAAAATGCTTTATACATTCTGAAGACACTGCTTTAACACCCTCAGTATAGAAGAGGCTAATCCTCAGCTATTGACCCAATTAAACAAATTAAGGTGTTGCTAAAAGTCTCTTTCTTTATGTGGCTCTACTATGGGATTAGTTTGTTTCACGAAGATAAAGCAACACTTTCTCAGAATCAAGCAAAACTAAGAGTTTAGGAGAAAAAAAAACTCAGTCAAGCTAAATAAATTTAATTTAAATAATAAAACTAACAGCAGGCAAATCCTACTTTGATTGAGGTAAGTATCGCTGCTGTTTTATTTATTTTTTTAGCCCCTCATGCTATAATCATGTGTATTTTCTCCATTCCTGTTCATGTGTCCTCTCGCAATTATCACTGGCCCCGTGTATCTCCTAATCGGTATAACCGGCCTGCTCTCGTCTATCCCACATGCTCCACTGAGATCCAACATCTAGTTTCAGGTGGCCTGTGGAACTGCCAGTCAGCTGTTCCTAAGGCTGACTTCATCTCTGGCTACGCTTCCCTGCAGACCCTGGATTTCTTTGCTCTCACTGAGACCTGGATTACTCCATCCAACACATCCACCCCAGCAGCTCTCTCCACAGCATATTCCTTCTCCCATACACCCAGACCCACTGGCAGAGGAGGTGGCACTGGTCTCCTGCTCTCTCCCAACTGGAGCTTTTCCCTCTTCAAGCTACCTAACTTCACTCCTTCCACCTTTGAATTCCATGCCGTCACAGTAACCCATCCTATACAATTAACCATTGTTGTTCTCTACCGTCCACCAGGCAGCTTGAGGGACTTCTTTGAGGAATTAGATCATCTCCTCTCACACATCCCTGAAACTGGCCCTCCCGCTGTACTTCTCGGAGACTTCAACCTCCAGACAGGGAAGATAGACGAACTAACATCTCTGTTAACCACCTGTGCTTTCTCACTGTCTCCATCCCCACCAACTCATAAAGCTGGCAATGTCCTTGATCTCATATTCTCAAGGAACTGCACTAATTCTAACTTCTCTGTAAACCCACTCCACACATCCGATCACTTCTTCATTTCATTCTCTCTACCCCTTTCGAAACATAACAAACTAATCTCTTCTAATTCTACACCTGTCCGCCGTATCCTCCGTTCCCACTCCCCCTCTACCTTTGCCTCATTGGTGCTCTCAGCCCTCCCTTCCTCTGATTCGTTCCAACTCTTGCCTCCAAACTCTGCTGCAGAAACTCTCCTCTCTACTCTCTCATCCTCTCTGGACTCTCTCTGGACTCTCTCTGTCCTCTCACATCTCGGCAGGCTCATCAGTCCCCTCCTGCTTCCTGGCTAAATGACGCACTGCGTGCTAATAAAACCATCCTTCGGGCGGCAGAGCGGAAACGGTGGAAATCCAAATCAATCAATCAATCAATCAATGTTTATTTATATAGCCCAATATCACAAATGTTACATTTGTCTCAGTGGACTTCACAGTTTGTACAGAATATCAGTATGACAATACGACACCCTCTGTCCTTAGACCCTCACATCGTACAAGGAAAAACTTCCAGAGAAAACCCACAGTTTAAAGGGAAAAATGGGAGAAACCTCAGGGAGAGCAACAGAGGAGGGATCTCTCTCCCAGGACGGACAGACGTGCAATAAATGCCGTGTGTAAATTGAAAAGATAATACATTTGCAACATAGGTAGTCCAAATGTTTGGAAATGCATGTGTGTATAATAGGAAGATGAATCCACGAGTATATCCATCCAGGACTTATGATCCAGGACCACAGCCACGACTCAAGATCCAGGACTCGCAATCCATGACACAGGACCGCAGGATCATCAATGACTCCGGATCCCGGCGTATATAGACACCAAAAAGAAAGAAATTTGGGGAAGCTGGGTTAATCGGAACATGAGAGTACACAGGTATAGACAGAGAGAAGGAAGAAGTAAGATGTCCCCCGACAAACTAAGCCTATATCAGCAAAACTAGGGGCTGAATCTAATCAGCCCTAACTATAAGCTTTATCAAAAAGGAAGGTCTTAAGCGCACTCTTAAAAACGGATAGGGTGTCTGCCGTCCGAACACAAACTGGAAGCTGATTCCACAAAAGTGGAGCTTGATAAGAAAAGGCTCTGGCTCCCATTGTACTTTTAGAGACTCTAGGAACAACCAACAACCCTGCATTCTTGGAACGCAATGCCCTAGTAGGACAATAGGGTATAATGAGTTCTTTAAGATAAGATGGCGCCTGCCCATTAAGGGCTTTGTAGGCGAGAAGAAGAATTTTAAATTCTATCCTGTGTTCTATAGGGAGCCAGTGTAAGGCAGCCAGAACAGGAGTAATGTGGTCCCTTTTCCTAACTCTGGTTAGTACACGAGCTGCAGCATTTTGAATCCGCTGAAGCGACTTGACTGACTTCTTGGTACACCCTGATAATAAGGAGTTACAATAATCCAGCCTTGAAGTAACAAATGCATGGACTAGTTTCTCTGCATCGTTTTGAGGCAAGATATGCCTGATTTTTGCAATGTTACGTAGATGGAAGTAGGCAGTCCTTGAAATTGATTTTATGTGGGTGTTAAAGGATAAATCCTGATCAAATATAACACCAAGATTCCTTACAGTCTCACTGGAGGCCAAATTAATGCCATCCATAGTTAATATATCTTTAGATAATTTGTTTCGTAGATTCTTCGGGCCAAGTACAATAACTTCAGTTTTGGTCGTGTTTAACATAAAAAAAATTTAAGGTCATCCACGTTTTTAAGTCCTTGAGGCAGTCTTGAATTTTATTTAGATGATTAATTTCATCAGGCTTGATTGATAAATATAGTTGAGTATCATCCGCATAACAATGAAAGTTTACAGAATGATTCCTTATAATATTGCCTAACGGAAGCATATATAGGGTGAACAAAATAGGTCCAAGCACTGAGCCCTGTGGCACTCCATGGCTAACTTTGGTTTGCATGGAAGATTCATCGTTGACACGTACAAACTGAGAGCGTTCAGATAGATAGGACCTAAACCAGCCTAAAGCAGTTCCCTGTATGCCAACTAAGTGCTCTAGTCTTTGCAATAGGATATCATGGTCGATAGTATCAAATGCAGCACTAAGATCGAGCAAGACAAGAATAGAGACAAGTCCCTTGTCAGAGGCTATTAGAATGTCATTTGTGACTTTAACCAGAGCTGTCTCTGTGCTATGTTGTGTTCTAAAGCCAGACTGAAAATCTTCAAAAAATTAATCATAGTTTTTTAAGTAATCACACAGCTGTTTTGCGACTGCTTTCTCAAGAATTTTTGAGAGGAACGGAAGATTAGAAATAGGTCTATAGTTGGCTAAAAGCTCTGGATCGAGGTTGTGCTTTTTAAAAAGCAGTTTTATCACTGCTACTTTGAATGATTGTGGAACATAGCCTGATAATAAAGACATATTCATAATATTTAATAAAGAAGTGCTAATTAATGGAAACACTTCTTTTAACAGCTTAGTTGGAATCGGGTCTAAGATACACGTTGATGGTTTAGAAGAGAGAATCATTGAATTTAATTGTTCAAGGTTTATGGCTGAAAAGCATTCTAGTTTACTATCTAGTGTAATATTAGAACTTACGTTTCCGGGAGCTGTTGATAACACTATACTGGTCAAAGGCAAGAGGTCATTGATTTTGTTTCTAAGAGTAACAATTTTATCGTTAAAAAAGCACATAAAATCATTACTACTGAGTGCTATGGGAATAGAAGGCTCAGTCGAGCTGTGGCTCTCTGTCAGCCTGGCTACAGTGCTGAAAAGAAATCTTGCATTATTCTTATTCTCATCTATTAATGAAGAGTAGTATGCTGCTCTCGCTTTACGCAGTGCTTTCTTATATTCATTGAGTGTAATATGCCAAATTAAACGAGATTCTTCAAGTTTAGTGGAACGCCATATCCTTTCAAGTTGTCTCGACTTTTGCTTTATTTTGCGGGTTTCGGCATTATGCCATGGAGCTAATCTATGTTTTTTTATTTTCTTCTTTTTCAAAGGAGCAACAGAGTCTAATTTTATTCGCAGCGCATCTGTAGCACTATCAACAACATGATCAATTTGGGGTGGTGTACATTTTGTATAAGTTTCCTCCCCTACATGCAGACATGCTATCGAGTTAAGTATTGGTGGAATCTCTTCCTTAAATTTGGCTATAGCACTAACAGATAGGTTTCTGCTGCAGGAGCTTTTGGCTAATGCTTTGTAGTCTAGTAACAGTACTTCAAAAGTTAGTAAGAAATGGTCGGATAAAGCAGGATTATGCGGTTCGACTAATAGTTGCTCAATTTCAATACCATAAGTCAGAACAAGGTCAAGAGTGTGATTATAGCAGTGGGTTGGTTTATTTACACTCTGACAGAAACCAACAGAATCTAATATAGAGTTAAATGCAACAGTAAGGCTATTTTTATCATCGTCAACATGAATATTAAAGTCACCTACGATAATTACTTTATCTGTTTTAAGTACCAAAGCTGATAAAAACTCGGAGAATTCTGATAAGAATTCTGAATAAGGACCTGGTGCACGGTACACTGTAACAAATAAGATTGGCTGCAAAGTTTTCCAGGTCGGATGCGTAAGACTGAAAATGAGGCTTTCAAAGGAGGTATAATTTAATTTTTGTTTAGTATTGATAAGTAAACTTGAGTCAAAGATTGCTGCAACTCCACCTCCTCGGCCCGTGCCTCGGGCAATATGAGTATTGATATGGCTGGGTGGAGTGGCCTCATTTATGCTGACATATTCTTCATGTCTCAACCAAGTTTCAGTGAGACAGCATATATCAATATTATAATCTGATATTAAATCATTTACCAGTATTGCTTTAGATGCTAGAGATCTTATGTTTAAGAGACCACATTTAATCTTCCTGTTTTGTTGCACTGTAGTAGTTGTTACATTTACTTTTATTAGGTTATTATGTATGACACCTCTATTAGGTTTTACCTTAAGTTGTCCTTGGGCAGACACACACACCGTTAATATTGGGTATTTTATTGGGTTCGGGATTCCTATGGATGACTGCCTAGGAGAGAGCGCAGAGAAGCGTGTAAGACTGCGACTCTGCCTCCTGGTCTCAACTCCAGTTTATCATGGATTAAGTCCACAGAGCCCTGAAATGTTTGCCGAAATGAGATTTGCACCTTCCAAAGTAGGATGAATGCCGTCTCTCTTAATCAGACCAGGTTTTCCCCAGAAGGCTGTCCAATTATTCACGAAGCCCACATTGTTTGCTGGGCACCACCAAGACAACCAGCGCTGAAATGATGACATGCGGCTATACATGTCATCATTGATCAGATTGGGGAGGGGACCAGAGAAGATTACGGTGTCCGACATTGTTTTAGCATAACTACACACCGACGCCACATTAAGTTTGGTGCATTCTGATTGGCGTAAACGAACATCATTACCACCGACGTGAATAACAATCCTACTGTATTTACGTTTATTTTTAGCCAGCAGTCTAAGATGCGCCTCAACGTCGCCCGCTCTGGCCCCCGGAATGCATGTGACTGTGGACGCTTCGGTCTCTAAATTCACGTGTCTCATAATAGAGCTACCAATAACCAGAGTTGGCTTCTCAGCGGGTGTCTCGCTGAGTGGGGAATATCTGTTAGATACGTGAACGGGTTGGTGGGGACCTGCGGGTTTCGCGTTATGCCCCTTCTGAACAGTCACCCATTCTCCCTGCTGCTCGGGAGTTGCCGGGGGACGGCTAAGAGGAGCTACCTTTTGCCGGTCCGCACCGGCTAACATGGGCTTTACTGTAGCTGAGTTATTTTCTAAGATGCGGAGCCGGGCTTCTATGGCTATGATTCCCGCCTCCAACCTAACAACTATACTACATTTAACACATGTATCGGTACCAGTAAAGGAGGTAGGGGAGCAGTGGTGTAGTCCAGGGTATACGCAGGTATACGGCGTATACCCACTTATTTTTCAGACACCATGGCGTATACCCACTTCTCAATCACCGCTGGTGCGCATTATTTAGTAGTGGCTCAATGTCATTTCATAGTACTGTGAAGACTCATGACACAAACCTACTCTGCCTCATATTGGCTAACTCTATGCCTTCGCTGGTTAGATTGGTCAGGTTTTCAGCGCGAGAACTGATGAAAAACCAATCAGAGGCAGAGTAGGGCGGGTCTTAATAAGGGAAAAAAACTGCATGTAGACAAATGTTAATTTACTTTCAACTATTTGCCATTACAAAAATTGTATGAACTGTTAAAATGAAGCGAGCCATTCAGACTAAAATTTCCTTTTACAATAAACGTCCTTGTGGAACTACATCGGCCAGCAGCTCAGCTACAGATAGTGAGGCTAGAACACCGGAGCTGTTAGCTGATAGCCCTGTTATCATCAGCCCAACACCTGCGCTCCCTCCGTCCCCCTCATCCGTTGAAGAGGATGCTGACAGGGAAGGAGATGAAGACGACAATAACGGTGGGTCTCACTTCTATATTTTAAGATTTTTGTAACAAATCGTAGCTAGGTAGTCATATATACTAACATAAAAGTAGTAATAGCATTATTTTCGTTAATAGTTGGTTTCAACTTTTAAATTTAGTATTTCTGATTCTAGTGGCGCTAGTTAGCTATTATAGCTTCATGGCAATGAGCACAGCACACCTTAGTGAGACAGAAAGACATTTGGAAAATACATCCATTATTTGCTGCAATCCATATTTATTACTCTGAACTTTATTGTGTCCCTTATGCTAAGTGTCTGCCCCAACTTTATTTTCCCGACATTTACATTTATCTTGTACACAAAATCCATCCCCATACACCAGAGATAGCCTGAAGGCTTTTCAAGAGCATAGCTAGGTACCACGCAATCTGAAGAACGTTAGCGCTTAGCTAACGTTAGTTAACATAATGCTAAGATCATCGTGTGTTTGGTGACGTGACACAGCTATCTGCTTAATTGTAACATTAGCTGTTGCAACTGAAGATTAGTGTTTTGGATTGTCAGCGTTTTCCTGTCAAATGGAGATAAAAAATTAGCTAGCTAGCACTAGCAGCTACATAATTTGAGGTCAAATGTAGCTAGTGCTAATTTATAGGAGACTGCACAATCTGAGGGTAGATGTTGGCTGCCAGTGGTCTCTTCTAATTAAAGACAGCCATTTATCCCGCCGATCTACCTCTTTTAGGATTGAATAAAGTCTTATATCTGTGTTACTTTGGCGACTGTTGTTTCAGCCAACAGCTTAAAAATAGCAAGGGCATTTTGACCTTGTGCGACGCACAGCCAGATTCGGGCATAGCGACGCTACGTGGAATCCACGAATTTGGATACATTATGAAAACGGGTACTTTTATTTTGAAGGCAGGATGCGGTAGGAAGTAAAAGACGTATGACGGTAAAAGTTTAAAAGTGCGTCTTCCTCACGAAAGGAAACGTGCTGTTGTTTACCAAGGACCTGGTTGAAAAGGGCACAAGGTTTGTCTGTGTTTAGGTCTAATTTGTGTGCAACATTGAGTCACGTCACAACGCCTTTTCTTAGAAGAGTTTTCACACTTTGTATTGACACAGCCATGGATAAAGCTACAGCTAGGCCCTGTGTAATTGACCTTGACTATTTGGGGGCTAAAATGAAAAAATCGAATAATGCAGATTATGAAGGTGACAACTTTACACTTTTGAATAGGTTATGGTCATTGTTCCCCTTTTATAGCCTATAATTCAATCACTTTTGTTGTTCTTCCCTTAGACATCAATAATGACTGGCCTGACCTGTGGACTGTCAATCAAAAAGAGGATTTTAAATCCAAGAACCCCTGGTTGGGATCCAAAAACAAAAAACTTGGTAAGTTTAGGTATCTTGTTAGTTTAGGTAGCTTCTGAAACAGTGGACACACATTAATATTGTGTGCGTGTGTGTCCTTTTATGTATATGGGAAAAATAGACCATGCACACATACAGCTGTGGATACAGTAGTTACATTGTATGTTTATGCTTCACAGGATGTCTGGTTTGTAGCAGTGTGAACTCCATTGGGATCAACAAGGAGCAAGGTGTATAACTCTCAAGAGAATGGATGAACTTTGAAATTCAAGTGTCTTCTCAGGGAAGTCGAGAAACAAGTCTGTCAGTCTTGAGAAATAAGATCAGGAAACATGCTTTGTCCAAGGCACACTCTCAGGCTGTGAAGGTGGCAGAACAACAAAAAGAATCGGCCATTGAGAATGCAGTGGAGGTTATGACTGAGTCCTACAAGAAGGAAACTGATGCTGTGTTCCGAACAGCCTACCATTTGGCCAAAAAGAACAGACCCTTTTCTGACCATGAGAGCCTCATTGAGCTGCAGGAACTGAATGGTGTTAAGATGGGCTCAATACTTCATTCACGTTACAGTGCAACACAAATCATACAACATGTTGCCAGTGAGATGCAGAGCAAAATTGTGAGTAACATAATAGCATCATCCACGAAGTTAGCTGTCCTTATTGACGAGGCCTCTTCTTTAAGTCACAAACCTATCATGACAGTTTCTGTAAAAGCGTCAATTGAAGGAGCAAGCCCTGAGTTCATATTCCTTGATCTAGTTGAATTAGACAATCAGAGAGCAGATGGCATAGAACAGGCTTTACTCACCTGTTTAATGAAGGCTGGCTTTACAGAAGAGTGGCTTCTTGAAAACTGGGTAACATTTGTGTCTGATGGAGCCAGTATCATGCTAGGAAAGAAGTCAGGAGTAGCAACCAGGTTGACCTCGAGATTCCCAAGGCTCTTTGTGTTGCACTGTATGAACCATAGGCTGGAACTAGCTGTGTCAAATGCTGTTGATGAGGTGACGGGTGTCAACCACTTTAAAATATTTATGCAGAAGCTATATTCACTTTATAGTATGTCGAACAAAAATGAGCGTGAACTCAAAGATGCAGCAGCTGAAGTAGGCTCACAACTTCTTCGCATTGGCAGAGTTTTAGATGTACGCTGGGTGGGCAGTAGCTTTCGTACTGTTCGTGCTGTGTGGACATCCCCGGGAGGTCTTGTGCAGCACTTTAAGAATGCGTCTTCCGATGAGATGAGGTCCACCAAAGAGAAACAAATGTACAGAGGTTTATTATACCGTCTTCAAAGTCCTGAATTTATCTGTGACCTTGGGCTCATGTATGACACTCTCCATGAACTAAGTTTCCTGTCACTGGAGCTTCAAGCTCATTCTATAACTCTCCTCAGAGCAGAGCATCTGCTGAAACGCTCAATCAGAGTGATACAGTCTTTCAAAGAGAGTCCAGGTGAAAAATACGGTGAGGCTTTAGAGGCAAAAGAGGCTGGGGAGTATCGCTCTATAGCTCTAGTAGGAAATGCAAAGCTGAAGTCAATCAATCCAGGCCAGTTCTTACAAAGCCTTGTGAACAATCTTGAGCAACGCTTGTCTTTCGAAGATGCGGTCATCAAGGACTTCAGCATCCTTGATCAGAGTAAATGGCCATCAAACCCCAGCATTCGCCATGGTGAAGACCAGGTTAAGCGACTGTGCAAGCGATTTCACTTGTGCACAGACCAAGCACTGAATGGGATGCGAGACCTACTGGAAGAGCCCAATAGTGAGCCCAAGGACCTAAAACCACTCATGAACTGTATGAAGACATTCCCTGTCAGCACAGCAGAGTGTGAGAGGAACTTTAGCCTTATGAACAATATAAGCTCAGACAAAAGGGCTGTACTACTGATCTCGAACATATCAAACTTGATGATGATTAATATCAACGGCCCCCCTACTTCTATGTTTGATCCTCAAAAGTATATGAGGACCTGGTTGAAGAGACACCGTGCTGCCACTTCTATGCGTTCAAGGCAATGCGGTGTGAAAACTCCTGCAGAAAGCAAGTCTGTCTGGAAAATACTGTAATATGAGCACTTACTTAGAAACCCAGCACTGGGTTGAGAGAGTCACTTTGGTTTTCATGGATATGTTGTAAAATGTATATATTTTTGTTCATTGTTAACTATATATTGTTGTTTTGTAACATATCGTTTTGAATTTATTGTTGAATTATTTGAATGATGATATTCAATATTTGTGGTGATATTTATTTATATATATATATATATATATATATACACTATATTGCCAAAAGTATTGGGTCACCTGCCTTGATGTGCATATGAACTTAAGTGACATCCCATTCTTAATCCATAGGGTTTCATATGACGTCGGTCCACCCTTTGCATCTATAACAGCTTCAACTCTTATGGGAAGGCTTTCCACCAGGTTTAGGAGTGTGTTTATGGAAATATTTGACCATTCTTCCAGAAGCGGCAACTGAAGTTGGATGAAGAGACTGGCTCTCAGGCTGTGCTCCTAATTCATCCCAAGGGTGTTCTATTGGTTTGAGGTCAGGACTCTGTGCAGGCCAGTCAAGTTCATCCACACCAAACTCTGTCATCCATGTCTTTATGGACCTTGCTTTGTGCACTGGTGCACGGTCATGTTGGAACATGAAGGGGCCATTCCCAAACTGTTTTCTAAGTTGGGAGTATGGAATTGTCCAAAATCTCTTGGTTAAATTACCTCACAAATGCGCTTCTGGAAGAATGGTCAAAAATTCCCATAAACACACTCCTAAACCTTGTGGAACGCTCTGCTTATTTATATAACAAATAATTCACTCATGAGAAGGAACGACAGATGTCCCGTAATGTAGTGGAGTAAAAGTAAGATATTTTACTTTGAAATGTAGTGGAGTAAAAGTAAAAAGTCCCCCAAAATGGAAATACTTAAGTAAAGTACAGATACTTCAAAAAAGTACTTAAGTACAGTAACGAATTACATTTACTTCGTCACTGTCCACCACTGTGTGTAAGTAATACTGAGTAACTATACTGGGTTAATATTTTTGGGGTGAACTAAATAGAGTATGTCACTATAAAACAGGGCGATAATCCTTTGCACTATGGGCTGCTTAAAAAAAATTGCAAAACTAAGAGTATACCCACTTCTCCAGGGACCACTACACCACTGTAGGGGAGTAACCAAACATGAGACAGTTAGAGCAGGAAATAGCACCCGAGGGTGGGGAAAGAGCCATGGCTAACTATCAAGCTAAAGTAGCTACCGTTAGCAAACCCGAAAAGAGTGTAGGCAACTGTGGAGTTACAGTCGCTAAGAGAAGGAGAGTTTGTGAGTGCTTAAGCTGTAGTAACGTGTGATTACAACGTCAGGCAGTTGCAGTGATCAAGAGTTTTAAAACGATCGATTAAGTTAAGATAATAAGCTATCAGCAACAGAACAGGCACACGGGATACCCGGAGATGACAACAACAACCGGAAGTTACAACATGCTTACCGCAATAGTGGTCCGTGTAGAAACGATGCAATGCAATTGGCTCCGCAAAATCCAAACACCATGACGACCTCCTAACCTATCAGGCTCTCCTCTCCTCTTTCTCTGCTTCGATCTCTCAGGCAAAAGGCACTTTCTTTCAAGATAAGATCCAATCTTCCTATCCCAATCCCCAAAAACTATTTTCGATCTTCTCCACCCTCTTGGACCCCCCCCCCCAAAAGCCCCTTCCCCCTCCTCCCTTCTGTCAAGCGACTTTGTTAACCAAAAAAAGGTTGATGATATTCGCTTTTCTTTTTCTGACTCACCTTTACTCACCGCTGGGTCACCAGACCCACCCTTCACCCACACACTGACCTCCTTCTCCCCTCTCTCTCTAAGTGAGGTTCTTGCCCTCATTACCTCTGCCCGTCCTACCACCTGTCCTCTGGACCCTATCCCCTCAAACCTCCTTCAGACTATCGCTCCTGATATTCTACCGTTTCTCACCCATTTCATCAACACTTCTCTAACTTCTGGTCACTTTCCAAACAGTCTCAAGGAGGCAAGAGTAAACCCTCTCCTAAAGAAACCCACTCTCAACCCGTCTGATGTTATAAACTACAGGCCTGTCTCTCTCCTCCCGTTCCTGTCTAAAACACTTGAACGCGCTGTCTTTAAACAACTCTCCTGTTATCTCCATCAGAGCAACCTTCTGGATCCGCACCAGTCTGGTTTCAAGGCAGGTAACTCAACAGAAACTGCCCTCCTTGCTGTCTCTGAGGAACTGCACACGGCTAAAGCAGCCTCCCTCTCCTCTGTCATCATCCTTTTGGACCTGTCTGCTGAATTCGACACGGTGAATCATCAGATCCTTCTTCGCACTCTCCAAGAACTTGGAGTTTCAGGCTCTGCACTTTCCCTCCTCACCTCATACCTCAAAGACCGCACCTACAGGGTAACTTGGAGAGGGTCCGAGTCCGACCCTTGTCAATTAACTACAGGGGTCCCTCGGGGCTCTGTTTTTGGCCCCCTCCTCTTCTCCTTGTACACAAACTCGCTTGGATCAGTCATTAGCCCGCATGGTTTTTCATACCACTCCTACGCTGACGACACCCAATTAATTCTGTCCTTTCCCCGCTCAAAGACCCAGGTCGTCGCACGCATCTCTGCTTGTGTAGCTGACATCTCTCAGTGGATGTCTGCTCATCACATCAAGCTCAACCTTGACAAGACTTAACTGCTTTTCCTTCCGGGAAAATATTGTCCCACTCTTGACCAAACAATCAACATCGGCACCTCTATTGTTTCCCCGACTCAGACTGCAAGGAATCTAGGTATGGCCCTAGATAACAAACTGTCCTTCACTGCAAACATACAGAAGCTGCTACAACCCGCTGCTGCGGATACACGCTTTACAACATCAGGAGAATACGTCCCCAGCTGACCCAGAAAGCGATGCAGGTTCTGGTCCAGGCTCTCATCATCTCACGGCTAGACTACTGCAACTCCCTCCTGGCTGGTCTACATGCATGTGCCATCCGACCTCTCCAGCTCATCCATAATGCAGCTGCTCGTCTGGTCTTCAACCTTCCTAAATTCTCCCACACCACGCCGCTCCTCCGCTCCCTTCACTGGCTTCCAGTAACTGCTAGAATCAACTTCAAGACAATGGTACTTGCGTACCATGCTGCGAATGGATCTGGCCCTTCCTACATCCAGGACATGGTTAAACCGTACACCCCAGCATGTGCACTCCGCTCTGCATCAGCCAAACAGCTCGCTGCACCCGCACTGCGAGGGGGACCCAAGTTCCCATCAGCAAAAACACGTGGATTTTCTATCCTGGCTCCAAAATGGTGGAATGAGCTCCCCATTGACATCAGGACAGCAGAAAGCTTACACATCTTCTGGCGCAGACTGAAAACTCATCTCTTTCGACTCCACTTCGAGCGATAGAATTACTAACAAAGCACTTATATACTAATAAAGAACTGGCTTATCTAAAGCCAGTTGAGTAGCACTAGACATTTTTTAGCTCTATGAAACCTGATGTACTTATATGATTCTGTTTTCTTGTATTTTGTTGGTCGAACGCACTTATTGTAAGTCGCTTTGGATAAAAGTGTCAGTTAAATGCAATGTAATGTAATGTAATAAAAACTAGAAGTTGCAAACAAATCATTTGTGTAATCATGTAAACCAGGGATGGGCAAATGGTGGCCCGCGGGCCGCATGCGGCCCCCCCCTCCTCTTTTTGCGGACCTCAGATTAATTTATAAACAACGTCATTAATAAAAGAATATGTTTTACTTGTAGTACTGATACCGTCCACTAGACTCCTAGTTACGTCGCGAGCTGCGTACATGATTTCAAATACCGCGAAATAATCTGTGACGCATTTGTGTGTATTGTGTTTGTTTGCCGGGGAAACCCTCACAAGAAACCATGGCTGTTGTTATGCCTGCTGTGACTTAAATTGTCTCTTGTAATTTTGCCTTTACAAGCTTAAAAGTTGTTTTTATCATCTGAATTTGGCAAAACAAGTTTAATATTCTTAAAACGAAGACTTTGTTTATTTGAAATCAGATGAAAACAAACTGTCACGGACCCTGCCATGTTATCTATGATTACTACGCTTTTCATTCATAATTTCAGCGGGAGGGAGGGGGAGTGGTGCTGAGGAACAGCAGAGTGCGGGCTGACAGGTGTCTGTGTTGACATTCCCCTTATTGTGGAATAAGGGGAATGCAGAGAAAGGCTACAAGTGTTTTAGGTTCAAGTTAGACAACTAATATCTGGGTTAGTGTTCATGACTTCATGTTTATGTCATCTTAATGGTTAATCTCAATACACACACATTTTCCGTGCTTTCCAATAGTTTAAAATTGTTTTATTCCACTGTTTAATAACCTGTTCAATACAAACATGCCACTTAAAAATAAAATAAAATGTCTGTGAACTGATATTTGTTTAGTGATCTTATTAGAGGATGTTCCCATTTTTTGGGGATGTTCCCTTTGATTGTAAAATGTCAATGAAGATGTCAGACTTATAGTATACTTGTTAATAATTACATACAACACATAGAATCTTTGTGTGTGTGTGTTCCAAGTGAATCTGCGGCCCCCTGGTGGCCAGTACATCAATGATGTGGCCCCCACCACCATCAAAGTTGCCCATCCCTGATGTAAACTATAAGTCTTTTCTTTGTTTTAACATATCTCTTTGTTTTGCTTCTTTCTCAATGATCAGCCTTTGCTCTCGCTGCAGCTCTTCTCGTTTGCAATCCCTAATTTTTTGTTTTCCGATTCTGACACAAACATCCCAGGTGGGCGGGACTTTCAGGGGTGCGTCCCCATTGGCTTCTCAGTTTTTGAGTGACAGCCCACTACACCACAGATCATACAGTGCAACTCATGCAGCAAACTCCGGAGTCCACTCGGCCACATTTGTGTCGGTGTCTCCTGGGGAGATTTCATGAACATATCGGACTTATCTTATGGATTGCTGTGCATTATACTTGAGTTGTGTAGTTTATACTTTATTCCAACTTTAAATATTTTAATACCTGAAGTGAACACACTGCTGTCGCCTCTCCGGTCCTGTTAATCCTGTTTTGCTATCCTGTTATGTAAATGAGCTGTGCGGTTCCTTCAACGTGATTGGCTACCAACTCCTGTTTCTGCCCCCGAAGATACTGATTGGAGCACGCCGGGCCTGACGCGCTCCAATCCCCATGCCATCCCCACGCACACCTGCCAGAGATGACGCTACAAAGCCTGGGGACAACTATCACTCGGGAGGCTCTGTTGCAATCAGACACCTCACACATCTTGCTCCTGTGTGGAAACATCAAACTTAAGCTAGTAGATTGTATTCGACTCTTCTTAACTGTGTTTATTCTTGTGTGTTAGGGGTGTTCAGTTATGTGTTTATTGTAGCGTGTGGTGATATGTGGTTAGCGTAGCGTGTTCTGTTATGTGTTTAGAGTAGCGTGTTGTGATATGTGGTTAGCGTAGCGTGTTCTGTTATGTGTTTAGAGTAGCGTGTTTTGTTTCCCTTTTGTTAGCTGCGTTTACCTGCAGCCTCCTTCCAATTAGTGTTGACTGGAAGTGATCTCAGGTATGTCAACTAGGCTCCTTTTTTAGAGTCCTCTTTCTGTTTCAAGCAGTAGATTTGCGCCCTTTTGGCTACTTTGTTTGGCTTAGGCTATTTTTGTTTCATCTTGTTGTACACCTTCATTGTTATTTATTAAACCCTATTATAATTATTACCAAATCCATTCTGTTGTGTGTTGTCTTCCTCTACCCTAGAGGGGGACGTAACACTGTCTATTTATTTATTTTATTGATAAAAAAAACTCATCTATGTATTTTCAAGCTAAAGGTGATACTGTGGTGACAAGTTATAGGACAAAATTCACTGTTGGGATTA
This sequence comes from Notothenia rossii, assembly GCF_949606895.1. Taxonomy (NCBI): domain Eukaryota; kingdom Metazoa; phylum Chordata; class Actinopteri; order Perciformes; family Nototheniidae; genus Notothenia; species Notothenia rossii. The sequence goes on along the minus strand of NC_136904.1, from coordinate 37,600,883 downwards.
TTGTGTTGCTACTCCGACCCGTTAGTGAGGGTACGGGGGTTGTTGTCAGTCATGCTACAGATGTAGCGATTCATTTCAGACAGTTTGAAACGCGAGGGCCGTGATTGGTACGTGATCTGCCCTCGCTCAAGGGGAAACCTCCAGCTTGACTTGAGACCGCCCCCGTGATAGATAAATGTAATTATAATGAAGCCAGCTGCAATGGATCATTGATCCACCAGGGGTGCAGTTGGGTTCCACAATGGAGCTCATGTGAAATAAAGTGAGATACAGTATGCTGGATGTACAGCGGAACTTTGTTAAGATCCATATGTCACGGATATCATACTACTGTGCTAAATAAGAGACATGTAATCATTTACAAAACATCACCATGTTGTTATTTAACAAAATAATTGTGTTATTCGAAAAAAACGAACGGGAGGAAATGCAGCCCGGCTCTCGATTTTTAATCCTAATTTAATCATCATCTTCACCACGATCATTTATGTTTATGTTCGCCGAATTGACATGAAATCACTGACACATATGAATATACTGTATTCAACTTCATTAAAATGTTATTAACGTGCCTAAACTCAGTAATTCACCAAAAATATGTATATTTTAATGGAGCTTCGTCGGTCGATCAGGATCCCAAAGTGTAGCGGAAGGATCCTCATCTGGATGAAGGGTGTTATTTTCCCCATAAGGAACAAGTCGCTGCAAATTATCCCGTTTATTACACGGCCACATTCTCAAAAAAGTAACGACATGACTCCCAATATTAATTGAAATGCTTTTATGGATTTAGAAAATGTTTTTATTGATTTAAAAAATAGTTGTATGTATTGATTTAACAAATAGTTGTAGGCCTATGTATTGATTTAAATTGACATGCATCCGCTAAGAAAAATAGTCCGTTGTTACAGTTTTTTAAACAGTCTGAATGAAACGGCAGCTCTCAGCTGTGTATTTACACAACTAATGGCCCATCAACCACAGCTCTCTCCCCCCCTCCCCCCTTGATCTTTCTTCTCCAGCAGCTAAATTAACGGTAGGTTACTTTGAGTGACAATATTACAGTTGGACACAACACTGTCATTGCAAGTGACCCTCAGTTAGTTGACTTTTATGTTCAACTGCTAAATTCGTTACTGATAAAAAAGGGCTTCTACTGTACCTAATTACCTTAACACTAGAACCGCCAGAGGTTTTTGTATAGGCCTACCTAAACCCGTCAAATCCCGCTATTAGAATGCAACTTTTAACAACATAGGGTGCTACATAACACACTTTCAGGAAAAATCACGGACTGGCAGACTTTAATATTTTATTGAAAAAAAGTTACATTGCACACACACTACACACATCACACAAATTGACCCGATTGGCGGTTCTAGTGTTAAATAAACTCACTAATTAATGAAACCGGTTCAATACGCATTATTCTTATTCTTATCATTCTTTATGAGCGCAGTCTTAAATAGTCTTAAAATCAGATCTGTTTTTTTAATGAAATCTGACAGCAGGCAGTTAGCTCTGATCATAAATGCGCCGCACCTAATCGCTGGCCATTCACCCACAGACACTGTTCGAAATGGGGGGGAGCTAGGGGGAGCTCCCTTGATGGCTGACTTTGAGATAAATAGAGGGAGCCCAAAACAATCGTGCATATTTGTGTCACACAGATTAGAAATGTTGAGTTTCTGTAAATAACAGTTCTTGAAATAAATAATAGTTATTGTTCATTACAGTTTCTGAATATTTGTTTTATATTTGTGAATATGTCTGGGTGTTGCCATCTGTACGTGGCGGCGCTGCATTCTTACTTACGTTGCTATGGTTATGGCGGTGATGCCGGCGCGGTATTTGAAATGTTCATGTTGATATTTTTTTAACTCTGGTTGTGTAACAAAAAAAATATGGCAAAACGAAAACAGCCAAGCGTCACAGCTTTTGGATTCACAAGCAAAGAAGCGAAGGAGTCTAAAAATGACAACGTGAACGGAAAACAACTTTTAGTTGGCCGGCTGTAAGCGGCGTTAGGGTCGAGTTTGACAGCTCCACACCGAGGGAGAGGCCTGCCGATGCGGATCCTGAAGAGGCTTCAACAACGGCCACATCCGCCGGCATAGTGACACCGTCTGTATTAGTAGAAGAGTGTTTTTATAGCAGTTGATCGCATCCGCGCTGCTGCGCCAGTCAACAGAGCGTGCGTGTGACATATTTAGTAGCAGGATGTGCTCTGAAAAATAGGGCTCCCCGAAAGCAAATGGGTCATTCGAAAACTGACAGAGCTCCCTCTATACAAATCAAACTGTAGACGGTGTGAAAGCACCTATTGTTTTAAATAATGGTCGGAATGTGACCTGTGAGCATTCTGAATTACCGTGGGACAGCACATTCTAAACTAAAATGTTAAATCAATAAAGTAAGATCTTATCTTATCTTAATAATATCTTCATATTAATAATAATAATAAATCATACAGTATGTGTCCAAAAGGGAGCAGGAGGAAGCAAACACAAAAATATACTGCATATCAAAGCAAACGATTGTAAAGGTTAAAGTATGAGCATAACAAATAAAGAAGTGTAATGTAAACATTTACATTATGATTATTTAATATATAAAGACTATATATTATTGAATTAAAAGATTAGATATACTTTAGTTGATCTAAAATATTGATGTGTTCAAATGCTCTTCAAAACACAACTGAAAGTCCATGAAACTTGTCTTTCTATATTTGTGAATGAAGCGCCATCTCCTGGTTAAAACCTGAAATTGAAAATCTGGCAACGCCCTCTTGGAAAATAGTGGGAGGGCTTAACATTCCTCTATACTGGTCTTTGGCAGGTCGTAGGCAGGAAGCTGTAAGCTGGAGTCCGAAATTCAGTGCTACATCTGTAGCTTGACATGCAGTAGCAGTAACGGTAAGTCCACACAGCGGCTTTGGAAAAAGCTTGCCGGCGGGCGTGTCTGAAGCTCGACCAACAACCAATCACATGAATCTCCCGCCCCTGAAACACAAGCAGCGGTTTGATTGGCTAGAGCTTGTACTGGCATATGATTTGATTGGCTGACGCTTCCACCGAAAACTTCAGAAGATTCAAAAGTTGAACATTGCTCAACTTTTGAATCCTGAGATGCCTGGAAATCTCCGCTTTGCTTCCCACAATGCAGTTCGGCGAAAAGTGAGGCAAAGTCACGTCACCCCATTCAAAGTGAATGGGCAGAAGCGTTGGAAGATTTTGCATCCCTTGGACGTCCCTAAGACAGCAGTGATAACGCCGTTTGGACTTTTCGAGTTCCTGCGGAAGCCTTTTGCGCTCAAGAACGCCGCCCAAACGTTCCAGCGCCTGATGGATTCGGTGCTGCGGGACCTGCCGTTCGTGTTCGTTTACCTGGACGACATACTCATCTCCAGCGCTTCGGTAGAAGAGCACCTGTCACACCTCCGAGCCCTTTTCACGAGGCTCAGTCAACACGGGTTGATAATCAATCCTGCAAATTGCCAGTTCGGGGTTTTTGACATTGACTTCCTCGGACACCGCATCACCAAAGGCGGTGTAGCACCCATGCCGGCGAAGGTTGAGGCTGTTGCGGCGTTTCCTCGCCCGCTCACAGCCCGGTCGCTCCGTGAGTTCCTGGGGATGGTGACTTTCTACTACCGTTTCATCGCCCGGTCCGCCCACATTATGTGGCCGCTGTATGAGGCTTTGAAGGGTAAGACCCTCATCCAGGCGATCAACCGGACGGCAGAAGCTGAGGTTGCTTTTACCGAGGTCAAGACTGCGTTGGCGCACACATCATCCACGGCTCCCATCTCCATTACCACGGACGCATCGGACGACACCGTTGGTGCGGTGCACGAGCAATGGGTGGAGGGTGCTTGGCAACCGCTCGTCTTTTTCAGCTGTCAGCTGACGCCCAGGGAACGCAGGTATAGTGCCTTTGACCGAGAGCTACTTGGACTCTGGCTGGCCGTGCGGCACTTCCGTTTTTTGCTGGAAGGCCGTGAATTTACGACGTTTGTCGACCACAAGCCGCTCACGTTTGCCATGGCAAAAGTGGCGGAGCCTTGGTCTGCACGTCAGCAGTGGCAGCTGTCTTACATCTCGGAGTTGACCACAGACATTAAGCACGTGGATGGCAAATCGAACCTGGTCGCAGATTGCCTCTCCAGGGTCGTCATCGGAGCCGTCCAGTTGGGCCTGGACTGAATTTTAGGGGCAAGGCCATTTGGCCTTTGGTGCCACACATTTTTTCAGGGCGCGAAGGCCACATGCCAGGGCACAAAGGCCATTGAGGGTATAATTTGGATTTGGAGCTTACAAATAAATAACTTCACTTTCTATAAGAAAAACACACGAATGACATGGGAAAAAAAAATCACTTTTTCAATATCAATAATGTCAAACATCATATCATCATATAGGCCTATGCCTCCTTACGGCCCGTCCACACAGCGGCGTGCGTTGAAGCTTCAACGCTTCTGCCCATTCACTTTGAATGGGGTGACGTCACGCTTCGCCGAACTGCATTGTTCGCATCAAAAGTTGAGCCATGTTCAACCGTTTATGAAAATCTGCCAGTACAACTGCTAGCCAATCAAACCGCGTGTATGCTGCGAGAGCCATACCGCAGGTCATTTCTACATATTCCATAAAATGGAGGAGAAAATAATCATTGCGGTAGTGAATCACCCGGTGCTGTATGATCAGCCTCTGTTCATCTACCGGGATACAAACCGGAGGAGCCAGGCATGGAGGGAGGTGGCAGAGATAGTCGGTGAAACTGGTAGGTTTTCGCCTGTTTGGGGAGTTTATATCCGGTGTACCTCGTTTTAACATCGAATGGACAGCTAGCAGGCATAGACAGTGTATATATAGCTAGCATGGAATGTTTTTTGCTTTGTATGTCGGGGGCGGGAGATTCATGATTGGTTGTTGGTCGCGTTGCTCGCATTGACTCCCCAAGCTTCAGACACGCCAAGCGCCAACGCACGCTGCTGTGTGGCCGCTCCGTTAGTATTACCATATATAAAATGAAATACTTTACTTTGAATAATTAGTGTTTGATATGTTTTCCATCTACTACTTCTCCCATTCACAAATCAAAAATAAAATAAAAAAATAAAAAATTATATTAATATGTAACAAATATATTCCATTTCAGAGCAAAAGTAACGTTTCCTGGTGCCGGAGAGAGGTTTGAAAACGTCAACAACGACCTAGTGGGTCCATTGCCCTCCTCTCAGGGTTTTTCCTACCTCCTCACCATGGTGGAAAGGACGACCCGTTGGCCAGAGGCGGTTCCTCTCATGTCGACATCGGCGGTTGACATAGCCCGGGCTTTCATAGCGACGTGGGTATGTCGGTTTGGCATCCCGTCGGACATTTCCTCAGACCGGGGTTCGCAGTTCACGTCAGAGCTCTGTAACGCTGTGGCGTGCGTTTTCGGTTTTGGTTAAGCTTCACAGGACAACCGCTTATCACCCTCAAGCGAACGGCCTCTGTGAACGTTTCCATCGCTCCATGAAGGCAGCACTCAGAGCCGGCCTGAAGGATGGCAATTGGGTCGACAAGCTGCCTTGGGTAATGCTGGACTTGCGGACCTCGCCTAAGGAAGATCTGCAGTGTTCCACGGCTGAGATGGTCTACGGTCAGCCGCTGAGCGTTCCAGGGGATTTCCTTCCTAACGCGTCGGCTCCCTGGTCGGCGTCGGTGCAGCGGCTTTCCCTGCAGGACGCCGCTGAGACTTTTGCTCCGATTCCCACTGCTCGACATGGTACTCATGTGTCCCGGGTTCCCGCGGATCTCCGCTCGGCGGAGCACGTCTTCATCCGGCACAATACGCACAGGGGTCCCCTGCAGCCTCCTTTCCGGGTTTCAGAGCACGGGGGCAAACCTATTGTCGACCTGGGTGGTAAGGCCGAGCACGTCTCGGTGGACCAGTTGAAGGTGGCCCACCTGGATTTGGACCAGTCGGTGGTGCTGGCACGACCTCCGCGACGGGGGTGCCCCCCGGCCTTGATCCCGTTCACTGAATTGATACCCGCTGTTCCCGTCTCGCCACTTCCGGAGGCCGCCCGTGCAGAGGTCGTTTTTTTCCGGCTCCCGTGCTCAGGAGTCGTGGGGGTCGACCTGTTGTTCTTCCCCGCCACGCTGACTTTGTTTATGGGAGAATTCTGGGGGGGTTTGTGTGGTGACACGTTATAGGACATAATTCACCGTTGGGATTATTGTGTTGCAACTCAGACCTGTTAGTGAGGGTACCGGGGTTGTTGTCATTCATGCTAGCTTGACATGCAGTAGCAGTAAGTGTACTCACCTTGTCTTGATATTTGGATAATAAAGTGTGGAGTTACCATACTGAACACACCGCCTCTGACTCCCATTCAACGGCTCTACAATACACAATATAAACTGATTTCTGTTATTTTTTCAAAGACATGTTACATTTCAAAAGCATATATTGCTATGTTTAGGACACACAATTAAAGACTGCTTTAATTTAACAAATTCTACAATATAAAAGTGGCAGATTTGTTTTATTAAACAGACCAGACCTAGGTTGCATACCAACACAATTAGGAACATGCTCACATCTTACAATGTTGGTCTGAAGAGCTGAAGCATTCATATACAATGGATAAAAACTGTGTTGTCTCATTCTATATCCTGTGAGAAAATTATATACATTTAGCATTACAAATTCAACATTCCTAGCCTGAGGACGATATGAATAATCAACAGATTTGAATGGAATCTCTAACATTTTGATGTAGAATAAAGACAAAATAGTGATTATACAAATGACATTGATTGACATTTTAACGAGAAGATGAAGTCTCAAAGAATGTTTTAAATAAAAGGACATAAAACAAAAGGTGGATAATAATAAAATATATTAAATGTATATGTAAAGACATTTAGTCAAATGAAATGACACTGAGCCAGTGATAACAGCTACGCCCAGCATGGAGGAAGCTGGTGCAGGTCTTTCTTCATGCCATCCCTCCGTGGATCTGATGTTGTCCCCTCAGAGGAAGTGGGAAAACGGGATAAGTCCTATGGACACCACGCTGTCTCAATGACCCATACTGTTAATATGAGAGGAAAATAAATCTTTTAGGAAATGAAAAATATGAAGTTAACAAATAAAACACAGCTCAGGGGTAGTCATGGACGGTAGTTTTTCCTACAAAGAGAAGTAGTTAACTCAGCCTCCAATGATTTTATATCAAATTAGCGTGTTAATAAAATAAGCTGTCATGGCTTATACTTGCATATCTAAACAGAATCATGAAAGCCTGTTGGCAGAGTCAGGGACACGAGTCCGTTTTAGTTTGTGCGCCGGTGTCTGAACGCGCGCTCACTCACTGCTAGCTATGTAGCTACAGCTTGTTATGGACCTAAAGTTAGCAAAAGCTAACTTTCATAGCACAGCTTTTCTTTACTTCTCACTTAACACAATAAAGAAACAGACCATATAGTACAGCACAAACAACACAAATGATCTATACTTACATATATTTTCACTTGTAGTATTATAAATATTGAAATGCTGGTTCTTCTAGGGGTGTTCTATGGTTCTATCTCTGCTACCGCACCGCAGCTGCACTGTACAATAGCTGGAGGACTGGGCTGTCACTCAAAAACTGAGTAGCCAATGGGGACGCACCCCTGAAAGTCCCGCCCACCTGGGACGTTTGTGTGAGAATCGAAAACAAAAAATGAGGGAGCGCAAACGAGCGAGCTGCAGCGAAAGAAGAAGAAACAAGAACTGCAAACAAAAACCTTAGTTAAAACAAAGAAAAAATACTTATAGTTTACATGATTACACAAATGATTTGTTTGCAACTTATAGTTTTATTTTTTAAACTACATTTCTTTTGCTTGACTCAGTTTTTTTTTCTCTTAAACTCTTAGTCATTTCATTTCATTTCAAACCTTTATTTATGCAGGTGAATCCCATTGAGATCATTGATCTCTTTTTCAAGGGTGACCTGCTGCAAGTAGGTTCCACATAGGTTAGTTTTGCTTGATTCTGAGAAAGTGTTGCTTTATCTTGATGAAACAAAACTAATCCTATACTCTACGCTTGTGTAGAAAAATACAGTACATCTCACAATGGCAACTGAACAAATATTGTGTAAATTGGTCACTTATAATAATAATTATCTAAATAAGAAATGCAAGAAAAGAGACAGGGCCGTGGCCAGGATTTTATGAATACTGCAGCAACGGTGCAACTTCACACTGCCAGGAATAATATTCTGGTCCAAAGATATTAAAACTGTTACTATATTTCATCAATACTAGTTTCAACCAAAATGTGTCCATGGCAATACATATATCAAAGAGTTTTTGTATATAAACTTGGTCCAATTCTTGGTCTTGTTTTTCTCACCTTTGATCAGTTGTACCCCGATTTTTATCAAGAAACTGTTCTAAATTAAGACTGTATATTACACTTTGTATTCAAAACATATAGATTTGGCAGTAAGATAAAATTTAGTTCAATGAAAAAAGGGTAGCAACATTTACAAGCATTTGCACATGGGTAAAGCGATAGACACAAAGCATGCATGCTCTGCAAAACCCAAAGGGAGCACTTTGGTAGCCCAATGGTTACAACCTATATATAGTCTATGGTTACAACCCACAGCATATACCTGCAACTTACATGGTTTGATCCCATCTGTGGGACTTGTTTTTGGCATGTTTTATGACCCTTTCTCACGCCATTCCCAAATATAATCATAAAACCCGTCTACCTCAAAAAATATGAAAATGCCAAATAACGAATGATAAAATATCTGAAAAAGACTGACGAATTTCCTGATCTTGGTTTTATTTTTGAAAGGTTTTCTCCCCCGTTTCATGTTTTTTATTTCCTGTTTTTGTGTTTTCTCGCCTGTTATGACAACCCAGTCTCACAAAAAAACGTGTAATAACTACGTTTGTCCACAACGTAGAATGTAGTATTTCTACAAAAACGCCTCTGAAATTGTAAGATCCCTACGTTTTTTTTCACCATTCATTCCAATGGCTGGCGTCTATGTCACGTGATCTTCACATTTCTCCCTGCAGAAAAAAAAAACATGGCCGAACTTCGTTTTATTCTCGGTGTAAAATGCCTATTTTAAAGTTAGTTTGGCCATTAAAATGCGTTTTGATGTCATTTGATGCGAGAAATATGAGTTGTTACTTCAGATTATGTGTGCAGTAGATGTACATGATCTTTAGTTTGCTAGTTATTACGAAGATTACTTCAGGAAATTGTGTCCATACAACGTTTTCATTGTTACCAAGGTGGTTGCTAGGGACGCTGCTATCGATATTATTTCTGTTATGTTGTGTAACTGTTTAATGGTGTTATCTTTATTGCTACCCCCTTCCCCGTCAATATATAGTGTTGGTCCACAGCGCAAATGTATTAGTTTAACAAAATCCGCATCTAAAGTGGTGGCATAGATACGTTATTTTCCCCTGTGCAATTCCAGTCTCACATGTCACATCACATCGTCATAAACAAATACCGGAAACAGACCGAAAACACTTTATTCCGAGTGTGCTTGCTTTTCTCTTTGGAGGTTATCACATAACGGCATTGTAATACACGGTTCGGCTGCATTAAATGTTACATATCTGCTTTAATTCTCTATTTATAGAGCCTTGATGAGAAGACGGTACGTCTACACTACAGGCATCAAAAAATGCTTTCAACGCTTCGCCCATTCACTTGAATGGGGTGACGTAGAAGATTTTTAATCTTCGCCGAACTGCATTGTGGGGAGCATGGCATGGCTTTGCAAGCATCACGAGCATCTATCGGCATCAAAAGTTGAACAATGTTCAACTTTTGAGGCTCGATGCTTGGCATCAGCCAATCAAATTCCGTTTATGCAAATCCCGCCAGTGCAAGCTCAGCCAATCCAACCGCGTGCAAGCTGGGAGAGCCAGACCGCAGTTCATTTCCTCATATTCCAAACGAGATATTACGGTAGCAAATCAGCCGGTTCTTTACGACCGGAACTATTTACCGGGATACAAACCGGAGGAACCAGGCATGGAGGGAGGTGGCAGAGACAGTGGGTGAAACTGATAGTTTTTTCGCCTGTTTGGAGAGTTTATATCCAGTTTACTTCGTTTTAACATTGCTATTGCTTTGTATGTCGGGGACGGGAGATTCATGTGATTGGTTGCTCGCAAAAAATCGCCAAGCTTCAGACACGCCCAGCTTCAAGATTTTTTCATGCCTGTAGTGTAGATGGGCCGTTCTAGACAAACATGAGGAACTGCCGCCAACACTGAAAACGTGACGTGGATCATAAATATATCAGCAATTAAACAACATCTTACATTTATTTTCACACATTACATCTCCTTGCAGTATAAACACTGATTCGGCTGACTTTTATATTTGATCCAATTGGTAGATAGGCTGTATTTACACCATAAACGTGCACTCCTGATATAAAGGGACACCTAGTGGTTAAAGCATGTTATTGAATTTCATTATTTTTATTATTAGATATTAATAGGATCCCTATAAAGTATATTCATTACTCGTTTTTTCTCTACTAATAGTTAATTAAAGACTGTATATAATGACTATTTTGCACATCCCTTTCAAGATTTCAAGATTTTCTAAGGTTTATTGACATATATACACAAACGGTGTAGTTATGCAATGAATGAAAAACTTTGTGCATACCTCCAGCAATGTTAACTATGTTGAAGCACTTATTTGAACTGATATTATATATATGTATTATACTCTTATATAAGATGTATGTAGATAGTATAAGAAATGTGAAGAATATGACAGTTTAATGGTGGAGGTATACACAAATATTGATAGATGTCTTGTGATGCACTGTTGGCCTGCGACCCAAGTTTTTCATCTCCGGCCTTGTCAGGTATTGAACAATCAATAAATAAAGAACACAGAAATATTAAATATAAAACACAGAATTTGTGTGATTATACTAAGTGATTTACAAATAAACACCACTGCATATTTACAACTGTTACACATGCTGATGTAACGCAAATGTTTCCAACTTGGGATCAATAAAGTATACCTTATCTTAAGATGATCGATGGCTTCTGCCATATTTGCAAAATGTGCCTCCGAACCTTGACAAGTGCATGTTTCAGGCTTATCAATTAACAACAGGAGGGGTCACAAACATAAGACCAGCTGTTAAATAAAGCTCTTCTGACCTTAGCTGTCATGTGGGTATATATTAATGCTGCCCATTATGGGCACAAGCAATTTTCAGCAATTTATTAATTATATGTTTTAAATTTGAGTATTTCCTATCCCCTAAACCTCCAGGGATGTACACAGTTTAATACTGGCAAATTCTTATTATGGGAAATACAAAAACGTCTTTTAAAACTACAACTCCCAGTAGAGACGTGCCATAGATAGAGAACATGTTGCGAAACACAATAGCCAGCATGTGTAGTTCTGGGGACGGAGTGGGGAAGGGGGGGACGGGGTGGACCCGTTCAAATCCAGTTTTGGAAAGTCTGCCGTGGTTCCATCCCATTTCAATTGCTGTTCGACACTCGGCGTAACCCTCGGAGCACACTCTCCAATCCAGTGGCGAGCCGTGACCTTTATACCTAGGCCCTCTGACGACCACCCCTTCCCTCGAGTTATTAGTCACAGCGTATACTTCAGCGGAATATCAAAACAACGGCCCGGGGTGCAAAACGCATCAATGAAAGCGACCGTCTACTACACAAAACAACACATGTAAATAACCCTATTTGTGTTCTTTGAAATTGAAAAGCATATTGCATTGTGTTTGTTACTTTCGTTGCAGTTGTATGTCTTAAGTGTAATTTGGCATGCTTTTATTTTGAAGGCGAGCTAACGCTGTTGACAGGAAGTTGTTGTTGCTATGGAAACAAGAAAAGTTTCACAGCGGGCGGAACTTGTCATAAAATCCGCGATAATAACACCCACCCATTTAGAGGGAAGATATGATTGGTCAATTGTACTGTCATTTGACATTACTCTCTCGTTCAGTTACTATAGACAAGTTTACGCGCCAAAACACGGGTAGCGCCATGACACTACACAAATGCACTTCATTTCCGCCGGAAGTCTTTTGCACAGCGTCTGTCGGTGTAAACCGATGTAAACAGTCAGACGGGCACTGGTGTAAACACAGCGATTTCGATGCTAACAGTGATGCTAGCTTGGGAACACGATTCTACTTCTTTGACTGGAGATGGCGTTACTCTCCCCCACCCGAATTCAGTGCAAAACTGGGAGGATAACATGACGACGTGGCCCAGCATAAAACCAAAATAAACTGCCTTATTTAGGTCATGCCCACAGGAGCCAACAGTTGTCTGTTGTTTACATAATGCACAATTTACATGATCTCTTTATGCTGTGCAATATATCATATGTGCCTGTACTGTTTGAATGAAAATAAAGTTTGATGTAATTTAATTTCATTATTGCACTGTTATTGCATTATTGCATTTCATATGTTCCTTAGAGTGCTACAATTTCTTTTAACACAGTTCATCATTCATATTAAGCTCATACTGTACATAAATAACACTGAATTAATTAATTGTTGAGAGGAAACTAAAGAAATGGCTTCAACAAGAAAGATCACATGTTTAATCCTAACAGGTATTACAAATTAAAATATAAAAGCAGCCCACACAATTACATCACTATGAAAATATTCATATATAATATTAAAAAATACAATGCATGCAGTATTTGTTGTGTTTATCTGTATTTAATGAACAACATGGCTGGGTGCTGGGTGCTGGGTGCTGGGTGCTGGTTTGTGGTCGTAGCACTCTCTATCTAACCACTCGTTCAGGTGCTTTCTCGAGTGATTGCAACCAACTACCGCACACGTAGTTCCCGAACCACTTTTCTTCATGTTGTAATTGTTATATCCTCTTTGTCTCTGCGATATCAGTGCTTTGTCGGCACAACGGAGCTAGCTAGCAAAACAAACCCAGTCCGCCAAAACGGAAGTGCATTGCATCGAAGGGAGGAGTTCAGGATGTAGAGCGGAAACGGCCCAATAACTTGTGTATAGACAAGTTTACGCGCCAAAACACGGGTAGCGCCATGACACTACACAAATGCACTTCATTTCCGCCGGAAGTCTTTTGCACAGCGTCTGTCGGTGTAAACCGATGTAAACAGTCAGACGGGCACTGGTGTAAACACAGCGATTTCGATGCTAACAGTGATGCTAGCTTGGGAACACGATTCTACTTCTTTGACTGGAGATGGCGTTACTCTCCCCCACCCGAATTCAGTGCAAAACTGGGAGGATAACATGACGACGTGGCCCAGCATAAAACCAAAATAAACTGCCTTATTTAGGTCATGCCCACAGGAGCCAACAGTTGTCTGTTGTTTACATAATGCACAATTTACATGATCTCTTTATGCTGTGCAATATATCATATGTGCCTGTACTGTTTGAGTGAAAATAAAGTTTGATGTAATTTAATTTCATTATTGCACTGTTATTGCATTATTGCATTTCATATGTTCCTTAGAGTGCTACAATTTCTTTTAACACAGTTCATCATTCATATTAAGCTCATACTGTACATAAATAACACTGAATGAATTAATTGTTGAGAGGAAACTAAAGAAATGGCTTCAACAAGAAAGATCACATGTTTAATCCTAACAGGTATTACAAATTAAAATATAAAAGCAGCCCACACAATTACATCACTATGAAAATATTCATATATAATATTAAAAAATACAATGCATGCAGTATTTGTTGTGTTTATCTGTATTTAATGAACAACATGGCTGGGTGCTGGGTGCTGGTTTGTGGTCGTAGCACTCTCTATCTAACCACTCGTTCAGGTGCTTTCTCGAGTGATTGCAACCAACTACCGCACACGTAGTTCCCGAACCACTTTTCTTCATGTTGTAATTGTTATATCCTCTTTGTCTCTGCGATATCAGTGCTTTGTCGGCACAACGGAGCTAGCTTGCAAAACAAACCCAGTCCGCCAAAACGGAAGTGCATTGCATCGAAGGGAGGAGTTCAGGATGTAGAGCGGAAACGGCTCAATAACTTGTGTATAGCTGGGCCCTCTGTGAATTCATTGCTGGACCGCCTGGACGTCCAACTGCTCCTCTCTTCACAGTAACTCGCAGAGACGAGCTTCTTTTATTTAACCCTTCACATTCCAACATAAACTGAATAGGCAGATTCAAAGGATTTATTTCTTTGGAAATGTTATTTTAAATACAATTAAATCAAATTATTTTGGTAATACTAATGAAAAATATAACTAAAACAAATTATTATTTTTTGTAATGTTTTTTTATATTATTTTGTAGTATATCTTAGGCCCTCACAGAGGGCCTAGAGGGCCTTGACGGCTCGCCACTGCTCCAATCACAGAGCTTGCGGACTATTACGGGGTTTGTCAAGCGAAGCAGAGAGAATACTTACTTCCGGGTCTAATATTCTGTAAAGCAAATGAGCTGCTCTGACCCTCGGTCCTGATGGACTCCAACTTCTGTTTATTAATCAAACAAATAAATAAATAAACACAAGGATAATTATGTGTTATTGTTGAGTAAATGGAGAATTGCACAGGGGAAAATAAAGTATCTATCGTGGTGATTGACATTATTCACCCACGGATCTATGGGTTAGGGCAGGGGTCTGCAACCTTTTTGACCAAAAGAGCCATTTTGCTCCTTTTTCCCAAACATTTTTTTGTCTGGAGCCGCAAAACATATTTCATAGCTTGATAGCTAATAAAGTTGTATTTATTGTTATATCAGACAAAAACTACAGTTTTTTTGCATTTATTAGGCTATTTATTACATTATATAAAACTGTTAACCTCTAATAAGAAACAAAGAACTCCTATAAGGAGAATTAAAAATAATACACAGGCCTACTTTAAAATAAATTAAACACAGCACTTGGGGAGTCCTCTGCACATTTGAAGCAAAAAATATATTATTAAAATGGGCCCACTTTGAAATAAATAAAACATATAGCTGCACCCTAAAAATAGTTAAAGGTAGGGTAGGTAAGAATGGAGAAACCAGCTCGAGTGCGCTAGAATTTGAAAATACACAACCGGAAAAAATATGCCTCTTCCTTCAGACTTCCTCACAGAGCCCCTCCTCCAACACACACGAACGCGCACATGACCAATGAGGGCACGAGATACATTTGTGCACAGATGGAAGGCTGACAGGCAGGTAGGCCATCCAGTTACTTTAGCCGGGTCGGCTCAGATGATTGGTCGTGCTTTTTACAGCGCTACGGCTTCCAGAGATTAATTTTTGTATATATTTATTGTCAAAGCATTTAATATATTCATTTCTATCGGGATGTTAAGAGCATTCCATGGAATATAACAAAAAGGGTTTTCTGAAATAAATTAAATACCCCATTGAAATATGACTGAAGATCGTCAGCTGTCTTCCTCTCCGTGTTGTTCCCGTTGTTTCTCGATACGTAAAGGCTGCAGTGCAGCACCTTTGACAACTTCTCTCTACATATCAAACATACCGGTAAACCAGCATCGTTTGCTGTGAAAGCATATAACTCTGTTCACACAGAATTAAATCCTGTGTTCCTCCGGTACATTTCTTTGATTTATCCATAGTTCGCTCATCGAGCCGGGGGCCAGGTTATTCACCCGCAGGAAAAGGCGCTCGCGCGGGACCGTAGCAGGATGTGACGCATATTTTAGTTGATCTAATTAAAACCGTTTTGTTTTTTATTTATGTGTCACAGTATCACCTCAAAATACAAGATACGAAACATTTTCAACCATGCAACAAAATATAAATAGTCCTACAAATACTTTATTTTATATCCTTCTTATTTTTTGTCTGAGCTCAAGGGAGCCAGAGCAGAGGGCTTAAAGGGCCGCATGCGGCCCGTGGGCCGCGGGTTGCCAACCCCTGGGTTAGGGTATTGTTCTGCACGGACATTTTAGTGAGCCGGACTTCCTGTCTCCGCCGGTCTTCGCTTGTGTTTTGAGATGCTAAATAAAAGTCTAGCTTGTACCTTTGATACCCCGCCTCCGACTCCCATCTCTCGGCACCACACTATGCCACAATTTTAGATGCAGATTTTGTTAAACTAATACGTTTGCGCTGTGGACCAACATTATGCATTGACGGTGAAGGGGGTGGCATATAAAGCTAACACCATGTTACACAACATAACAGAAATAATATCGATAGCAGCGTCCCTAGCAACCACCTTGGTAACAATGAAAACGTTGTATAGACACAATTTCCTGAAGTAATCTTCGTAATAACTAGCAAACTAAAGATCATGTACATTCACTGCACACATAATCTGAAATAACAACTAATATTTCTCGCATCAAAACGCATTTTAATGGTCAAACTAACTTTAAAATAAGTTTTTTACACCGAGAATAAAACGAAGTTCGGCCATGTTTTTTTTTTCTGCAGGGAGAAATGTGAAGATCACGTGACATAGACGCCAGCCATTGGAATGAATGGTGAAAAAAAAAATAGGGATCTTACAATTTCAGAGGCGTTTTTGTAGAAATACTACGTCCTACGTTGTGGACCAACGTAGTTATTACACGTTTTTTTTTGTGAGACTGGGTTGGTTATGATTGTATGCCCCGCCCTGATTCTTCCAACCTGTGTATAATCACGCTGCTTCTCTAGTGTTCTTGCCTGCCCTTTCCATCTGTGTCTTATATGATTAGTCCTGCATGTATTTAATTCCGTTTTCTTGATGTCTTTTTCTGATCTTTGTTTTGCCTTGCCTATATTACCAGAAATGACACGTTTCTTCCGGTTAGGTCATCCTGTATCCTGTATTTGGGTCCAACATGTTCTGCTTTCTGTGGCAATGGATGGTTGGAAATATTTTTCTCGGTATACCTTTACATCAATGTTAAACAAAACTTGCATTTTAATGTCTATCCTGAAAAACTCCACTGGCTCTAAACCAGGGGTGGGGAACCTCCGGCCCCCGGGCCGTATACGGCCCGCGAGACCATTCGCTACGGCCCTCAAGGTAATTTATAAACACACGCAAAAAAGAAAATAATTAAAGAGTCATCACGTGGTATATGTCTCGTCTGACAGGGGAGCACCAGAACGTTGCTTCGGCACTTCCAAAGATTGCAGTAACCATAAGGAGCTGTACACATGCCGCAGTTCCTGCGTTGCTGTGTCTTTAGTTGTAAGCCCAGTGGCGATCTGTTCATCTGTCATACTGATCATACAGTCAATAACTTATTTGTTATTAGCATCTGGTTAGCTAGCTATGATAACGAATATAAGAAGCTTTTTCTCCAACCAGTGAGGTAAAGGCACATCTTTATATGATCATTATAGTTCTAAAAAAACAAGAGAATAAAGTAAACAGGTATAAAATACTATATGACAGTAAATAAAAGTTGTTATTAATAAACAAGAATACAGTTTGAAAGGGGAGTGATTTGTAAAATATCCATAAAGAAAAATACATCTGCTTCCAGTTCTGTTTCATATGGATGTTGAGAGATTGATCCATAGATCTCCTAATGTTGCTCTCAAAGTGCACCAGATTGATGCTTTTCACTTCAACATTTAAAAAAAGATCTTCCCGGGGAGGTGAGGGCCCCCCTAGAGGAGGTTAGGTCCCCCCCCCCACTTAGATCACGTCAACATGGATAGGAAACGAAATACATTTGCACATATCTTGTGTCCAATATACTTTCTGTTTTGGTGGTCATGCCACAACCGTGCACGTGAATGCATGCACAAGTCATGGTAAAATATCTGGATTAAGAGGTTGCTTTTTCTTTGCACGGCATGAAAGAAAGGCGAAATGAATGGGCTGTGATTTTAGTATTTTTAAGCAGAGGTCAATAATTTGTACGGCCCTCGGAGGATGTTGAAAAAATTGAAATGGCCCTTGAGAGGAAAAGGTTCCCCACCCCTGCTCTAAACTGTAACTCTGCCTTTGTGTAGAAACTCGTAAACCTCTCAGTGAACCGATGCAGAGAAGGGTGTTCAGGGTAACGGAGAGAAGCTGATGCACACGCCTCCCAAATATGGACCTGCACATCAAGCAAGCTGATTGGTTGACTCCTGTCGGATTTGATCGCCCGCTATACAGACCCATACAAGTTTTATGTATATGTATGAAAGAAGCAGCCATGCGAACGTCGCCGACCAAACCCCCATACACCTATTTTTATGGGCAACCCAGATAAGCTTGAATCAGCCCGGAGTGAAGTATTCCTTCTTAAACCTTTCGCAGGCATATTAAAGTAGTGCATGGTTGCAGAAAAATCACATGCATATTTAATATTTTGATCAAGCGAATCGTTTCTAATCTTGCAGTATATATACAGATATAATCATCTCCTTGTCTTTATCAGTTAAGAAAAGAGCAGTCAATATATGTGAGGGGATGGGTGGGTGCCTCTGTGATCAATTGGAATGAAATGTGAAGCAGCTGGATACAGACTGACAGCTCCAAGTCAATGAGCAGCCAGGTATAGAAGCGTAATATCTCCTAAGAGTCTATTTTTTCTGACAGACAAGTTTACCCAGGTTACTGTTTTCACAGCATTGGGTGATTCTTCAAGCGTGCACAACCGGGATCCTCTGAGGGAAATATGAAGAGACGAAGCTGCCAAGCTGCTTGTTGAGGAATGAACACACAAACACAAAGAGTGAGATTGAGACGTTGGTGGTGCTGTTTAAAGATCCGACATGGACGCATTGACTGACAATCATCGGAAACTGTTTTGCAAGAAAACGACTGCTTTACAAGTTGCATCCTCCATAACTGTTCATTGAATCGGTTACATTTACTTCTGATGATGTCCGTGTGCACTGAATGCTTAGGAAAAGAAGATCCTCAGATTCCCAACGGATAGCATTCTGTGAATCACAAGGCCTGTCATGAAAACAAATAATTAAATATGTTCACTTATATTACTTTTTTCTCCATTTAGTAGGACTTTCTTTGGTTTCAAAGTGTAGGGCAGCAAAGTATTTACAGGTTGAATATCTTTAAGGTATTAGAAAATATGCTCAGTATTGCAGTTTTGTATCCATGCTGTAAGCACTGATATTTTCCATGCATTGACTACAACCAGAGCAAAGAAGAAAACTACAATATTTAAACAACTTCAAGCCAAAAAGAGCAGACTTATTCAAGGTAAAGTGCCATTTGATATAATGTCATTCAAACTTTTCCAAAAGATATCTCTCATTAGACTTGGTCCTTTCTTTTTTTCTTGTTAACCCTTGTGTTGTGTTCGAAAGCTGTTACCGTTCTTGGTGATCGCGGGTCAATTTTGACCCATGATTTATTTCAGTCCAAAACACCCCAAAAAAGTGACTATCATCCAATATTGTTTTAACTACATCATATATAACTTATTATGCATTCATAACCGTACAATCCTGTTGTAATTTTATTTTATGGCCCCAAAACACATTACACCACATATTGCACACGTGGAATGGAACCACGGCAGACTTTCCAAAACTGGAATTGGACAGGTCCAGCCCAGCCCCCTCACATGCTGGCTATTGTGTGTTTCGCAACATGTTCTATGGCACGTCTCTTTATAAGACGTTTTCGTATTTCCCACAATTAGAAGTTGCCAGTATTAAACTGTGTACACCCTGGAGGTTTAGGGGATACGAAACACAGTGGTGTTATCAAATGTAAAACATATAATTAATAAATGGGTGAATTAATATACCCACATGACACCTAAGGTCAGAAGAGCTTTATTTAACAGCTGGTCTTATGTCTGTGACCCCTCCTGTTGTTCATTGATAAGCCTGAAACATGCAGTTGTCAAGGTTCAGAGGCAAATTTTGCAAATATGGAAGTAGCCATCGATCATCTTAAGATAAGATAAGATATACTTTATTGATCCCAAGTTGGGAAATGTTTTTGTTACAGCAGCATACTACTTTGTTCTACTCCACTACAATTCAGAGGTTGACCTGGTATTTTTACTCCACACCATTTATTTCAGTTACTTTGCAGATTCTGATTAATGATGTGAAATATAAACAACCCTTACATCAGACTTTAGTTACACCTGAGTCAAATTCAGGGAAGGTGATTGTCAAGTGCCAACATAAACTATGCAATATATTGGACGTTAAGTACTTTGTCAGACTTCATATTTATCTGTGGATAACCCCAACGTGTTGTTCTTATTCAAAAGAAGACCTTAACTTAAAGTATTCTCTAATGTTTAAATAAAGCCTTATTAGTTTGTCTGTTTTGCACATCCTCCTGTTAATATCTTTGGACGTCCTGCACTAAACTGTTTTATTGTAGAGATCACTACAGTATCTTCTTGATATTTTATATTCTATATTTCTATAATGCCTTCTACTTTCCCCCAATTTTGTATATAGGCTACTCTTAATATTTAAATGTTTTCATCAAATAAAATGTATGCAACAACAAAATTCAATAACATGCTTTAACCACTAGGCGGTGAGGGTTAAAAAAACAGTGGTTTAGTTAACAAAACATAATAATATCAAACATAATATGACTAACTTTATTGTGAAATTAAAACAGAACAGTAAAGGAAAATACAGTTTCAGTCTCTCGATTTGAAACTTATGCATTGTACCATGAACCTGCATAGACCTGTAACAGTCAACTGCATGAGGAGTTGGAAAGGTAGTAAATAATATCTTTAACAACTACAAAAAAATCTCTTTCTATCAGCTGTGCACCATTATGGTATAAATATAGCCTATCTACCAATTGGATCAAATATGAAATTCAGCCGAATTAGTGTTGATACTGCAAGGACACGTATTGCGTGAAAAGAAATGGAAGATGTTGTTTATTTGCTAATATATTTATGATCCACGTCACATACGTATTCAGTTTTGGCGGCATTTCTTACAGTTTGTCAAAAGGTCTTCTGATCAGGGCTCTAAAAATAAATATCTATGGCAGATGTGTAATATTTAATGCAGCCGAACCGTGTATTACAATGCCGTTATGTGATGACTTCCAAAGAGAAAAGCAAGAACACTCTGAATAAAGTATTATTTTATTTAAAAAAAAATGTTTTTTCCGATTTCATATCATATAAACACCATATCCCGAAATGCGTTGTGGCTAAAACATTGATTGTTTTAGCCTATCAAAACCTCTGAAAAAAGAAAGGTGTCTCTCAGAATCGAAAGAGAAAAACCTATGGGAAAAACACAAAAGCATTGTACACAATTTAAACCAATTAATGTTGTATAATTAACAAGGACAAACTGATGTTTTTTAGTGGATGAGTACTGCGCAGATATCACTGTTAAATCATTTGATCATTGGTTTTATTATGAAATTGTCGAGACCGGAAATACTGTTTTCAACACGTA
This sequence comes from Notothenia rossii, assembly GCF_949606895.1. Taxonomy (NCBI): domain Eukaryota; kingdom Metazoa; phylum Chordata; class Actinopteri; order Perciformes; family Nototheniidae; genus Notothenia; species Notothenia rossii. Next base: position 37,579,478 of record NC_136904.1, on the reverse strand, counting down.
ACTTTACATGGAGGCTGCCGCATACCTCAAATCATCTTCATAATATCTATCAAACTATAGATCCTACACATCGACTGGACGTGGATTCCAAAAGTATGATGTACACTTCTCGCTAGAAATCTAATCAAAACGCGTTTTAATGGCCAAACTATACAGTTTAGGATTTTACAGAGAGGGTTATTCGTGAATAAATGACCATCTGTAAAGAAAACTTTAAAAGGTCATTATAGGACGTATTAAGCGCTTGAACAAACAACATATTTGGTCGTAATAAGGGCCTGAACAATCGGCCCATTTTGTCGTATCAGTTGGAAGATCTGTTTCATAAAAGTTTCATGTTCTGAAAGCCAATACTTTGTTTGATAAAATCAAACAAAACACCCGAACCCCGAAAAACAATTTTTTTACACAAATCCACGTTTATTTTGAAATTAGCCGTTGCGACTTCTGACTGATTTCGATAGAGCTGGTCACATATGGTCTTTTTTCACATTAGAAAGCATCGCTAACACTCAGAGCTAACGCTGTACTTGAGAGAGTATGTGTAAAAAAAGCAGGATATAAAAAGGTACTCACCTTGTGGTAAACCTGCAAGAGAATAAGCATTTGAGCTCCATACTGTTCCAGAAATAATTCTTGAAGTGGTTTGGAACATAATGTGGCGTTTATTCACGGCAGCATTTAGCTGGGAATCTGCTTCTCTGTGCAGCTTTGCTGCATTTGGTTCCACAGGGGGCGTGGCCCGGTAGCTACTGACCCAGAATCACCACTTTAGTAACAGGGCTGAAATAGAGGGGTATGAGGCATGGCTACAATTGGTGGTCTGTTTGTTATTTTGAGCAAAACACTTGTATAGATATGGCCCAATAATAGATTGTTCAAATATAGCATAATATGTGAGCTTTAAACAGGGGAGTTGCAATAAGACAGGCAATATATGTCAATTGCAATCAAACTAAAGGAACATTTTTACACTGTGCAAGATAACAACATATCACAATTCTCAGTAAGGGATTGGAAAACCAAAGTGTTTTCTCTAGAGCAGCGGTCGGGAACCTATGGCTTGCGAGCCATATATGGCTCTTCCGGTGACGGCATATGGCTCCCAGACAATTTTGAGTTGAAAAAATAATAATTAAAAAATCAGTTTCGAACTGATTTTAAAATACTTGTGATATTTCTTAATAATACTGTGTCATTTTTAAGTAAACAGAAATTAGTTTTGAAGATATATTTCACGGGTCACAGGTCACCCGTGGGTCGGGTCGGGAACCAATGGCTCGCGAGCATGTCCGGGTCATTGTAAAGGTGAAGAAATCAATTTGATCAGATAGCCAACTAGTTTATCCGCTTCAACCCTTGTAACGGAAAAGATGGCGAAAAGAAAAAAAGACGGTGATTACCGTGCATTCCAGACTACGTGGACAGAGGAATTTGCATTTGTGGAGAGAGCAGGATCTGCGGTATGTCTAATATGCAATGATAAAATTGCATCGATGAAACGGTCAAATATAAAGCGGCACTTTGATACGCACCATGCTTCATTTGCATCGAAATATCCAGCGGGGGACAGCAGGAAAAGGGCATGCGAGGAGCTACAGCGGAGAGTGCAGACGAGTCAGCAGCAACTACGTGTGTGGACCAAGCAAGGTGACGGGAATTCCGCTAGCTTTGCGGGTGCTTTGGCAATAGTAAGGAATGGAAAGCCATTCACAGATGCCAAAACATTCATGCTTGATGTGGCCAATGAACTGTTTGATGACTTCCTAAATAAAGACAAGATAATCAAACGAATAAAAGACATGCCCCTGTCAGCAAGAACTGTGCACGATCGTAGCATCATGATGGCAAATCAAGTCGAGGAAACACAAATTAAGGACATAAACGCCGGGACATACTTTTCTCTCCCGTTAGATGAGTCAACAGACGTTAGCCATCTATCTCAGTGCAGTATAATTGCCAGGTATGCTGCAGGTGACACACTGCGTGAGGAAAGCTTGGCTGTTTTGCCAATGAAAGGGACAACAAGAGGAGAGGATTTATTCACGTCTTTTATGGAGTTTGCTAAAGAAAAAAAACTACCGATGGATAAACTTATTTCTGTCTGTACTGATGGTGCACCCTGTATGTTGGGAAGAACAAAGGATTTGTAGCGCTTCTCCGTGAATATGAAAAGAGAGCCATCCTAAGTTTTCATTGCATCCTGCACCAGGAGGCGCTTTGCGCTCAGACGTGTGGCCAGGAGCTTGGTGAGGTGATGTCGCTGGTCATTCGAGTGGTCAACTTTATTGTTGCCCGAGCTTTAAATGATCGCCAGTTTAAAGCTCTGTTAGAAGAAGTTGGGAATCATTATCCCGGTCTGCTTTTACACAGCAACGTGCGTTGGTTGTCAAGGGGGAAGGTGCTCAGCCGTATTGAAGCTTGCCTGAGTGAAATCCAGACTTTTCTTGAAATAAAGGGGGTCAAGCATCCTGAGCTAGACAACACTGACTGGCTCCTGCAGTTTCACTATCTCGTGGACATAACTGGCCATCTGAACCAGCTCAATGTGAAAATGCAAGGTATTGGAAATACAATCTCATCCCTTCAACAAGCAGTGTTTGCATTTGAAAGCAAGCTGGAAGTCTTTCTCAGGGACATTAAAACAGGTCGTCTTCTGCACTTTGAAAGACTGCAACAATTTAGAGATGCATGCTTAGCAAGTGACTCCACTCAACATCTGGATCTCCAGCTGGTAGCTGGCTTTACGTCCAATCTCCTGCAGTCATTCAAAGCACGTTTTGGAGAATTTCGTGCGCGCACTGGTCTTTTCAAGTTCATCACTCATCCACATGAGTGTGCAGTGGACAAAATCGACCTGACATGCATCCCCGGGGTCTCTATCGGAGACTTTGAGCTGGAAGTTGCTGACCAGAAGGCATCAGACATGTGGATGACTAAGTTCAAGTCACTTAATGGAGAGTTGGAAAGTCTTGCTGGCGAGGGAACACAAGTGGACAGAAATGAAAAATCTTCAACCTGAAGACCAGCTGATTCTTCCTGTGACATACCACACAATGCAGCGTGTGAGTATTGCCGTATTGACCATGTTTGGCTCTACATATGCATGTGAGCAGTCATTCTCACATATGAGGAACATTAAGACCAACCTACACTCACGTTTAACTGATGGTAGCCTCAACGCCTGCATGAAGCTCAACCTCACCACGTATGAACCAGATTACAAGGCCATCAGCAAAACCATGCAGCACCAGAAGTCGCATTAAAAGTAAGACATATTTAATTTATTATACGTTAAAAATACTATATGGCTCTCAACGAAATATATTTAGAAATATTTGGCTTTTATGGCTCTCCCAGTCAAAAAGGTTCCTGACCCCTGCTCTAGAGCCGGAAGGAAGTCCAGCAGGAAGGGCCCTCAGATTTTGAGATACCCCTACCCGAGGTAGAACAAATGACAACAATGATTTTTTTTTTATCTTAAGGGTCTCCCATTAATGAAATTGATTGTTGTCACATTTTATTTTGGGGGAAAAAATGTTTTTTGGGTTGTTCTTTAGAACTACCCCAATCCCTGAAAAAGAGCCAAATTAGACCAGGCCGAATGTGGGAAAGGTGACAAGAAAGCCTATAACTTGAGAATGACAACTCTTTTCCTCTTCAGATTTGCTGATGTATGAACCAGGTGGCTGTTCTACATCACTAAATAGTCAGACAATTATTTAACTAAGAAAATACTGAATTATAGTCCTGTAAACTTAGCTTTAGTTTACACAGAAATTGTACTTTTGGTGATAGGAACATAGGACTCAATCACTTTTCTCTCATTTATCAGAAAAACAGAAATCCCTAAAACATATACCATTACTGAATTGTTTAGGGTGCTATTGAACACTAACCAGTAGTTGTATGGAAATATCTGGTACAGTTCTATTGTAAATTAGATTTCTTTAGACATAGGCCTACCTCTTCTCTGATACAGTCTCATTCCGAATGGGGGATAAGTGGCATAATAGCCTATAAGTTAAGAATGCTCACTCTGATGGTCATCATATTTGGAGAGGGAAATAGCAGGTGGTTGAACTACATCACCAAATAGTCAGAATAAGAGTAACCCAATACAATAAAGTGTATTAGTTCTAAATTACAAGCCTCTAAAACATAGGTGTAAATAGTACAGGTTTTATTGAAACCCGAACCTTAATTCAAAGTACAGTATACAATTCATCAAATCATTCAGTGAGAGGTCAAGTATATAGATACTAGAATATAATGTTAAATGTCAGGTTCCTCAGAAACGTTAGGGAACACATTTTGACATTCTGCACAGCAGGTGCAGAACTCCGTACAGGGAAGGCCAACAGAGAGGCACTGGCACTTTCCACTCTCTCCACACTTAGCATCTTTGCAATACAAGTGAGGAATGTCTCTCACTTCTGTAGGTGCTGGGGGTAAGTAGCACTGGTTGAATGGCCCCATCTCTGACAATCCACCCCTTTCCAACAGGACTCCATAACAAGGGTTTGGGTTCGGTCTGTGACACCATATTGCTGTCTGAAACATTGCTCTTTACATGTTGTTGAAATGCATCCTCTGTTGGCGGCAGATTTTCTGAGGCTGCATCTGTTATTGATGCAATTATGTTCATCCAAGTTTGTGCACATCAGTCCAATTTCCTTTTTTCCATATAGCAGAAGCGCCAATTCTCTTGCGACTGGCAAAGACTCTTCCAAGCTGGCAGAAAGTCCAAAATGGGCCAGATCTTTGAGCTCGCTGAGATGGGTCTTGAGTTTGGTGAATGCTGTTGTCTTTCCTATTCTGTACAAACTACCCAGTAAGAAATGTTTGGTTCTAAAAACATTCTGGGAATGTTACAGTCATTGTTCTAGGAAAGTTTTCAGCGGGAAGTTTTTGTTTGGTTCCCAGAACGTTCTTCTGAAAGGTAGGATAACGTTCTCTAAAAACAGAGAGTCCAAAATGGGCCAGATCTTTGAGCTCGCTGAGATGGGTCTTGAGTTTGGTGAATGCTGTTGTCTTTCCTATTCTGTACAAACTACCCAGTAAGAAATGTTTGGTTCTAAAAACATTCTGGGAATGTTACAGTCATTGTTCTAGGAAAGTTTTCAGCGGGAAGTTTTTGTTTGGTTCCCAGAACGTTCTTCTGAAAGGTAGGATAACGTTCTCTAAAAACAGAGAGTCCAAAATGGGCCAGATCTTTGAGCTCGCTGAGATGGGTCTTGAGTTTGGTGAATGCTGTTGTCTTTCCTATTTTGTACAAACTACTTGTTGTGCCACAGCCAGTGAGTGCATGACATGCTGGTAGACAGTTAGACATCATTGTAGTTGCCGCCCAGCTTCAGGACCATCTCCAACTAAACGGCCTCTTTGAGAAATTCCAGTCCGGTTTCCGTTCCGCCCACAGCACTGAAACAGCTCTGGTCAGGGTCACAAACGACCTGCTGATGGCGGCTGAACCTGGTTCCCCATCTCTCCTCATCTTACTGGATCTGACTGCAGCATTCAACACTGTCGGCCATAACATCCTCCTTCAGAGCCTCAAACACACCATCAGACTCTCTGACTCCGCCCTGAGCTGGCTCCAGTCCTACCTGTCTGGAAGAACAGAGTACGTCTCCTTGGGAGGTGCAAGTGGTGTCCCTCAAGGGTCGGTCCTCGGGCCCACTCTGTTCACCCTGTACACTCTGCCCCTTGGCCGTGTCATCAGCCAGCATGGAATATCATTCAATTGCTACGCTGATGATACATAGCTATATATAAAGACAGACCCTATCCCACATGCATCCTTACTGTCACCATCATCATCACCGTTCCCATCAACATCCTTTAACACCTGCCCTGAGGAGATAAAGGCTTGGATGCAGCAAAACTTCCTGCAGCTCAATAGCTCCAAAACAGAAGCTATTTTACCAAACCAGGTCCAGCCATCCCCCCATGACCCACATCACCTTTTCAGGCCAAAACATACCCCTCTCCACAGCAGTGACCAACCTGGGTGTAAGATTTGACCGTCATCTGACCTTTGAAACCCACATCAAACACCTGTGCCAAACCTCCTACTACCACCTCAGGAACATTGCAAAACTCCAGTCGGATGCTGAACAACTGGTCCATGCCTTCGTTACCTCAAGGCTTGACTATTGTAATGCTTTCCTCATCGGGACTCCTAGCGGGAGCCTTCAGAAGCTCCAATACGTACAGAACAGTGCTGCTAGGATCCTGATGAGAGTGAGAAAGTACAACCACATCACACCAGTTCTTCATTCCCTCCACTGGCTTCCTGTCTCATTCAGGATTGAATACAAGATCTCACTGCTCACCCATCAGTGCATCCACGGGAATGCTCCTTGATACCTGAAGGAACTTCTCACATCACAAACCTCCACACGCAACCTCCGTTCCACAACAAACCATCTGCTTCGCCCCCCCCCCCAGGACCAAACTCCGCACAATGGGGGATCGGGCTTTCTGTGCAGCTGCTCCTCACCTGTTGGATTCCCTCCCAGACCACCTGAGGACTCCCCAGACCACCTGAGGACTCCACAGACCACCTGAGGACTACCCAGACCACCTGAAGACTTCCCAAACCACCTGAGGACTCCACAGACCACCTGAGGACTCCCCAGACCACCTGAAGACTCACCAGGCCACATGAGGACTCCACAGACCACTGAAGCCTTTAAGAAAGGCCTAAAAACAAATGTTTAGGCAAAAGTGCAGATCTGTAATGAGGACCCATCTCTGAAGAATAACACAAGTGTTATAACCTAAAGCAAAACAAATGTCTCAAACTACAGGAAGTACTTGAGGAGTAGTGGAAACAAGACTGCACTCTGCATGTTTGTGAGCAACTATATTGTCACTGCTGCCCCACAGAGACTACACTCAGGATTTGACGAAGGGGAGGAGGTGAAGAGCATCTGCACAGCAGGAGTCAGCAGTTTGACATCACTGTACAGTGATCAGGAGGAGACAGACGCAAGGATGGTGCTCCATGCCATACATCTTGCAGAGTCATATTCCCGCATCATTGTGAGGTGTGATGACACAGGTGTGGAAGTACTGCTCATATATTATGCAAGCAAATACATGTTTGGTTCATCTCTAGTGTACATGCATGCTGGGCATGGAATGAGAGAGAGATATGTCCCCATCAACATCATATGTGAGAAAATTGGAATAGACATGTCTAACTGTCTACCAGCATGTCGTGCACTCACTGACTGTGGCACAACAAGTAGTTGTGGGCGGAACGGAAACCGGACTGGAATTTCTCAAATACCTCATTCACACCAACGCAACTCCGGTTCAAGCGCCGTGCTAGAGCTTTTCAGGTTCAGAACCGGTTCTTCGGTTTAAATCCGGCTCTTTTCACACTGCCCAGAGTCCGACTGATGCTGCGTCATTGCGTCATCGTTTGTGTCATGACGTAACCGTTTACGTGCTTGCTTCATAAAGCCAAAGCTCGCGGAAACCCCTCACAGCTGACACCGACAACAACAACAATGGCCGATTGTGCTCCAGCTTCCTCTGTACCTCTTTGGAAGACCAGATTCCCAGTAGGTAGCTGGTCTCTTCAGTGGACCACTGCTGCTTGTTAAGTTTCTCCATTGTTGTGTACAAACTGGATAAAACGCCCACTTTTTTTGTTGTTGTTCAGGAGTTGATCTGCCCCTGCCGCCGCCTCGACGTAAGCGTGACGTATGCGGTGCTTTTGCTCCAACCGGACCATTTTTTGGTGCTTGAAACGAACCGGATTCTGGAACGAAGAGGCTGCTCCGCTGTGGTGTGAACAGGAAAACCCGGTGCTTTTCAAGCTCCAGCTATGAACCGGCCCTGAAACACCGTTGGTGTGAATGAGGTAAAAGAGGCCGTTTAGTTGGAGATGGTCCTGAAGCTGGGCGACAACTACATGTCTAACTGTCTACCAGCATGTCGTGCACTCACTGGCTGTGGCACAACAAGTACCCAGCTAGCGGGGAACGTTCTCACAACTTTGGCTAACGTTACCTATTGGTTCTAACAAGGTTTTAAAGAAACGTTTTAATCTGATGTTCAAAAAACCTTTTTAGGATGTTTATTTGTTCAAATAATGTTCCTATAAGGTTTAAGGTTAACTAAGACATAACGTTTTAACTGCAACGTTCAGAGGATGTTATTAAGGCCTGAGATGACAGAAAGTTTCTTTATAAAACGTTCCTTTAATGTGATATGTTAACAAAGGTGGTACGTTTTGCCTCTTATATGTTCTTTATAAAATGTTCCCTCCATTCTCCAAGAAACATTCTGAAAATGTTTTCAGGATGTTATTGAGGGCTGAGATGACAGAAAGTGTTTTATAAAATGTTCCTTTAACGTGATATCTTAACAAAGGTGGAACGTGTTGCCTGCAACATTCTAAGGACGTGTTTTGGACGTTGTTGGGTAACACATTAAAGATGTTCTTTATAAAACGTTCCCTCAATGTTACATGATAACAAATGAAGAACATTTTCAAAGCAACATTCTGAAAAATGTTTTCAGAAAGTTATTGAGGCCTGAGATGAGAGAAAGGGTTGTATAAAATGTTCCCTCAATGTTACATGATAACAATTGAATAACATTCTCCAAGAAACATTCTGAAAATGTTTTCAGGATGTTATTCTTTTTTTATAAAACGTTCCTGTTATGGCAAATATTAACACGGTCATGGTCAACGTCAAATGTATTTCTAGAGCGCTTTAAAAAACAAACTTGTTGCATTTATTTGAAAAGGATGTTTTAAAAAAAATCTGATGTCACCACATTTTCCTTTTGAAAAAAATAAACAAGAACGTAATTCATGATAAGCTGTAACCAGATATTGCATGTTTGCGGTGGCATGTGTGAGTTCCCAGCTAGAAATGTTTGTTACCATTCGTTGTTCTAGGACTTTTTTCAGCTAGACATTTTATTTTGGTTCCCAGAATGTTCTTCTGAAAGGTAGGATAACGTTCTTTAAAAACATTCTTGAAATGTTTGGTGATAACCTTCTTAAGATGTTTTTGATAACCTTCTTAAGATGTTTTTGATAACATTATTAGAACATTATGCCCTACTGTTCTTAAAACGTTTTCAGCGGGGCGTTTTATTTTGGTTCCCAGAATGTTCTTCTGAAAGGTAGGATAACGTTCTCTAAAAACATTCTTAACATATTTGGTGATAACTTTCTTAAGATGTATGAGCGCATACATCTTAATAATAAGTGCCGTTCTAATTCTCTAGTACATGATAGGAAAGAAGGTTTCAAACTTCCTTTATAACCTCCTTTAGCTTAAGAACCACTTGACCTCCCTCACCGAAAGGAGAGGAGAAAATGCTGCCCCACAATGCCTTGCAGCCGCAGCATTTGCCATCACACAACAGTTGGCCGTTCACAGAAACAACCGATTATGACGGAGAAATTATATCATGAAACTTACGGTGCTTATTAAGCATTTTAAAACGTATGTGGTAAGTTGCCAAAGTGCTTTGTTTTGAACGTTCATCAGTATTATAATCAAAAAGAGAAATATGAACGTACGTTTTTACTGAAATGATTAAATAAAGTCAACATTTCACAGAGCTGTGTGGGGTTTGTTCAACTTTTAAAATATGTTTGAATGGTGATATACACAGTGATGGATGTTAAGGACTAACGTTTATAATAAATACATCACAGCTAGCAGGGAATGTTCTCACAACTTTGGCTAACGTTACCTATAGGTTCTAATAAGGTTTTAAATAAACGTTACAATCTGATGTTCACATAACCTTTTTAGGATGTTTATTATTTCAAATAATGTTCCTATAAGGTTTAAGGTTAACTAAGACATAACGTTTTTAACTGCAACATTCAGAGGATGTTTTGGGGATGTTATTGAGGCCTGAGATGACAGAACGTTTTTTTTATAAAATGTTCCTTTCATCTGATATAATGCTTTCAGGAGGTTATTTTTTTATAAAATGTTCCTGTGATGCGAAATAGGGTCATGGTCAACGTGAGATTTATTTGTAGTGCGCTTTAAAAAACAAAGTTGTTGAATTTGTTTGAAAAGGATGTTTAAAAGAAATCTGATGTCACCACATTTTCCTTTTTAGAAAAAAACAAGCACATAATTCATGATATTGCATGTTTGCGTAGGCATGTCTGAGTTCCCAGCTAGACATTGTTGGTTCTAAAAACATTTTGAGAATGTTACCATAACGTTCTCTAAAAACATTCTTAAAATGTTTTGTGATAACATTGTCTGAACATTATACCCCAAGTGTTTTTGTTGTTTATGCACATATCTCTATTGTCATATGGATCGAATAACACTCAGAAAACCAAAGACAGACATATAGAAGAACGGACCGACTATCACTGCCCGTCCCTGAAACCCCTGTTAGTGTTTGTATGTGTTTGTTTCTACTGTGTGTCTCTCTGTCTGCCTGCTGGTCTGCTCTACACGACTGTAAGAAATCTCCAATCAACCACACCTGCAACCTGGTCATCAGCCACTCTATGACAACCTGCAGCCTGCACTCATTCCCTGCCGGATTGTTGCCGTGAACGGTTTGTTGCGTGCTGCTCTAGCTTTTTACCAGCATATTCTTTGACAACTTTGCCTGCTTTTGCCTCACACTGATTTTTTTGTCTCTCCCAGGAGGAATCCAAGACCTTCCACACTCCCAAGACCAGCCAGGCCTCTCTACCCACCCTGGAACAACTGTTTCCCACTGCCGCCATAACCAACCTCCACTCCCAGCTCCCCTTTTCTAATAAACAAATGTTACTTTCACCAGCTGATTCTGTGTCATCCTTTTACATGTTTTAATAGTCAAATTCCAATTGTTAAGTTAACTATCATAATCATCCTAATGACCACAGTGGCCAGTCCACTTACCCAGGAATTTTGAGTTGAACAATTACAGGAATATTATGTCTTTATGCTCTAATAATGTTAACATATTTTAGTAAATTGTTACCATAGAACATTTGCATAATTTCTTTAACATAAACCATGTTATCCTTCTCTAAAATAATAACATTCTGGCAACATAAAAAATCTAACTTGCAGCTGGAAATGTTTTAAGAACAGTAGGGCATCATGTTCTAACAATGTTATCAAAAACGTTTTAAGAATGTTTTTAGAGAACGTTATCCTACCTTTCAGAAGAACGTTCTGGGAACCAAACAAAAACTTCCCGCTGAAAACTTTCCTTGAACAATGACTGTAACATTCCCAGAATGTTTTTAGAACCAAACATTTCTTACTGGGTAGTTTGTACAGAATAGGAAAGACAACAGCTTTAAAAAAAATCAAGACCCATCTCAGCGAGCTCAAAGATCTGGCCCATTTTGGACTCTCTGCCAGCTTGGAAGAGTCTTTGCCAGTCGCAAGAGAATTGGCGCTTCTGCTATATGGAAAAAAGGAAATTGGACTGATGTGCACAAACTTGAATGAACTGAGGTTCTATTTCGTATATGGCTTCGCCCTCTAAGGCTATCGCTATTGGGTAATCCCCCTGCGCCCCCGCACAGCACTGAAACACTTGTAGTCCACGCCCACCCGCAAGGTGGGCCCCACCCTCGGGCCTCCTTCCGGTATAAATAGGAAGGTGGCCCGGCAATCTGCTCCCTCTTTTTTTCAGCAAACCAGCACAGTTAATGAAGCACATCAATTGAGAATCATCATGAGCAACAACTGCGTCCGTGGTTGTCCCTCATGTGGCTCTGGGTTCATAATGAGTTATGACCTGCAGAGATAAAAGCAGTATGCGAATCCTGCCGGGGGTCAGAGCACGCGTACGCGGCTCTAAACCAGCAGGTAGCATGCACTGCGCTCGTCTCCCCTCGGGCGACAGGAAGCGGAGAGCGGACACTCTTGCTGCTGTGGCAGAGGAGGACGATTGGCCCGTCCAGGCTTACGAGCCCGCGGACGGGGCCTCGTGTCCCTGGGGCAGAGTGCCGGGCAGGAGTCCGAAGCAACTCCTGCCCCGCCTCCCTCCACGGTTCACCGTTCGGTTCTCCCCTCCCTCCTCTCCCCCGGACTGGGCTCGCCCCAGGGAGGAAGTCGCTTTACAGACGCTACATCTCGTATCGCATCTGTCAAAGCCTGGGTTTCATAATAAATTGGAAGAAGAGCTGTCCTCTTCCCTCTCAGACAATCGTTTATCTGGGAGTGGAGTTAAACTCAGCCAGCATGAGAGCGCGACTCTCGCGGCAGCGAGGGGAAGAACTGACAGCTCTCCTCCGGCGTGTCACAACCCACACAGCCCTCTCCGTGACGCAGCTGCTCGGCGTTGGCGTCAGCTGGTCACGTGATGATCCCCCTGAGTCTCTTCCAACAGGGGGACACTCCAGAGGTGGTTCATTCGCTGCAGAAGCCTGCTGTTTTAACCTATTGGTTTATAAACTGCAGAACTCGCGGCATTCCTCTGTCCCAGATATGCCTCCTACACACGGTCATAATAACCACGAGCACCGTTATAACGCCTCGTGTGGACAGCATGCACACACCTCTCATCCCCTGGGCGTGTACGCGCCTCATGAGGAGAGACGGAGTGAAAGGCAGCGTGTGGAAACTCCCTCACAGCCCTTTTGCCCCACGGGCAGCGGCGGCGATGGCGTGGCTCGTCACCATGAAGACCATTATGGCACTTCACAGAGAACCCTCTCCCCCCAGCAGTTCCATGGGATACAAGAAACACTCCTGTCATCCCAGGAACAGTGTCTTGCGTGGTTTTTACCCCCGCTATTTTTCTAAATCTCCTCTGTCCGGTGCGCGCGCTGTCCTGCTATGGCGCGCACGGCGGCCTGGCGCCGTTCTCAGCGCCTGTTCGTGCACTATAGAGAGAGCTCGATCGGGCAACCTCTGTCTGCACAACGGCTGTCACACTGGCTGTGTGAGGCTGTGTCACAGGCATATGTCTCCTCTGGGGTGGAGCCCCCGGAAAACATCAAGGCGCACTCCACCAGAGGAATTTCCTCCTCCACGGCTTTGCACGGAGGAATCTCAGTGGAAGATATTTGCACGGCTGCATCTTGGTCTTCCCCCTGTTCATTTATTCATTTTTATTTGAGGGATGTCTCCCATTCCTCTCTGACACACCCTGTACTGGGTGTCCTATCGGGGTGAGTGACGTCAGGGAGCCAGCTGTGCGCCTCTCTCCTGCCTTTTGGCACGCGGAGAGCGGCCCATTTCCCCTCTTATAGGAGGGATGTTCCTTTTTCCTCTAACACACTTTGTACGAAGTGCCTGGTCAGAGTGAGTGACGTCAGGGATCCAGCTGTGCGCTCTCCTGCCTGTCTGCACGCAGAGAGCTGCTGTTCCCCCACTACGATTGCAGGACGAGGTGGGACTTTCGTCTCTACTTTCTCACAGCGGCCGGTATGTATTGTTCCCAGCCTTCACCCCGTCGGGAAGATAGGCATGTTTTGCTATGTTCCAGGTACGGTGATGAGGCATTACGCATGGCACATCAGGCAGGGGGGTGTTATTGAGCAGGTATGTCTGTGCTTCTAGTGCCGGGCGGACCCAGTGGAGCGCAGACTACATCATGCTTCGCCCTTAACCCAATAGCGATAGCCTTAGAGGGCGAAGCCATATACGAAATAGAACTGAGGTTACCTACTGTAACCCCAGCTTCTATGAGTAAATGGCGCAGCCCTCTAAGTGCGGGGCCCCACTGGCTCTACGAATAGCTGAAGAAAAGCTATGTTGTATGGGAGCAGATTGCCGGGCCACCTTCCTATTTATACCGGAAGGAGGCCCGAGGGTGGGGCCCACCTTGCGGGTGGGCGTGGACTACAAGTGTTTCAGTGCTGCGCGGGGGCGCAGGGGGATTACCCAATAGCGATAGCCTTAGAGGGCTGCGCCATTTACTCATAGAAGCTGGGGTTACAGTAGGTAACCTTAGTTCATAATTGCATCAACAACAGATGCAGCCTCAGAAAATCTGCCACCAACAGAGGATGCATTTCAACAACATGTAAAGAGCAATGTTTTCTGTTTGCAAGGGGTGGATTGTCAGAGATGGGGCCATTCAACCAGTGCCATTTACAAAACCCCCAGCACCTACAGAAGTGAGAGACATTACTCACTTGTATTGCAAAGATGCAAAGTGTGGAGAGAGTGGAAAGTGCCAGTGCCTCTGTGTTGGCCTTCCCTGTACGGGGAACATGTGTCCCCTAACATTTCTGAGGAACCTGACATTTAACATTATATTCTAGTATCTATATACTTGACCTCTCACTGAATTATTTGCAGATTTGTTTACTGTACTTTGAATTAAGGTTCCAGTTTCAATAAAACCTGTACTATTTACACCTATGTTTTAGAGGCTTGCAATTTAGAGCTAATACACTTTATTGTATTGGGTTACTCTTATTCTGAATATTTGGTGATGTAGTTCAGCCACCTGGTATTTCCCTCTCCAAATATAATGACCATCAGAGTAAGCATTCTTAACTTATAGGCTTTTATGCCACTTATCCCCCATTCGGAGTGTGACTGTATCAGAGAAGAGGTAGGCCTATGTCTAAAGAAATCTCATTTACAATAGAACTGTACCAGATATTTCCATACAACTACTGGTTAGTGTTCAATAGCACCCTAGACAATTCAGTAATGGTATATTTTTTAGGGATTTCTGTTTTTCTGATAAATGAGAGAAATGTTCCGTCTAAGCTAAAGCTAAGTTTACAGGACTATAATTCAGTATTTTTTTAGTTAAATAATTGTCTGACTATTTAGTGATGTAGGACAGCCACCTGGTTCATACATCAGCAAATCTGAAGAGGAAAAAATGTGTCATTTTCAAGTTATGGGCTTTTTTGTCACCTTTCCCACATTCGGCCTGGTCTAATTTGGCTCTTTTTCAGGGATTGGGGTAGTTCTAAAGAACAACCCAAAAAACATTTTTTCCCCCAAAATAAATGTTGATAACAATCAATTTCATTAATGGGAGACCCTAAAGATAAGAAAAATCATTGTTGTCATTTGTTCTACCTCGGGTAGGGGTATCTCGAAAACTAAAGCCTTTTTTGAGGACTTGTTGCTGGACTATAATGACATGTGTGACTGCATTTGTTGAATAGCCTCAGGGGATCAGTAATGTAATTAAGACTCACTCTCCAAGGATTTTTATGTATGCAAAAACATTAAGTGATTCAAGCAGGAGTAGAATTATTTAAATATTCAACCAGAAATGTCAACCTCAAAGTGGTGGAAGATGAAAATCAGAGGTTTGGCAACGGGAGTTGTTCCTCTGCAGACTATAACTGCAAAATGTCCTGACCATCCATCCAATTTCAGCAGGAAACAAGACTTACAGTTTAGATCATGCTAGCAACTCTGGGCAGGTGCGCCTCACCATTCAAGAACCTTTGCTCTAAAACCTAAAAGGTTAATCTTATGATGGCGCTACAGGAAAAGTCTAGGGATCTCCGAAGTAATTGAGTCATCCTTTGAGGAAGTTGAATATCTGTACAAAATTGTATTACGGTCCTTCCCACAAATCACAAAGGCTTGGCGTGGTTAAAATGAGAGTACATATGTGCAGGAGATTAAAGGTCCCTTGTCTGAGTCTACCACCGTTACAGCGGAACCTCAGTGATTACGTGTTACAATGGCGTTAGCAACCAGAAAATGACACCAGTAAGCACAAACAGATGAGAATGCTGCCTGGGGTAGTGATGTGTCGGCCGCGAACGAGCCGTCTCAAAGAGCCGGCTCTTTTAAGTGAACGACGGGAGCCGGTTCGCGCCCGCGAACGAGCCGGTTCTTTTTTTTTTTTGCGGAGGGATCTAGATCGGCATGAAGGCACATTATGCAATGTGCACATTATCCCGCTTATTACATGGCCACATTCTCAACAAAGTAACGACATGACTCCCAATATTAATTGAAATGCTTTTAAGGATTTAGAAAATTATTTTATTGACTTAAAAAATAGTTGTATGTATTTATTTAAATTGACATACATCCGCTAAAGAAAAATAGTCCGTTGTTACTATTTGAACTAACGTAGCAACGGCAGGAACTGCTTCGATAGCGTTTTTGAGGAGCTTTTTCATTACAGATTTGAAAACATCGTTGCTTGCTTTAAAAATAGCACAATTCATTATGTCAAACCTTGGAAAGTATCTAGATATCCCTGCCCTTATGCCAAAGTAAATATCAACTGAATATGTGTCGCCGTTTGATGTCTATGTCTGGACCGCTGCGTAAAAAGGAGGGTTTCTGCACCGTTGCTTGTCTTCTTACTTCGATAAGAATAAAACACGGAGGAGGGAGATCTCTTTTTCTCCCCCTCTTCTGAGAGCCCAGCAGCTGATCTCAGAGCACGCTCCCCTCTCCTGCAGGGGGGCGTGGTCAGCTGCAGCCCACAGAATCGGCCTTTTCTTTAAAAATAATTTTAAAATGTCGATACAGTAGCCCCTTTTTTGAAATAGTTTTTATCGGTGTTGCTATCTGTTTTGTGTAGCGTGGTTCTACAAGCAAGTCAGTGCATTCATTGGGTGGTATCAGAGAGTTACAAGGGTCTGTAAATGCAATGAAAACATTTGGCCACAGCAAGTCATTTATATTAAACATGTAATATTTACTTTTGAATACTTAGAGGATACAAAGGATGTATTGATTAATTTAAGTGATATATGTGTACACATAGGCCTATACACATCAAAACAGGGCTCCATTTGATTTAATTAAAAGGTATAATATGTGGTAAACTGAAGAGCCGTTTGGGAGCCGAAAGAGCCGGCTCTTCTTGGTGAGCCGAGCCAAATGATCCGGCTCACCAAGAAGAGCCGGAATTCCCATCACTAGCGTGGGGTCTGGGTGCCGTGTTGGCGGGATGTTGCGCGGCTCGCTGCTGCAAGAAGCGGACAGTGTGAGCTGGGTTCATTTCCTGCTTGCTGCGTGGGTACGCAACCAATGGGTCCATTTGGGTATGGTCACGTCCCTGTACCCAGGAAGAAAAAGAGAAATCTCCAACGAGGCTGGAAAAAAACCCTCTATTGGCTGCACGGAAGCTGGTGCTCCCGTTGGATCGCTGTTTCTCTGCTGCTGAGAGCATTGCTTCGGAAATGTAAATAGAACGCCGCAGGCGTTGACACTTCCGGGTTGGGAGTATAGTCAGGGAAAAAGGCGTAAAACCCGGCCTGGACTTTCTACTCCGACCGGACTACACGAAGCATGGTAATCTATTTATTTAAAGTGTTGTGTGTGAGGATGGGGGGAAGTTAAACGAAGATGCGTTTTCTGTGGTTGGTGAACTGAACTGAAACTAATACGCAATGTGGATTATTGTTTTGGAATAACCGTGGACCATACAAAGAAAATCTGAGTTTTGTGGATTATATTATTTTTGTTGGACTATTTTTCATGAACTATATGGATTTTTTTCATTCACATTGGACTCGATGTTCTTGAACTATTCAATATAGTATTTGCTTGCATTTAAAAGAGATTTCTTGTGTGTTTTTGTTCAAAGGTATTAATTTACTATTGAAAATACAGAAATATTGTACTGGTTAAGGGGCATGTGCTGTATGTTTTTCCCGTCGGTAACATGTACCCATTGTAGGGTTTGACTTGATCTTAACTATAAATTGTCAGGCCTGACCTGACTGGCACCCAGCAACTATAGTCGAACCGCTTAAAGCTACAATATGTGGACCATTTTTATTCCTACCTGGCATATATCCCTAGTCTGTGCAAACCTGAGAAGGCTGTGAAGAGAGGGGGTGGAGATTAATGTGCTGGACAGTCAAGAGTCTAATATTTTAGAAAGGCGTGAAATTAAGTTTTAAAATTGCAGAACCAAAGAGAAAGTCGTTTTCCGAGTAAATCTGCAGGCTATATCTCAAGTGGTTGCCATGAGACAAAATTATTCTTAATCATTCTATTGCTATGGAAAGTGCTCAGGTGATTACTTGGAGCAGATTGCATCATTACGCACCCAGGCACACGGGTCTGCGATGAAATAGAAGCAGCATTTATTTTAACAGAGATCACTCTGTCCCTCACTGGAAAATGCTTACATATCAAATTGAGCACACTGGGTGCAATTCAGCAGGATTTTAGGTCCTATGTCTGACAAAACAGATTTTCTTCAGTATTAACCAGTGCAGGCACTGCCGTTACACTGGCCTGTTTTCGCTGTAGCTACTTATAATGGTGTCTTCAAACATGTAGTTCAGTTAATTTGGGCTGTACCAATACAAATGTTGACATTGTTGCATGGACTAAAAATGAAGTTATACAGACTGACAGGTGACTTGTGATTGGACCATTTTGCTTATTGTCTTCCTGCATCTTAAGGACCAACATGGAGAAAATAAATTATGACTGACAGATTCAGCACTGGCCTCTGTTGTGTATAATATGTGTGATCTGAAGTGTCACAAAGGGATCACAAAGAAATATCTGATTAGAAGCATTATTAGGGTGCAATTAGACCCCTTGTTCTTAATAAAGACTAAAAGGTAGAGACAGTAATTGTTCATCTCTTATTGCTGTGGGATCACTGTTACACCTTCTTAATGGACTTATACCTGACAAACTACTCCGAGTTGAATACACACAGCAGTTTAAACAGCTTTTGAACTTTAATTTAGGGAGAATGCCTGCACTGACATGCACGGCATGTATAATTAGGTTGTATATGCTATTACTATAATAGAAACGATCAGCAGATAGCTTTACGGGAAATGTGTCTTTGAAAGCATTCCAAAATCCGAAATCATCTAATTCATTTGTTGGTTCATCTGCATCCACACCACAAATGAACCGCACCATTTCCCATTAGGGCCAAACCTGTGCTTTGTCTCAATTCGGACTATTCCCTTAGTACAATTAATGTCGTACTCTGTGTGAATTCTGACATGCAGTGTTGTTTCTAACCTATGGGCTTAGATTTGTCGCATAAATATTTGTGTGAACATAAAATGATTTGTGTATACATATGTGATTTGTAAATGTAAAACACCATCCACAAATGCATTTAACAGATTTGCAAACTCACAAATCAATTTTAAAATGTAAAACGGATCTGCAAATCCGCAAAATATTTTCACAAATAAAAAAAAGATCTGTGAATACTATAATTAATTTACACATAAACAAAAGGAATTTGTGAATATCTCTTTAACATTGACAACTGTCGATTAGGCATTTGTGAATCCATTTTGTATTTGTCAACCGAAAATGCGCTTGTGGATCTCAAATCTCTGCTTGTGGATCGTCTTTTTTACACACACAGAGTTTTGGGACAAACTTTCCATCGGTCTCGATCGAAATCTGCTCGTGTCCCTCGGTTATTTTCGGAAACCACGTGATGGCATGCTGATGAGGACATTTCCGTATTTCAAGATTTCAAAGTAAGATGATGGCTCAGAGTCCCGCATGGGTCTGATTTTCAAGACCCACTCCTGCTCCTCACCCGCAACGTGCAATACTGAACCCGCCCCGCCACCCGCACATATTGACAATTAGAGACAAATCCAAGCCCATACTAACCGCACATGGCTGCTGTACTGTACCATTTCAGAAAGTGAGGATCGTCACTGTTAGCTGGCTATCTAGCAATGTTATCCTTAGCAGTAGCAAAATATTTCAGACAGCCCAATGAAACCAATCAAATAAACGGTAGCTTCTTTTTGACACCAGCATACTGGTACATTTAGTAAATCCTGAAAAATAGCACATTTATGACTTCAATGTATCGTTCTGTGTTCACCACAGCAACTGCATTCGTGGCTAGTCACCAACTTCTGCTACTTAGCCAAGATCGTGGCCGTTGTGTCTGATACTTGTCCAGCGTTTCACACTCTACTTTTTGACCATGACAAGTACAACATACTAATACTAAGTCCTCTGCATTTTGCGATATTTCGTATAGGGCGCACTAATGCAATCAAAATAGCAAATGTATTTACAGAAGAACACAAACAGAGACGCAGCCCCACTGTTGAAGCAGTCGAAATGAACCTTACTAACCGGGGAAATGGACCTGTTGAAGCTGTCAGTGTAGACAGGTTGTTCGATTTAAAAGTAGTACAGAAACAATCATGACCATGCTTTGGACCCTGCTGTAATATCAGTGTGTTTGTGTCATGCAAATGGGTTGTGTGTTATCGGACATCCGATTTGGCCCTGTAAACAGTGAGTAAAGGCCTAGTGTCTGTCTTCAACACAGTGAGGCTTACTTTGGTAGAATACTTTTTTATTTCTTATTTTCTTGTTCACTGCCTTTGTTTCCAGCTTTGTGCATACATCAAGCCTCTCACAAAATCCTGCATCTTGCAAGCTTAGTTTTTGCAAGCCGAGATAATTACCTGGAATTATTCAGTGTGAATCGATTGGTTTTTAGCTCAGTCTACCTTTGGTTGCCAGGTTCAGAGCCTTGATTGTATCATGACGAGGACTCAAATGTTGTGAGCAAATTATTAAAGATTGAAACTAAAGGAAGGGTTTAGTTGTAGATCTCCCCTCTCATTCAGATTGAAACCAATTGATTACATTTCCAAGTAAATGTTTCCAGTATGCTGAAGTAAAAACTCAACACTAGTACCAGCACTGCAGGTTTGTCAAGCCAGATGTGAGAAGGTTTCATACTTCTTCAAAGGGAGGACGGCACCTGTCAATCATCTGTTGGCTGGTTTAGGATCAAAGATAAAACACAGATCACTGCAGTGCTGGGATGAATTTTCCATCGAACTGCCTTAAAAATACCTTCCAGTGCATCATTATGTCCCTGCCTGCACTGTATGTATGGTTTGATTTAGTGGAAGGGGCCGTTAGTGGGTGTTCAAGCTGTGAAGTTCTCTGCAGCTGCAGCATCTGCTGCTGCTGCTGACATCGTCAGAAGTCCCAATAATCTCCTGGTTATTGAGTCGGCTGTTTTTAGGTGTGTGGTAATTCACTGAACCTCAGAGATCAAGGATTACAAGACACTTTGGGCCACTGGCCAAGCTAAAGAGGCAGACAGGAAGGGAAGGAAAAGGAGGCATGCAATATCCAAGACAGAAGGGGAAATACAAACAAATACCTTTCATGATAACTTTTATTAGGCTATCTCGAGTGACAGTGCTGATATAGAAAATATATATTGTTACAAAGCTGTCCTGTACAGACTAATTAAATGACTCACCATAAAACTAAGACATCTGCAAATGTACCCTTTTTCCATCATATTAAAGGTGACATACTGGTTTTAAGAATGGTTTGACAATGATTTGCTTTCTTGGAGTTTCATTACAAGATTGAGACCATGCTTGTATTTGTGAAATTGTTCATCTAAATCTAGTAGCTAGTAAAATAATACTGGCAGAAGAAGGAATCAGCTAGCCCAGCTTTGTTAAAATAAGTAATAGATTATCAAAAAAACAATCACAGTGATCCTTCTGTCAATATATTGTTTAAAACTTAACATATGAGGGGCTCCTTAAAGGTCAACTAAAATCAGTGTATGTTCTGATTTTACTAAAGTGTATTGATATGGAAAGTAAACATCATACAGAGAAATCAATTATATTGAGATTTGTTCCTCTTGATTATTTTCCTTTCAGAAAATTGGGATAAAACTCACCATACCAGTGGTCATAAAGAGCTGTTTAAGAGGAGCCCGAAATGCTGCAGGTTAGCAGGTATGCATATAGAAACATACATGCACCAAGGTGCACTGCCCTAGAGAAATTACTGGGTTTTAATCTATTGCCCCCAATTGTAGGCACTTTGGCACCAGCTACACTGTGTTTCATGAATTTTTTAAACACACTCACTCCCCTTTGTGTCCCATTTATAAGTGTCCAGGTTAATTTGGCCTCCCTCCTTCACACATTGGTCCTTAGTAGATCATTTTTTGTGGCACAAGATGCAGCGAACCTTTGACTTCAATTTCCTGGTGCTGGCAGACGTAAATTATTAGAATGTTTCAGAGGCCAGCAGCTCCCAGGTCTCCACTCTGAAGGCTCAGAGAGAAGCTGAGGGAGGGGGCTGAACTTACTGAAGGATGACTCTGACCCCCCACATTTAGTCTGCTCCGGGTTAGAGACCATGGCAGGGGATAACCTCAACGCACACGGGTCATTTTGGTAATGAAAACTATAATGACAAAAATGTATTGTCATTAGCCAATTGCAGTGGCGAGCCGTGAGGGCCCTCTAGGCCCTGAGAGGGCCTAAGATATTCTACAAAATAATATTTAAAAACATTAAAAAAACATTTTTATTTTTAGTATTTTCTTTAGATATGTTTCATTAGTTTTACCTAAAATAACTTGATTTAATTGTATTTAAAATGACATTTCCAAAGAAATAAATCCTTAGAATCTGCCTATTCAGTTTCTGTTTTAATGTGAAGGGTTAAATGAAAGAAGCTCCTTTAGCCGTCTCTGCGAGTTACTGTGAAGACAGGAGCTGATTGGTGGTCCTGCTATGAATTCACAGAGGGCCCGCTATAGTAACTGAACGAGAGAGTAATGTCAAATGACAGTATAATTGACCAATCATATCTTCCCTCTAAATGGGTGGGTTTTATTATCGCGGACTTTATGACAAGTTCCGCCCGCTTTGAAGCTTTTCTTGTTTCCATAGCAGCAACAACTTCCTGTCAACAGCGTAAACTCGCCTTCAAAATAAAAGCATGCCAAATTACACTATAGACATACAACTGCAACGAAAGTAACAAACACAATGCAATATCCTTTTCAATTTCAAAGAGCACAAATTGGGTTATTTACAGGTGTTGTTTTGTGTGGTAGAGGGTCGTTGTCATTGATGCGTTTTGCACCCCGGGCCGTTGTTTTGATATTCCGCTGAAGGAAAGAGGGAAGACTAAATGTATCATATTTTTATAATATTAAAAAGTATGTGTACATATACAGCATCAGCGGTTTTGCAAGTGTGAGGCGCACCTCCCTGGGGGGCAAAACAAATAACGAGAAAAATATGAGTAAAGTGTCACCTGCACACTTTTGGCTGTCTGTGGAGACTGAGTTCCCCCACCTCGCCAAAAAGGCTGTAAAAGTACTCATTCCCTTCACCTCCACCCAGGGGCGGGCTGGCCATCTGTGTGTTCTGGAGAATCACAGAACGGCCGGCTCGGTTCGCTGACGGCCGGCAGCGCCCTTTATATTTTATGTTTTTAAACGGCATCATTTAAGTTGCGCTGACAGGCAACAGAGGTCCGTTCAGCGGGCCATTTCCACGCAACGAGGCTCCCCCCCCCGTTGATAGTTAATGAGCACCAAAGGAGGAATAAACATATAATATTTCAACAATTTTAAAAATATATATGTGATAAAGCTAAAAAGTAATATGTAAAAAAGGAAGAAAAAAGATACACTTTAAAAAAATATATGATAAAGCTAAAGAGCCAATTTAAAAAAACAGCCATATCCTCAGTTGATCTCCAACCCCTACAGGCAACATTTAATCCCTTTGGCATGTCTACAGTATTGAAGTGCAAGTAAGTCCCTTAAAGGGCCCATATCATGCTTTTCCGGTTATTACCCGTCCCCTTGTGTGTTATGAAGGTTTTTATGCATTTAAACGGTCTGCAGAGTCAAAAATCCTCAAAGTACACCCTGTAGCGAGTAAAACTCTAACACAGTCTATGCTGCCCCAAAACGCCTCGTTGGAGATTTCTCATTTTCCATTGTTTAGTTCCTGGGTACTGTGACGTGTGAATACCCAGAGGCCACACCCTCTGCCAGCATTTCACGAAACAAAGCTTCCCAAACCTTTCAGCGATTCATGCCGGATATGTACAGCGTAGGGCACTGAAGAACGATGCTGTTCCTACTTTGTTTGGACCAGGGGGAGATTCGGTACACAACCTGTAAGTATTCATTGTTGTTTGTGTATTTATGATGTTTAAAAAAAACAAGGTATCTACCACGACTGTTTAAATGGGTAAACGTTTTTCGGACTACTAAATTGGGATTGCGGAGAAATGCTCTCCGCAGACCCATTCTCACAGCGTTATAAACCTTTTTCTTACTCAATATCAAGCCAACCTTATTGTTTTTACTTCGGCTGTGAGTGTTTGTGTGTGCTCAGGATGAGTTTCGCTTGTTCCCGCTGTATCGCCGACCCGGAAGCCTGCGGAAGTTTGTGGTATTAAACGATTAGCGATCAATGAGGCCCTGCTGTTTGTATCGGGAGTCATCTACCCGGGGTGTCTGAAGGGCCACCCTGACACGTGCTGTCTTATGGTCCACATTGTGTTTACAAGTCTGATTTAAATGTCAGGTAGTTTTATTCCCATTTTTTTATATGCTAGCTTTTTCCTATCCTGTGATGGCTAACAGTTTATTTACTTTGGTGTAACAAGGTTAGATGAGGACATGGAAGGACGTTTACACACACTGTTTTGAGCAAATCAATGCCTAATGAGTGAACCCAAATCACTCCAATCATTTGTGTTTAAAAAGCTCATTAGGGTACAATAAATGCTTTCTTATAGTGTAAAAAACATTCAATCAGATAAATGATGAATGGAGAAATAGGGTTTATTATTAGGGAAGCCATTTTAATATACATTTTATATTACACACACATTAGCACACACATTTCAAAAATGCACATAACAAAGTCATGATGTATACTAGGGGAAAATGTTGACATGTATTTAAACTAAAGTACAATTAAAATCATTACAGTACTGTGCAAGTTATCAAAAAGTAGCATGGTTTGATTTTCCAATTCAAAGTTGTTGTTTTTTGCCTAGTCATACGAGTGTGATTAAACACTTAGGGGAAATGAACACTCCAATCTCTAAATGTTCTGATCCAGCTAATATAAAATACCACAAACCAAGATATTTGCATGTTGGCATATTAATAAAAAATTATATACGGGTACCGCTGCTGATTCAAGTTAAAATACTGAAACACCGTAACACTAATGTCGCTGATTTAAGTCATTGTATGATGACAGCATTTACACATCTAGAATTCATACATCGTGTTGTTGTTCTCCATTGCACTCCTTTGTTTACTAACGTA
This sequence comes from Notothenia rossii, assembly GCF_949606895.1. Lineage (NCBI taxonomy): Eukaryota > Metazoa > Chordata > Actinopteri > Perciformes > Nototheniidae > Notothenia > Notothenia rossii. The sequence continues at coordinate 37,554,461 of NC_136904.1, read as the reverse complement.
ACATTATGAGATCATTATGTAACTCCAACAAATTGTGTGTAGCCTCTGAATTAGCAACAAGCGAAAAATGTTAACAGATGACTGCACCGAAATTCACTCGCAAAACCTTATTATTAATCTTTGCTGCACATCCAACCCATCGTTTCACATCGTGAGGTGACACAGAATCGAGGGGTACCCTTCATTATCACTCAATTATACGAAATCTTGGAGATAATAACAAGAACAGACATCAAAACATATGGTGCTAGGTAGCTAAAAACGCTAACATGGCTCACCTGTGTCGTAGTCTGATCAAAAGTGGTCTTTATGGCATTAAAACAATAAAAACGCTGCTGAAGTTAATCCATAGGTTAATCAAATGTGTCTGTGTCACTTTGAATGATTTATGATAATCCATGAGAAATAAACCTGCTTTTCGGTTTCCAGATGTCAGAGCTAGAGTTATAGCTCTAGCTTCACTCTCATGCAAAACTGCGTCCGTGAAGCCCTCACCTTTTTGTTTTACCATGTGTGTGAGTGGGGAGATTCCCCTTCGATTCTATTGGCTCTAACGGTCAGAAAGAGATGTCAATCACCAAAATCGACCAATGGGTTCCAGAGAAACGGTAAAACCCCCATTTCCACCCAAATCACCTCAGAGGTGGAGTTTTTTTTGCTAAACCTCTCTAAAAAGGTCAAATGTCACGTGTTTTGCATCAACCTTGATACAGGGTACTTATTATATGTTGTACTTTGGATTCCTAAAGCTTTGAGTCTACCTTACCATCATCCAAGAGTAGTTTTCACTATAAGTAGAAAACAATTTTTGGACGGACACTATAATTTACATGTTTTTACGATGTTCAATCTGAATTTTCTTTAAAATAAAAAACATCTATATTGATTCTGACTTTTCGACATCCAACCCACAGGTTTATCATTACTTTGAGAAAAAAGATTATTAATTTAACCCTTTTAGAAGGGAAGATATGGTCATTTGTTCTGGGAATGTCATTTTCAAGCCTGAGACCTGAAAAACAGGCTCAAGGCTAAATTGGTTAAAGCGTTACTTTATTATTCTTGGATAAGGTTTGGGAACCCTGGTGTTTATATATGGTCATAACCAAGATGAGACACTAAAAAAAATAAAAAAGGTTAACCTCCCATTCCTTCCAAAAGTCCAATAATGCCCATTCCTCATGGTAATATCCAACATGAGCACATTTTGCTATGGTACAACAAAATGCCAAACACTTTCAAAGCCAATGTTCAGCTGCAAGCATACCTGTCACAGTCAATGACACATAAACAACAAAAGCAGTGGTTATATTTATTAACTTGTTGCTTTGGGAGGGAATATGTCGAGAAACAAATTGACAAGTGAAACATGCAGAGCATTTCAGTGCAGTTTCATATAAGGAAACAATCTCCCATGATGCCGTCTGCTCCATGTCGATGAGTCACTCATATATTAAACAGGTGACTCTCTTAACCAGGGGAACGGATCTCAGACAATTATTATTCAAAGGGAAAAATATTATGGGTTTTCTATTGTTTTACCGCTTGATGGGCTTTTTTAGCTATTTGTTTGCCAGAAATGGATATAACTGCAAAACAAAGTTATTGTGGCTGATATGTATGTATGATCCAACACTGGTGACGTTATTTCAGTGATTATAGGCAGCATAGCCCCCCAATTAATGATACATTTTGAGGAGGGTAGGGAATAATTTTCAAAGCAGATGATGAATGCATCATATTGCTCACTAAATAATTGATTCTTGATTCTACCTTTATAAATAAAGGCATTGTAAGTTCAATAACTATACTGTTCAGCTCCAAATAAAAGGCTGACAAAGTATACAAATAACTGATTCATGGCTCATCTCCCAGAACTATATTTCAATGCTCTATTCCAGTGGCGGGCCGTGCATTTCACACCTAGGCCTTCAGTGATGTCCTACACAGTCCTACCTGAATTATTCCACCTCTTAATACCATCATTATGACGCCATGGCTCTAGAAACTATACATTTAGACAGAAACGCAGTATAACCGGGCGTTGCATCACCTTAACATAGTCAAGTACAACAGAGTTATATTAATATTTCCGAAGCATTTATAATCAATATATCCGCATTTACAATTAAGAGTGTTAAACTACCAGCTTTAAGATCGCTTGGATACGGTCAAAACTTAAAAATAAAAGGGGCTTTTAAGGCATTAGTCTACAAAGTTTTATTAAGTCCACCAAACCAAGTTTGTTCACTAAACAGCGCATTGTCGCACCCAAAGCAGTTTCATTTAAGAAACGTGACGATAAAGACACAAACTATTCACTGAAAATAAAAGAAAACAAATAAATAATTTGCATTTGTTCATGAGGATATATTTGGGACAGGGGTGAAAGTGTATTCCTAGCACTGAATGTCCACTTTGATAAAGGTTAAACCAAAACAATTCAACAAGTCTCCTTGAGTACTTTTACTGCACAGCTGAGCCAGTGCGCCACACACATCTCTATATCTCTTGCAGAAGCATCAAACATTTATTTTTTATATATTTGTCATTTTAATTACATATATATTAATTCGTTAATATTGATTTAATATTAACGACATAAAATGACAAAAATATATTAAAATAAAATAAAAAATAAAATGCTTTGTACTCACCAAAACAACTGATTATTTGAATACAAAATCCATCCTCCTTTCTTTCCTCAAGAAGACTTCAATGACTCTGTTGTACAGTTTATCTGTGCGTTTCAGTTCCACCAATAAGTCATTTTCTATAGACATGAAGGCTAATGATGAAAGCCTAGTCTGTCCAGTAGAATTTCTGGCATAAGTTTTAATTCGCTTTAAGGCCGAGAATGACCGCTCGACAGAAGCAGTGGACACAGGGATAGTCACTGCCACACATGCCAATGTGTAAAGCTGCCCCATGCTCTCACTCAGATTTTTCTGCTTAAGGAAATCAAGGAGATCAATGGGACTTTTCCCTTCAAAATCAGTCATGGCATACATTACAGTCAGTTCTGTTTTTAGCCGGGACAGATCGAACAGTGTTCCGTGACTCTGTGTTAATTTGGCTAAGGCTGTATGCGGGAATTTTTTCCGGTAGGTCTGAAAGTGCTGGGGGTCCAGGAGGGAGAGAAACATTAATTTTTCGTGGTCTTGAAACCTACTCCGTATCTGGCAAAGAATGTTGTCCAGAATATTGCTGTGGAGTTGTTGGTAGTATGCGCGAAGGTCTCCTTGTGCTGTACGTGGGCCTCTGCGTGCGCTCGGACCACTTGAGATGCGCGCTGTGTCCTCGTAGATCTGACGAAACTGGCACCTCTCTCGCTCAATTGTGTCACAAAACTCGTTCACCCTTGTCAGACAGAATTGTACATCCAATGTTTGTTTCTGTAGTATTCCAAAGAGCACATCTGAATGCTTAAAAATCCCATTGAATGTTTCAAGCAAAAAACAAAACTCAAAATCATCCAGACGTGCATTAAATCCATCAGCGCTAAGCATAGTATCCCCATCATACTCCTCATGATGTTCCAGTATGTGGTCAAACACCTCCTTTAGGGAAACTCTCTTCTCAAAGACTGCATTGACCAATCTCGATGTATATTGCCACCGCGTTGGTGCAACATTAGGAAGACGACGCTTGCAAATGTCATCCAGCAGTTGCGTGCGCTTAGGGGATCTGGAGAAAAATGCTGCAAGGCCATTGAGGCTGGCAAAAAAGACCTTGCATTCTTTAAGCTTTGAGGCCCCTTGAGTAGGTACTCAATTTAGTCGATGTGCATAGCAGTGAATGAATAAGGCCATAGGTGCCCTCTCCTTAACTTTAGCCTGCACCCCGTTTAGTCCAGATGCCATGACCGCTGCGCCATCATAACACTGTGCCACAACTTTATCCAGACTACATTCATATTCCTCCATGAAACGGAAAATAAGAGCGGCAATGTCATCAGCTCGCTTGCCGCTTGTAACATCTTCAAATCTGACAAACCGCTCCTTGACACCTGTGTCCGTCACATAACGCAGGACAAGTGCCAGTTGTGCTACATTACCCACGTCTGTCGTTTCGTCCACCATAACAGCGACAAAGGGTGCTTTTTTAATCTCCATTTTGATCTCTTCTCCCATCACTTCAGCAATAGCATAAATCAGGTCATTTTGTATTTTGCCTGACGTCCCAGTAAACACTTTGTTTGTGGACAGGTGGTAATGCAAGTCTGTGTTGTTCTCAGCAAGCAAAGAAAGAAGCTCCACGTAGTTTCCTCTGTTTCTGGACTCGGCGCTTTCATCGTGTCCCCTAAATGAAAGTTCCTGTTTACCCAAAAACAGGACACAATCAATCAGTCTTTTCAATATTTCCCTATTTTTGTTCACCCTTTCGTTGTGGAGCTCCGTTTCCCGGCGCACTTGTTCGTTGAGCTGTAGATCCACTCGGGTGTCCCCAAAGGTTTTCAAAAGCACCATTGCTTGTAAGTGCCCAGCCGTGCTTTGGTGTCTCGTTGCTGCCTTGGTTAGACAACTCAAGTTTGCAAATCCAGTGTGGCTCCAAACACCAAATCGATCAGTTGCAAATAGCAGGCATTCCCAGCAGTACAATTTGCAGTGCCTCTCGGAGGCTGTGAGCCAGGGGTACCGCTCGTAGTTAGTGATTTGAAAGTGGCGGACAAACCCTTTCCCCCGCTGTGATAGGCTCGCTAGCGTCGGGGTTGGCCGTTCTCTTCTCACGATGTCTAGCTTTTCTTGAAAAGTTCGTCTTGAAAATGGCGTTGTAATTATATCTGCGACCAAATCGATCTCTTCTCCTCCTTCAGCCATTGTGGGTTGAAAAAAAACAGCTTGTAGAAATCTACACAAATTAGCTCGTTCAAATTCAAGTTCAGTTTGCTAGCTCTACATAGCTCTGCCTCTCAATAGTGCGTATCCAATCAAAAGACGTGCACGTGCTAACGTCATCGTACGCCTGCTAGCTGGCCCGTTGTCGCCAACTCAAAATCTGATTGGTTAACGCCACAGTTTTGTTTCCGTTCACTTTAATCTACAGGCGCCCGCACTGTTGATTCTGAAGGCCTAAGGGCAGATTTCTTGGACCCTGGCAACACATTATGGCTGAAATATGATTGGATAAAAGCTCTAACATAAAGGCCAACCCTCCAAATCTCGTTCTGAGGCTGGAAGCAGCGCAACCAAGAGGAAAGCTATGAAATGAAGAGAATAGACTACAGGGAATAATTTAATACATATTTGTGGAAAAAATATATCAAAATTTAATTTATATTCTGATGATGTTTAGGCCAGCAGAGAAGGCCTTGCTGGCCCTGACGGCCCACCACTGCTCTATTCACAGTATAAAACCTTTTCTGTCTACCACCTGGATTAACTACTGATAATATGACAAAAAGACAACACCTGGGTGACTACCCTCTTTACTCTCAGGCTATTCTGGTAAGGTAGTTAGAGAATACTTTAAGTGCTGTTGCTTCTTCTGACATCCATCTCTTAGTTGTCATTGACATCACAGGTAGGAACCATGATTATATTACCATGGGGAGCGTGTAGTCAACAAGCTGGATGCAGTTTTACTGACGGTCCAGTTTCAGCGTAGAGTTTCATCATATCCATCATCCGATAGCCAGCAGATCAAACCCATCCGGGCTATTACCATCATTCATGCTTCATTAAAACATTTCCGGTCGTTGAAAATATAACAATGTGTTTGACGTTTCATACACAACATTAAAACATCTGTAAACCACCATAGGGATCCAGATTCAATTTGTGGATACACTGCACGGAACAAGCAAGGCGCTTCGTCAAACACAGAGTTCCCATGTGGGGAGTTGTGAGGGATCCTACATTTATTTATGGCAAGCGGCAAATTCTTGGTCTGAAAATAAATCCAACAATGATTAAAGTTTCCTTAACCATTCACTCTGTCTCATGGCCAGCAGGGGGCGACTCCAATAGTTAAAAAAACAAACCAGTCCAAATTGTAAAGAAGTCTACGCCAAAATGACCCTACATTTCATTTCATTTTCAACCTCAGTAAACATTCTCCTGACAAGTCTATGGTCTCAATCACTAGTTTAAATGATCCGTCAATACAGCATGTTATTCATTTTGTAAAATTTGGTCAAATTTAGAGTAAAATGTATGATAAAGTGGGGACATTGGTGTTGTCCAGTTTAGGTATTTTCCTTTGTTTTCGACTTAGAACTTTCAAGCCTTCACTGTGGGTTTTTTGGTTAATTAGAAATATAATTGTGACATTTTGGTCACCTTAAAATGTCTTGTTCAGTGGTACTTTGCTCTACCCTCTCTACTTCCCAAAAAAACATTGGCATCTGAGCATTGGAATACTAGGGGACAATGTAACCCTCAACACCCAGCATCGGTGTGCTCAGTCTTTGCAAATACATCACTAATATAACATTGTAACTTTATAGCCTTCATTGGCAGCACAACACAATGCTGCTGAACTACGAGAGACTAACTGCCAGATTTGTTATGTTCTTCATTTTGATTTGATTCATAATAACGCCCTTTTTAACCAAATCAACAGACGTGCAATGTGTTAGCTGTGTTTGAACAACTTCCTATGATTTATTTGTTATATCTTCCCATACATAGTATGACGGTCCTGCATTAGGTCTTTTACAAAATAATACATTCCCCAAAAACACATGGCAATATGAATGAAACAATTAAATTAATCATTACAAGGTACCAAAAAGTAGAACAAATTCCACTAGAGAATGCAATTCCTGAAGAAATTGCTAGTGGGAATGCTTTATGCTGAAAAGCTGACGCTAAACTGCTATCGTGAAAGAAGAAAGTGAAGAATTTAGATTGAAATGATACATGAACACTGGGGGCTTGAATGTATGATGAGAGAAGAAAAGAAAGTAAAAAGGCTTGGAAAAGCAGCAGAATATTTGAACTGCAAACTTTTGAACTAACTTGATGGCGAATTATCTGTCGCCATGCCAACGGCATTTGATGAAATCTCAAAAATTGCCCAGTAGATGTTTTCACGGCTGGAATGTTATCACACATGTGAAGTGTGAGCACTTTTTGAACATTTTCAAAGGAGTTATAGCGACATCGTCTTTTATGGCGAGGGATGCGTTTCCATGGAAACGGCATATGCTGACACCCCATAATTGACGTAGAGCTGTTGAGGGCAGGACCATTAACCATTATCTAAAGTCTGCTGCTCTGAGCATGTCAGTTGGAGTTATGACATCATCGTGTTCCATGACACAGGTCTTTATATTTGAGCTAACAACGTGTCCAGAGATCAAAGGTTTCCATGGTGATCCAAGCTTCCCCATTATGTAGGAATTATATCAATAATTCAAATAAATCTGGCAAAGGCTCAAATTTGTTGAACAACACATTTGTAACAGGTTTGTTAATTGACCAAAAAATATGAACAGTTGGAAGATTGAAAATGGGATTATTATTAGGATTATTTGTATGTCATTGAAAAGTAGAATCATTTAGAAAGATGTGAACATTTTAGTTTCTATTTTAGAAAAGCTGACACTGTAGTGCATCGCTGGTTTTAAAAGTGATTTATACGAGTCATGTTTAAAGATGTGCAATACTTAAAATGTTAATAAAGATCCTCTGAGTGTGTGTGTCATTAGTTAGCTGATAAAATGTTAGGGATAAATACCTTGACATATTGACTACAAGAGCTTGAACCAAACAAGCAACCTTGTATTTTAAAGATTAACTGACAAAGCAACTGTTGCAGGTGGTATATAAGTGGTGTGGCTAAGTACTTTAAAGGGTTCATGAATAGAGGGGACTTGAATGTGAAATAAGAACAAGAAAATAAAAGTCTAAATGCATGAAAAAGCAGCAGAATATTTGAACTGAAAGCATACTGTACGTCACCAATAATGTCTAAAATATGTGGAACATGTTGAAGTCAGTATGAAGTATCCATCAGACGGAAAAATAATAGGCTGAGACAGTCTGTTAAACTCCACTGACCACGTCATTAGTCTGCTGCTCTAATTATGTCAATTGGAGTTATGACATCATCGTGTTCCATGACACAGGTGTTTATATTTGAGCTAACGACATGTCCAGAGATCAAAGGTTTCCATGGTGATCAGTGAGAGGAGAGCATTTTCATTGTTCTGAATGAGAGATAAGCCTGTTACATGTGAACGTTTTGTTGAAGAACTGTAACAGATATCGGTGACATTTCAAAGCATGAAGCATATCAAGGAACTTGAGCTTCTGAAGTATACTTTTTGTGTACTTTTGGGTTAATAATGTGGCCTTTTTGGCAGATTAACTAAAGGTGTGCGGTTGCTGTGGTGGGGAAAGGTGAGACTGAATTTACAATGGGTTTTAATGGAGACATGTTGAAAGTGTTTGTCACTTCATACCCTCAAGAGGCATTTTGTTATGAAGGCAAAATAAAATCTGTCCTCCACTCTAGCTGTGACATCAAGCACTCTAAAATCTGAAGAAGGCCTCTTTACCAAGGTCTGAACAATGTTATGTTATTTTAATTAATATCTATAAAAGTAAGGCTCAGATTTAAAAGTTGTGTTACACGAATAATGTCAGAAAGATGTGTGACATTTTAAAGTTGGAATGAGGTTTCTGAGTGAAAGTATGAAGGAGCAGTTAGAAGTTGAATTTGCATGAAGATTGTTGAAGTCTGAAGAGTTCTCCATTGACTTCCATGTTCAAAATGGGATGTATTATGGGATGTATCTCTGGAATTATGAAAGTTATGAATGATAAAAGTAATAGCCATTGATTCCCGACCGAGCTGAACGTTTTGATGTTCGAACAGAGTTTATGCGACCTTCAATGTGGGAGAAGAAGCAGCGCAAAATAACCCGGCGGAATAATAAAGAATTTTGTGCTGTGTCAGCATTCCCACTAAATTATGTGTGTGAGTGTGTGTGCCTCAGATGCTTATTGTCAAATGTGAATGTTACACACTTAACTTTGTTCTTCACTCCCTGAGGGGTGGTCAGCATAACAGAATGCAGAACCGTCTGTGTGCACCGAGGCTGCACTAATGTATCAAACACAGGGGTAATTCATTGCAATTAGCAGTGACTCATTTAGGTAAGTAATGTCACCACAACCCCTGATGAATGGCAATCTAATCAAAGACATGAGTCGGGTTTTCTTTGTCTGAGGGGAGTAGGCAATTGATATTCAGGGAGAAAAAGAACTACAAAGCAAAATGACATTTTCGACACAGGGGATATTTAGAATCACCTTGTTATTTGAAAACCTTTGGATCAATGCGTGTGTGGAAGTGTAAAAGCGTACTAAATAAGTTAAAGTTTGGACATTTAGTAGGTACATCTGAGCCTGCTTTTTGATGGCTCCACTTGGGAATTAGGGTAACGTTTTTTGATGGGTTTTGCCAGTTGTGCTGAATCAAAATTAAGTAAAATGCTATGTTAGATCTAACACCTCAAGAAAATGAGTTGCAGGATATGTTTGATGAATACTTTAAGAAACAAAAGAGTTCATAGATGACTACTCCAATTATAAAAGACAAAATGCATAATCTGGTAGGAGAAATATCTGTCTGAAACTATTGTCAAGATTGTCTAGTCTGTTCATCTTTGGGTTATCGGCATTGTTAAACTTGTATTGCCTTTGACCTTGTGCTATAGTCCTTTCATTATTTTGTATTACACGGAACATCATTCATTGCAGTTAATCCAAGAATATTCAACCTTAGATAAAGAAAAACAAAGTCCATTTACTCCGGACTGGATCATGCTCATATGAGCCATCATCACTAGATATGACTGTCATTTGTGTTTTTGATAAACTTTTGAAATGTGTGCTTTACCATCCATTTTCCATTAGTCAGCCATGACCAGTAAGTAGCCAACAAGTCTCATACTAATCAAACTTACTCTACCTTTTTTTGACCCTACAGTTCAAGCCTTTATTTGTGGCAAACAAACAATAGCATTATAGAATCTTTGTATTTACTAATGTACTTAACAAAACCTTGAAGGGTAGTCGGAGAGTGCAGACACCGGCCAAGGCTGTTTCCACATTGGACAAATTATGTATGTCTGCTCCGTGATTCAGCTTCATTTGAAAACATCCTGGGTTCTTCCTTGGTCGAGGAATCACCCTACCACCAGGTTTAATGAAAGACGGGCTGGTAAAATGTGGAATACAAGTATTGTCATTAAAAGTCTTGTGAAAATCCAAATTATTGTTATACAAGTGCACTAGACCAACCCTAACCCTCATTTGTTGAATTGAAACAGATTTAAAACATCCTTGAGGCTGGAGACAGTAAGCCAATGGTCCAAGCTGATGGTCGTTGATGTTAAATTTAAATAATCATACCGTACAGTGAACATCTTCAACACAGCACATAGTAGTGCAGTAATGAGACCAAACCTGTGGTATTTTACCACTTTGGTCCCACGTGTCGACGACAATGTTTTTTGTTTTTGTTAGAAGCATGAAAAAAGATATGTGGTTAACACAAGCTTGCAAGCTTTTGACCTTTTTATTTACATCATAACATACGTCAGTAAATACCCCCCTCGTGAATGTCCAAAGCTTCTTTGTTTCATAAAAATGGCAGTTGCTAACAAGTGACTTCAAAACCTTCTAAACATCAACATGACGTCACAAGTCCGCCTTTGGATTAGTTTGAGTGATGCACAACCATGTGAACGTGATGTTGTTCGTTTTATAGCATTACTTTAGCTCTTTATTCTTCCGATTGAAAAATCACTAAATGGTGTTATGTGGAGATTATTCTGCTGAAAAAAACTAATAGAAGATCATAGTCGTGTATTGGATACAAAGTTGATTTCTGCAATATACTGAAAACCAGAAAAGACAGTGGCGACTCGTCATTAGGGGCACAGCCCCACCTAGTGTCAGCAGAAAGTAATTAAAATAATAATTCCAAAAATATGAAAAAAATATATATCTTAAAATATGTTGTAAGATCATGTTGAGTCATCTGCTTTGTCTGTACATTGCTGTTTTGGTCTGCGTTCTTGTGATCATACTTGCCAACCCTCCCAATTTTCGCGGGAGACTCCCGATTTCATTGCCCTCTCCCGTTTTCCTCCCGGGGTCATATTTCTCCCGCATTTCTCCCGATTTCTGACAAAATCAGATTTACTCAGGACTGTTTCCACTCTGAATTTAATACAGCTACACCATTGTTTGGTTTCCATGGTAGCACGTCTCTTTAGTAGCGCGCGCAACTGAAAGTCTGAGAGGGTGAGGAAGATTGTCACAGAAAACAGAACAAGAATCGACAACTCTACCCTCTGCTCAATCCTTTCCTGTAATATACAGGTCCAGCCCACACATATGCTCCATCAAGGATGGTGCTTCAGGCCGCAACTACAATAAGCATGTTAATGTTAATCTAATACAGCTCCGGCGATCCACTAGTCCCCCCCCCCCCGCGGTGGTTTTGAAATGCTACCGATTTCTGAGGTCTAAAGGTTGGCAAGTATGCTTGTGATTAGTGTCTACACTGTGCCTATTGAGCCGTTTTGAGCGATGTGGGGCAAGCCCCGATCTAGCCCCTCTCTCTGCTGTCAAAATTAATGGGTGCTTTAAAAACTACACTGCGCATGCTCAGTCTTTTTGTATTCAATGTGTGCGGCAAAAGAATACTCACCAGTGGGGCAAAGTGCTGGCAACCCCACCAAAACGTCATCTCATAATTCAGAGCTGATTGGCTGGAAGTGTGCCGCGAAAATTGCAGTTGTGAAGAGGAGCAACACGTTCTCACTCCCAACACGTCACATATTGACGGACGGTCAGGGCCCCTCCCCATCACTCTATTGCGCACAGGGTATCCCTTGGAAGTCAGTTTTCAACGGGCAGGGCGACCCATAGACCTTTATAGACCTCCCATAGCGTTGATAATAGACGCCATGAAAATGCTCACCGGCAAATGCTACCCCGACGGCCGGTTGTTATTGTCAATATTAATATAATAATTATTTATTTTTTAATAGTCACACTCGATTTCGCCGATTTTCTTGTTGCCCCAGCTGGTCGACACCTCTTTTAGCAGAAACAAAGGCTACATTAATGAATTAAATCGATTTTAATCCATGTGTGTGGTTGTGGAATTAATGGACGTGCCGTTGTGCGATTGCGCAACGCAACAATTTACAAACTCTCAACTAAAACCCTGATTATATTTTAAAACATTTTTAGAAGGCCTCACGAAATACTTTAATGTAAATTTGTAAAGTGTGTAATGTGGTGATTATTATTCACCCGCGGATCTATGGATTGGGGTATTGTTGCGCACGGACATTATAGTTAACCGGACTTCCTGTTGATGTGAAATCCTAAAACATTTTAAAAAATAAAAATAATACTTTATTCCGAGTTTGCTTGCTTTTCTCTTTGAAGGTCATCACATAGCGGCATTGTAACACATGGTTCGGCTGCATTAAATATTACATATCTGCCGTAGTTCGCTATTTATAGAGCCCTGATGAGAGGACTTCTAGACATACAGGAATAACTGCCGCCGAAACTGAATATGTGACGTGGATCATAAATATATCAGCAATCAAACAAAATGTTCGATTTCTCTTCACACAATACGTCTCCTTGCACTATCAATACTAATTCGGCTGACTTATATTTGATCCAATCGGTATATTGGTATATGTACACCATAACGGTGCACAGCTGATGGTGGTTAAAGCACATTATTGAAATGTATTATTTGTATTATACAATTAATACTTTAGGTTAAGGTATTATTTTGAATAAGAAAAAAGCTTTGGGGGTATACATATTAAGCCTGACAAAGTACTAATATATTGCTTTCCTGCAATGCTAACTACTGTATGTTTAAGCACTTATTTTAACTGATATTATACATATGTAATATACTCTTATAAAATGTATGTAGATAGTATAAGAAATGTGCAGAATACGACAGTTTAATGGTGGAGGTATACACACATATTGATAGATGTCTTGTAATGCACTGTTGAGGAACCTGCAACCCTGGTTTTTCATCTCCGACCTTGTCAGGTATTGAACAATCAATAAATAAAGAACACAGAATTATTAAATATAAAACACAGAATTTGTGTGATTATACTAAATGATTTACAAATAAACACCACTGCATATTTACAACTGTGACACATGCTGATGTAACGCAAATGTTTCCAACTTGGGATCGATAAAGTATATCTTATCTCTTTCGACTCCACTTCGAGCGATATAATTACTAACAAAGCACTTATATACTAATAAAGGACTGGCTTATCTAAAGCCAATTGAGTAACACTTGAAATGTTTTAGCTCTATGAAACCTGATTTACTTATATGATTCTGTTTTCTTCAACTTTGTATCTTGTTGGTCGAACGCACTTATTGTAAGTCGCTTTGGATAAAAGCGTCAGCTAAATGCAATGTAATGTAATGCAAGGTGAACGATGGCTATGCCATATTTGCCTCTGAACCTTGACAAGTGCACGTTTCAGGCTTATCAATGAACAACAGGAGGGGTCACAGACATAAGGTCAGCTGTTAAATAAATCTCTTCTGACCTTAGCTGGCATGTGGGTATATATTAATGCTGCCCATTATGGGCACAAGCAATTTTCACCCATTTATTAATTATATGTTTTAAATTTGAGTGTTTCCTATCCCATAAACCTCCAGGGATGTACACAGTTTAATACTGGCAACTTCTTATTATGGGGAATACGAAAACGTCTTTCAAAACTACAATTCCCAGCAGAGACGTGCAATAGAACATGTTGCAAAACCCACAATAGCCAGCATGTGTAGTTCTGGGGACGGGGTGGGGGAGGGAGGGACGGGGTGGATCCGTTCAAATCCAGTTTTGGACAGTCTGCTGTGGTTCCATCCCATTTCAAAGTGTTGTTCGAAGCTCGGCGTAACCCTCGGCACACACTCAAACATCCAATCACAGAGCATGAGGACTATCACGGGGTTTGTCAAGCGAAGAGGAGAGAATACTTACTTCCGGGTGTAAAATTCTCTAAAGCAACTATGAGCTGCTCCGACCCTCGGTCCTGACGGACTCCAACTTGTGTTTATTAATCAAACAAATAAATAAACACAAGGATAATTATGTGTTATTGTTGAGTAAATAACAGTGTGTGGTTTAGAAAAGAATACAAAATTAGAAGGAAAAAACGATGAAACAATACAGATTTCAGTATTCTGAGCCCCTACTCTCCCCATAACTGACGGCAACAAAAGTCCTACATTATTCAATTAAAATAAAGAAGTAAAAACAATATGTGTGGCTTGATATTGAGCTAGAAAAAGGTTGATAAACGCTGTGAGAATGGATCTGCGGAGAGCATTTTGCCGCGATCCCAACTCGTCTTTTACCAACGTCCAGGGAGCTCTATGCAAGTCAATGGGATGCCCTGCCCGTTGAAAACTGACTTCCAAGGGGTACCCTGTACGTAATAGAGTGACGGGGAGGGGCCATGACCGTCCGTCAATATGTGACGGGTTGGGAGTGAGAACGTGTTGAGAGGAAACAAGAGAGAGCAGCTTATAGTGATTCAAATTAGTAAAACGGAAAGAAAATGAATGAAGTTGACCACATACTTCTGCTTTGGTAAGTTCATTTTATGTCATATAATTTGTTGATCTTCTGTGTTTTGCCTATAGGCTATTGCTCTGCTGGATCAATTGATATTGTGGTAGGGTATTGTTTACATGGCCGACCAGTGCAGAAATACTCGGATGTTGACAAGCAAGCCTTTATCACGACTTTTGGTTCACTATAACACACATTTTTGTGGAGAATACGAAGATTTTTTCAGTTCTTGTCAAGCAAATGTATATGTACTACGTATGTTACTAAAAATGTTTTAGATTGGTCAGTGTCCATGTGAAGTTATCGTCATATCTCGTCGTGAAAACAGTATCTCCCGTGTCTGCGTTTTCATAGTAACGTGGTTGCTAGTGACGCAGATCTTGCTGCCAGAAATTAGTATTCTCGTCACTCTCCAACACATTCTCACTCCCAACTCGTCCCTAGCGTCGATGTTCAACTAAAAGGGAGTCCCATTGACTTGCATAGAGCGACACCCACCCCCTCTCTCCTATCGGAACCATGGATAGCCAGCTATTTGTTTACGTGTTTAAAAAAGCAGAAGAAGCTTATATATAAACATCTAATTTTGTCATGCCCCACCACTTTTGTACATATAAAAACGCCACTGCACGTATTTACAGAAAGCCGAGAAAGGAGACCTACTGATTTAATCAAACGCTAAAATTCCTCTGTCATAACAAAGGAGTAAACTGAAATGGAGGGGTGGAGCGCTCTTCCCTCAGGTAGCCACCGTGAAGAGCTGGCAGATGGAAGCTGCAGCTGTTCCCAGGTAGGAGAGCAGGCTGGAGATTGGCTAGCATTCCCTCTGGACCGAGCCCATCTCAGTGGGGAATTCAAAGCCAGGCCTTTTCCACATTGGCAGCCTCTGAGTCTGGGCTGCAACCAAAGCTAAAGGTTCACACTTCTCTCCCTGTGCTGCTTCCTCCCTGTGCCTTCCCCCCCCCCCCCCTCATTTGAACCCGAGCTGTGCTCCAGGAGTGAAAATAAACACATTTGAATTTGAATTGAATCTGAGTTTTGCTGGAGTACTTATTGTGTTCTAAGAATTTGTACTGAATTTGAATGCATTTTTAATATCATGTTGACAAAAAGTCATTGGAACTGCAATATTTATTTTCAATAAAGCAAGAAATATAAACTAGTTTTAGCTGTAATGTGTTACAAAAAAAGGGGTCAAAGCGAGAGCAAAAGCAGATTTTAATTATATATGTTTTGAAAGTACCAAATTAGTGGCAAATTTAGAAAAACAAAAAAAGTAGTGTTGCTACTGTGAATTAACTTGAAAATAAATGTCCTGAACAATGACTAATCCATTTGGCTTCATATAATGTGGAACAATGACTCAGTTAATGTTTTCAACTAATTAGAGTGACAAACCAGAATGACTAAAGTAAAATGAGACAACAGAAGTCAAAGCAACTGTGTCCAACGACTTAAGCTACGGAATCACAATTGTGTTTATTCAGTTGTTATTTGTGCCAACTTCGGGTTGGTGGAAACAAGCTGTAACATGCACAGTACAATATAAAGTTGATATCGCAAACAACTTGGCAAATCATCATTTTATTCCAGATCCATCAGACACGGCTAAACATCAGCATTCATTTGAATGTTTTTCAAATTAATGTTTTGGGGTCAAAGGGGCTGGATTTGATAGACCAGGTCACATATTTTTTATCGTAAATTGTTGCTAACTTTGTCTGTTTGGTACTGGGTAGGTAGCATACAGCCGTTTTTGCGGAACACAAATGCCATCCGAAGATAATTCTGATATAAGTGTTGTCAAAATGGTGTAAGTAAAAACTGTGAAATATAGAGACAGGGAAATGTCTTACTATTGCTATCTTTATGGAAATGAGGCTTGAGGAATATTTTGTGAAATACTTTGAATGTATTACAGACACTACAATTATTCCAATGCAAAGTGAATGCATGAAACAGATTTGGAAAGACAGCTGCAACTCATCTGAATCCTCAGCTGAAGACTCTTGCTCACTGCACTTCTGATTTGTCTCAGAGCTTAAAAATCCTTCAGTAACTGTCAGCTGCCTCACGTCTACATCTTCTCCTTTGTGACTAAAATAGATGAAATAAGGGGAATCAGTAATGTGGCTTTTACCATCTCAATGGCAATAATAAGGGGGTACAGCATAATGTATCCTCTTTGTTTGTGTCCAATAATGTATCACTTTATTACGGTGGCCCTGAAGTGCAAGACACCCCAGCATTTCAGAAAACGCCGCAGCATTTCACAAAACACAACAGCATTTCACAAAATACAACAGCATTTCAGAAAATACAACAGCATTTCAGAAAACACCACAGCATTTCAGAAAATACAACAGCATTTCAGAAAACACCACAGCATTTCAGAAAACACCACAGCATTTCAGAAAACACCACAGCATTTCACAAAACACAACAGCATTTCACAAAACACTACAGCATTTCAGAAAATACAACAGCATTTCAGAAAACACCACAGCATTTCACAAAAAACCCCACAGCATTTCACAAAATACAACAGCATTTCAGAAAATACAACAGCATTTCACAAAACACAACAGCATTTCACAAAACACAACAGCATTTCACAAAACACCACAGCATTTCACAAAACACAACAGCATTTCACAAAACACAACAGCATTTCACAAAACACCACAGCATTTCACAAAACACAACAGCATTTCACAAAACACCACAGCATTTCACAAAACACCACAGCATTTCACAAAATACAACAGCATTTCAGAAAATACAACAGCATTTCAGAAAACACTACAGCATTTCACAAAACACCACAGCATTTCACAAAACACAACAGCATTTCACAAAACACTACAGCATTTCACAAAACACCACAGCATTTCAGAAAATACAACAGCATTTCAGAAAACACCACAGCATTTCACAAAACACCACAGCATTTCACAAAATACAACAGCATTTCAGAAAATACAACAGCATTTCAGAAAACACTACAGCATTTCACAAAACACCACAGCATTTCACAAAACACAACAGCATTTCACAAAACACAACAGCATTTCACAAAACACAACAGCATTTCACAAAACACAACAGCATTTCACAAAACACTACAGCATTTCACAAAATACAACAGCATTTCAGAAAATACAACAGCATTTCAGAAAACACTACAGCATTTCACAAAACACCACAGCATTTCACAAAACACAACAGCATTTCACAAAACACAACAGCATTTCACAAAACACAACAGCATTTCACAAAACACCACAGCATTTCACAAAACACAACAGCATTTCACAAAACACAACAGCATTTCACAAAACACAACAGCATTTCACAAAACACCACAGCATTTCACAAAACACCACAGCATTTCACAAAATACAACAGCATTTCAGAAAACACCACAGCATTTCACAAAACACCACAGCATTTCACAAAACACCACAGCATTTCACAAAATACAACAGCATTTCACAAAACACAACAGCATTTCACAAAACACAACAGCATTTCACAAAACACCACAGCATTTCACAAAACACCACAGCATTTCACAAAATACAACAGCATTTCAGAAAATACAACAGCATTTCAGAAAACACTACAGCATTTCACAAAACACCACAGCATTTCACAAAACACAACAGCATTTCACAAAACACTACAGCATTTCACAAAACACCACAGCATTTCACAAAACACAACAGCATTTCACAAAACACCACAGCATTTCACAAAACACAACAGCATTTCAGAAAATACAACAGCATTTCACAAAACACCACAGCATTTCACAAAACACAACAGCATTTCGGAAAACACCACAGCATTTCAGAAAACACAACAGCATTTCACAAAACGCCACAGCATTTCAGAAAACACCACAGCATTTCACAAAACACCACAGCATTTCACAAAACACCACAGCATTTCACAAAACACTACAGCATTTCAGAAAACACCACAGCATTTCACAAAACACCACAGCATTTCACAAAACACCACAGCATTTCACAAAACACCACAGCATTTCAGAAAACACCACAGCATTTCACAAAACACAACAGCATTTCACAAAACACCACAGCATTTCAGAAAACACCACAGCATTTCACAAAACACCACAGCATTTCAGAAAACACCACAGCATTTCACAAAACGCCACAGCATTTCACAAAACACAACAGCATTTCGGAAAACACCACAGCATTTCAGAAAACACAACAGCATTTCACAAAACGCCACAGCATTTCAGAAAACACAACAGCATTTCGGAAAACACCACAGCATTTCAGAAAACACAACAGCATTTCACAAAACACCACAGCATTTCACAAAACACAACAGCATTTCGGAAAACACCACAGCATTTCAGAAAACACAACAGCATTTCACAAAACACCACAGCATTTCACAAAACACAACAGCATTTCGGAAAACACCACAGCATTTCAGAAAACACAACAGCATTTCACAAAACGCCACAGCATTTCAGAAAACACAACAGCATTTCAGAAAACACCACACCATTTCACAAAACACCACAGCATTTCAGAAAACACCACAGCATTTCCACAAAACACAACAGCATTTCAGAAAACACCACAGCATTTCAGAAAATACAACAGCATTTCACAAAACACCACAGCATTTCACAAAACACAACAGCATTTCGGAAAACACCACAGCATTTCAGAAAACACAACAGCATTTCACAAAACGCCACAGCATTTCAGAAAACACCACAGCATTTCACAAAACACCACAGCATTTCACAAAACACCACAGCATTTCAGAAAACACCACAGCATTTCACAAAACACCACAGCATTTCACAAAACACTACAGCATTTCAGAAAACACCACAGCATTTCACAAAACACCACAGCATTTCAGAAAACACCACAGCATTTCACAAAACACAACAGAATTTCACAAAACACCACAGCATTTCAGAAAACACCACAGCATTTCACAAAACACCACAGCATTTCAGAAAACACCACAGCATTTCACAAAACGCCACAGCATTTCACAAAACACAACAGCATTTCGGAAAACACCACAGCATTTCAGAAAACACAACAGCATTTCACAAAACGCCACAGCATTTCAGAAAACACAACAGCATTTCGGAAAACACCACAGCATTTCAGAAAACACAACAGCATTTCACAAAACACCACAGCATTTCACAAAACACAACAGCATTTCGGAAAACACCACAGCATTTCAGAAAACACAACAGCATTTCACAAAACACCACAGCATTTCACAAAACACAACAGCATTTCGGAAAACACCACAGCATTTCAGAAAACACAACAGCATTTCACAAAACGCCACAGCATTTCACAAAACACAACAGCATTTCGGAAAACACCACAGCATTTCAGAAAACACAACAGCATTTCACAAAACGCCACAGCATTTCAGAAAACACAACAGCATTTCAGAAAACACCACACCATTTCACAAAACACCACAGCATTTCAGAAAACACCACAGCATTTCCACAAAACACAACAGCATTTCAGAAAACACCACAGCATTTCAGAAAATACAACAGCATTTCACAAAACACCACAGCATTTCACAAAACACAACAGCATTTCGGAAAACACCACAGCATTTCAGAAAACACAACAGCATTTCACAAAACGCCACAGCATTTCAGGAAACACCACAGCATTTCAGAAAACACCACAGCATTTCACAAAACACCACAGCATTTCAGAAAACACCACAGCATTTCACAAAACACCACAGCATTTCACAAAACACTACAGCATTTCAGAAAACACCACAGCATTTCACAAAACACCACAGCATTTCAGAAAACACCACAGCATTTCACAAAACACAACAGAATTTCACAAAACACCACAGCATTTCAGAAAACACCACAGCATTTCACAAAACACCACAGCATTTCAGAAAACACCACAGCATTTCACAAAACGCCACAGCATTTCACAAAACACAACAGCATTTCGGAAAACACCACAGCATTTCAGAAAACACAACAGCATTTCACAAAACGCCACAGCATTTCAGAAAACACAACAGCATTTCGGAAAACACCACAGCATTTCAGAAAACACAACAGCATTTCACAAAACACCACAGCATTTCACAAAACACAACAGCATTTCGGAAAACACCACAGCATTTCAGAAAACACAACAGCATTTCACAAAACACCACAGCATTTCACAAAACACAACAGCATTTCGGAAAACACCACAGCATTTCAGAAAACACAACAGCATTTCACAAAACGCCACAGCATTTCAGAAAACACAACAGCATTTCAGAAAACACCACACCATTTCACAAAACACCACAGCATTTCAGAAAACACCACAGCATTTCCACAAAACACAACAGCATTTCAGAAAACACCACAGCATTTCACAAAACACAACAGCATTTCGGAAAACACCACAGCATTTCAGAAAACACCACAGCATTTCACAAAACACCACAGCATTTCACAAAATACAACAGCATTTCAGAAAATACAACAGCATTTCAGAAAACACTACAGCATTTCACAAAACACCACAGCATTTCACAAAACACCACAGCATTTCAGAAAACACAACAGCATTTCAGAAAACACCACAGCATTTCAGAAAATACAACAGCATTTCACAAAACACAACAGCATTTCACAAAACACAACAGCATTTCACAAAACACCACAGCATTTCACAAAACACAACAGCATTTCACAAAACACAACAGCATTTCACAAAACACCACAGCATTTCACAAAACACAACAGCATTTCACAAAACACCACAGCATTTCACAAAACACCACAGCATTTCACAAAATACAACAGCATTTCAGAAAATACAACAGCATTTCAGAAAACACTACAGCATTTCACAAAACACCACAGCATTTCACAAAACACAACAGCATTTCACAAAACACTACAGCATTTCACAAAACACCACAGCATTTCAGAAAATACAACAGCATTTCAGAAAACACCACAGCATTTCACAAAACACCACAGCATTTCACAAAATACAACAGCATTTCAGAAAATACAACAGCATTTCAGAAAACACTACAGCATTTCACAAAACACCACAGCATTTCACAAAACACAACAGCATTTCACAAAACACAACAGCATTTCACAAAACACAACAGCATTTCACAAAACACAACAGCATTTCACAAAACACTACAGCATTTCACAAAATACAACAGCATTTCAGAAAATACAACAGCATTTCAGAAAACACTACAGCATTTCACAAAACACCACAGCATTTCACAAAACACAACAGCATTTCACAAAACACAACAGCATTTCACAAAACACAACAGCATTTCACAAAACACCACAGCATTTCACAAAACACAACAGCATTTCACAAAACACAACAGCATTTCACAAAACACAACAGCATTTCACAAAACACCACAGCATTTCACAAAACACCACAGCATTTCACAAAATACAACAGCATTTCAGAAAACACCACAGCATTTCACAAAACACCACAGCATTTCACAAAACACCACAGCATTTCACAAAATACAACAGCATTTCACAAAACACAACAGCATTTCACAAAACACAACAGCATTTCACAAAACACCACAGCATTTCACAAAACACCACAGCATTTCACAAAATACAACAGCATTTCAGAAAATACAACAGCATTTCAGAAAACACTACAGCATTTCACAAAACACCACAGCATTTCACAAAACACAACAGCATTTCACAAAACACTACAGCATTTCACAAAACACCACAGCATTTCACAAAACACAACAGCATTTCACAAAACACCACAGCATTTCACAAAACACAACAGCATTTCACAAAACACAACAGCATTTCAGAAAATACAACAGCATTTCACAAAACACCACAGCATTTCACAAAACACAACAGCATTTCGGAAAACACCACAGCATTTCAGAAAACACAACAGCATTTCACAAAACGCCACAGCATTTCAGAAAACACCACAGCATTTCACAAAACACCACAGCATTTCACAAAACACCACAGCATTTCACAAAACACCACAGCATTTCAGAAAACACCACAGCATTTCACAAAACACAACAGCATTTCACAAAACACCACAGCATTTCAGAAAACACCACAGCATTTCACAAAACACCACAGCATTTCAGAAAACACCACAGCATTTCACAAAACGCCACAGCATTTCACAAAACACAACAGCATTTCGGAAAACACCACAGCATTTCAGAAAACACAACAGCATTTCACAAAACGCCACAGCATTTCAGAAAACACAACAGCATTTCGGAAAACACCACAGCATTTCAGAAAACACAACAGCATTTCACAAAACACCACAGCATTTCACAAAACACAACAGCATTTCGGAAAACACCACAGCATTTCAGAAAACACAACAGCATTTCACAAAACACCACAGCATTTCACAAAACACAACAGCATTTCGGAAAACACCACAGCATTTCAGAAAACACAACAGCATTTCACAAAACGCCACAGCATTTCAGAAAACACAACAGCATTTCAGAAAACACCACACCATTTCACAAAACACCACAGCATTTCAGAAAACACCACAGCATTTCCACAAAACACAACAGCATTTCAGAAAACACCACAGCATTTCAGAAAATACAACAGCATTTCACAAAACACCACAGCATTTCACAAAACACAACAGCATTTCGGAAAACACCACAGCATTTCAGAAAACACAACAGCATTTCACAAAACGCCACAGCATTTCAGAAAACACCACAGCATTTCACAAAACACCACAGCATTTCACAAAACACCACAGCATTTCAGAAAACACCACAGCATTTCACAAAACACCACAGCATTTCACAAAACACTACAGCATTTCAGAAAACACCACAGCATTTCACAAAACACCACAGCATTTCAGAAAACACCACAGCATTTCACAAAACACAACAGAATTTCACAAAACACCACAGCATTTCAGAAAACACCACAGCATTTCACAAAACACCACAGCATTTCAGAAAACACCACAGCATTTCACAAAACGCCACAGCATTTCACAAAACACAACAGCATTTCGGAAAACACCACAGCATTTCAGAAAACACAACAGCATTTCACAAAACGCCACAGCATTTCAGAAAACACAACAGCATTTCGGAAAACACCACAGCATTTCAGAAAACACAACAGCATTTCACAAAACACCACAGCATTTCACAAAACACAACAGCATTTCGGAAAACACCACAGCATTTCAGAAAACACAACAGCATTTCACAAAACACCACAGCATTTCACAAAACACAACAGCATTTCGGAAAACACCACAGCATTTCAGAAAACACAACAGCATTTCACAAAACGCCACAGCATTTCAGAAAACACAACAGCATTTCAGAAAACACCACACCATTTCACAAAACACCACAGCATTTCAGAAAACACCACAGCATTTCCACAAAACACAACAGCATTTCAGAAAACACCACAGCATTTCACAAAACACAACAGCATTTCGGAAAACACCACAGCATTTCAGAAAACACCACAGCATTTCACAAAACACCACAGCATTTCACAAAATACAACAGCATTTCAGAAAATACAACAGCATTTCAGAAAACACTACAGCATTTCACAAAACACCACAGCATTTCACAAAACACCACAGCATTTCAGAAAACACAACAGCATTTCAGAAAACACCACAGCATTTCACAAAACACCACAGCATTTCAGAAAACACAACAGCATTTCAGAAAACACCACAGCATTTCACAAAACACCACAGCATTTCACAAAACACAACAGCATTTCACAAAACATCACAGCATTTCACAAAACACCACAGCATTTCACAAAACGCCACAGCATTTCAGAAAACACCACAGCATTTCACAAAACACCACAGCATTTCACAAAACACAACAGCATTTCACAAAACATCACAGCATTTCACAAAACACCACAGCATTTCACAAAACGCCACAGCATTTCACAAAACACCACAATATTTCAGAAAACACTGCAGCATTTCACAAAACACCACAGCATTTCAGAAAACACCACAGCATTTCAGAAAACACTGCAGCATTTCACAAAACACCACAGCATTTCACAAAACACCACAGCATTTCACAAAACACAACAGCATTTCACAAAACACAACAGCATTTCAGAAAACACAACAGCATTTCAGAAAACACCAGAGTATTTCACAAAACACAACAGCATTTCACAAAACACCAGAGTATTTCACAAAACACCACAGCATTTCACAAAACACCACAGCATTTCACAAAACACCACAGCATTTCACAAAACACAACAGCATTTCACAAAACACCACAGCATTTCACAAAACACCACAGCATTTCAGAAAACACCACAGCATTTCACAAAACACTGCAGCATTTCACAAAACACCACAGCATTTCACAAAACACAACAGCATTTCAGAAAACACAACAGCATTTCAGAAAACACAACAGCATTTCACAAAACACCACAGCATTTCAGAAAACACCACAGCATTTCAGAAAACACCACAGCATTTCACAAAACACAACAGCATTTCACAAAACACCACAGCATTTCACAAAACACAACAGCATTTCGGAAAACACCACAGCATTTCAGAAAACACAACAGCATTTCACAAAACACCACAGCATTTCACAAAACACAACAGCATTTCGGAAAACACCACAGCATTTCAGAAAACACAACAGCATTTCACAAAACGCCACAGCATTTCAGAAAACACAACAGCATTTCACAAAACACAACAGCATTTCGGAAAACACCACAGCATTTCAGAAAACACCACACCATTTCACAAAACACAACAGCATTTCACAAAACACCACAGCATTTCAGAAAACACCACACCATTTCACAAAACACCACAGCATTTCAGAAAACACCACAGCATTTCCACAAAACACAACAGCATTTCAGAAAACACCACAGCATTTCATAAAACACAACAGCATTTCAGAAAACGCTGCAGCATTTCACAAAACACAACAGCATTTCACAAAACACAACAGCATTTCAGAAAACGCTGCAGCATTTCACAAAACACCACAGCATTTCAGAAAACACCACAGCATTTCAGAAAACACAACAGCATTTCAGAAAACACAACAGCATTTCACAAAACACAACAGCATTTCACAAAACACCACAGCATTTCAGGAAACACTACAGCATTTCACAAAACACAACAGCATTTTAGAAAACACCACAGCATTTCACAAAACACCACAGCATTTCACAAAACACAACAGCATTTCAGAAAACACCACAGCATTTCAGAAAACACCACAGCATTTCAGAAAACACCACAGCATTTCACAAAACATCACAGCATTTCACAAAACACCACAGCATTTCAGAAAACACAACAGCATTTCAGAAAACACCACAGCATTTCACAAAACACCACAGCATTTCACAAAACACAACAGCATTTCACAAAACATCACAGCATTTCACAAAACGCCACAGCATTTCAGAAAACACCACAGCATTTCACAAAACACCACAGCATTTCACAAAACACAACAGCATTTCACAAAACATCACAGCATTTCACAAAACACCACAGCATTTCACAAAACGCCACAGCATTTCAGAAAACACCACAGTATTTCACAAAACACCACAATATTTCAGAAAACACTGCAGCATTTCACAAAACACCACAGCATTTCAGAAAACACCACAGCATTTCAGAAAACACTGCAGCATTTCACAAAACACCACAGCATTTCAGAAAACACAACAGCATTTCAGAAAACACCAGAGTATTTCACAAAACACAACAGCATTTCAGAAAACACCACAGCATTTCAGAAAACACAACAGCATTTCACAAAACACCACAGCATTTCACAAAACACAACAGCATTTCACAAAACACCACAGCATTTCACAAAACACAACAGCATTTCGGAAAACACCACAGCATTTCAGAAAACACAACAGCATTTCACAAAACACCACAGCATTTCACAAAACACAACAGCATTTCGGAAAACACCACAGCATTTCAGAAAACACAACAGCATTTCACAAAACGCCACAGCATTTCAGAAAACACAACAGCATTTCACAAAACACAACAGCATTTCGGAAAACACCACAGCATTTCAGAAAACACCACACCATTTCACAAAACACAACAGCATTTCACAAAACACCACAGCATTTCAGAAAACACCACACCATTTCACAAAACACCACAGCATTTCAGAAAACACCACAGCATTTCCACAAAACACAACAGCATTTCAGAAAACACCACAGCATTTCATAAAACACAACAGCATTTCAGAAAACGCTGCAGCATTTCACAAAACACAACAGCATTTCACAAAACACAACAGCATTTCAGAAAACGCTGCAGCATTTCACAAAACACCACAGCATTTCAGAAAACACCACAGCATTTCAGAAAACACAACAGCATTTCAGAAAACACAACAGCATTTCACAAAACACAACAGCATTTCACAAAACACCACAGCATTTCAGGAAACACTACAGCATTTCACAAAACACAACAGCATTTTAGAAAACACCACAGCATTTCACAAAACACCACAGCATTTCACAAAACACAACAGCATTTCAGAAAACACCACAGCATTTCAGAAAACACCACAGCATTTCACAAAACATCACAGCATTTCACAAAACACCACAGCATTTCAGAAAACACAACAGCATTTCAGAAAACACCACAGCATTTCACAAAACACCACAGCATTTCACAAAACACAACAGCATTTCACAAAACATCACAGCATTTCACAAAACACCACAGCATTTCACAAAACGCCACAGCATTTCAGAAAACACCACAGCATTTCACAAAACACCACAGCATTTCACAAAACACAACAGCATTTCACAAAACATCACAGCATTTCACAAAACACCACAGCATTTCACAAAACGCCACAGCATTTCAGAAAACACCACAGTATTTCACAAAACACCACAATATTTCAGAAAACACTGCAGCATTTCACAAAACACCACAGCATTTCAGAAAACACCACAGCATTTCAGAAAACACTGCAGCATTTCACAAAACACAACAGCATTTCAGAAAACACAACAGCATTTCAGAAAACACCAGAGTATTTCACAAAACACAACAGCATTTCAGAAAACACCACAGCATTTCAGAAAACACCACAGCATTTCACAAAACACCACAGCATTTCACAAAACACAACAGCATTTCACAAAACACCACAGCATTTCACAAAACACCACAGCATTTCAGAAAACACCACAGCATTTCACAAAACACTGCAGCATTTCACAAAACACCACAGCATTTCACAAAACACAACAGCATTTCAGAAAACACAACAGCATTTCAGAAAACACAACAGCATTTCAAAAAACACAACAGCATTTCAGAAAACACCACAGCATTTCACAAAACACAACAGCATTTCAGAAAACACCACAGCATTTCACAAAACACCACAGCATTTCACAAAACACCACAGCATTTCAGAAAACACCACAGCATTTCACAAAACACCACAGCATTTCACAAAACACTACAGCATTTCAGAAAACACCACAGCATTTCACAAAACACCACAGCATTTCAGAAAACACCACAGCATTTCACAAAACACAACAGCATTTCACAAAACACCACAGCATTTCAGAAAACACCACAGCATTTCACAAAACACCACAGCATTTCACAAAACACCACAGCATTTCACAAAACACCACAGCATTTCACAAAATACAACAGCATTTCACAAAACACAACAGCATTTCACAAAACACCACAGCATTTCACAAAACACCACAGCATTTCACAAAACACCACAGCATTTCACAAAATACAACAGCATTTCAGAAAACACTACAGCATTTCACAAAACACCACAGCATTTCACAAAACACAACAGCATTTCACAAAACACTACAGCATTTCACAAAACACCACAGCATTTCACAAAACACAACAGCATTTCACAAAACACCACAGCATTTCACAAAACACAACAGCATTTCACAAAACACAACAGCATTTCGGAAAACACTACAGCATTTCAGAAAATACAACAGCATTTCACAAAACACCACAGCATTTCACAAAACACAACAGCATTTCGGAAAACACCACAGCATTTCAGAAAACACAACAGCATTTCACAAAACGCCACAGCATTTCAGAAAACACCACAGCATTTCACAAAACACCACAGCATTTCACAAAACACCACAGCATTTCACAAAACACTACAGCATTTCAGAAAACACCACAGCATTTCACAAAACACTACAGCATTTCAGAAAACACCACAGCATTTCACAAAACACCACAGCATTTCACAAAACACCACAGCATTTCAGAAAACACCACAGCATTTCACAAAACACCACAGCATTTCAGAAAACACCACAGCATTTCACAAAACACCACAGCATTTCAGAAAACACCACAGCATTTCACAAAACGCCACAGCATTTCACAAAACACAACAGCATTTCGGAAAACACCACAGCATTTCAGAAAACACAACAGCATTTCACAAAACGCCACAGCATTTCAGAAAACACAACAGCATTTCGGAAAACACCACAGCATTTCAGAAAACACAACAGCATTTCACAAAACACCACAGCATTTCACAAAACACAACAGCATTTCGGAAAACACCACAGCATTTCAGAAAACACAACAGCATTTCACAAAACACCACAGCATTTCACAAAACACAACAGCATTTCGGAAAACACCACAGCATTTCAGAAAACACAACAGCATTTCACAAAACGCCACAGCATTTCAGAAAACACCACAGCATTTCACAAAACACCACAGCATTTCACAAAACACCACAGCATTTCAGAAAACACCACAGCATTTCACAAAACACCACAGCATTTCACAAAACACTACAGCATTTCAGAAAACACCACAGCATTTCACAAAACACCACAGCATTTCACAAAACACAACAGAATTTCACAAAACACCACAGCATTTCAGAAAACACCACAGCATTTCACAAAACACCACAGCATTTCAGAAAACACCACAGCATTTCACAAAACGCCACAGCATTTCACAAAACACAACAGCATTTCGGAAAACACCACAGCATTTCAGAAAACACAACAGCATTTCACAAAACGCCACAGCATTTCAGAAAACACAACAGCATTTCGGAAAACACCACAGCATTTCAGAAAACACAACAGCATTTCACAAAACACCACAGCATTTCACAAAACACAACAGCATTTCGGAAAACACCACAGCATTTCAGAAAACACAACAGCATTTCACAAAACACCACAGCATTTCACAAAACACAACAGCATTTCGGAAAACACCACAGCATTTCAGAAAACACAACAGCCTTTCACAAAACGCCACAGCATTTCAGAAAACACAACAGCATTTCAGAAAACACCACACCATTTCACAAAACACCACAGCATTTCAGAAAACACCACAGCATTTCCACAAAACACAACAGCATTTCAGAAAACACCACAGCATTTCACAAAACACAACAGCATTTCGGAAAACACCACAGCATTTCAGAAAACACCACAGCATTTCACAAAACACCACAGCATTTCACAAAATACAACAGCATTTCAGAAAATACAACAGCATTTCAGAAAACACAACAGCATTTCAGAAAACACCACAGCATTTCACAAAACACCACAGCATTTCAGAAAACACAACAGCATTTCAGAAAACACCACAGCATTTCACAAAACACCACAGCATTTCACAAAACACAACAGCATTTCACAAAACATCACAGCATTTCACAAAACACCACAGCATTTCACAAAACGCCACAGCATTTCAGAAAACACCACAGCATTTCACAAAACACCACAGCATTTCACAAAACACAACAGCATTTCACAAAACATCACAGCATTTCACAAAACACCACAGCATTTCACAAAACGCCACAGCATTTCAGAAAACACCACAGCATTTCACAAAACACCACAATATTTCAGAAAACACTGCAGCATTTCACAAAACACCACAGCATTTCAGAAAACACCACAGCATTTCAGAAAACACTGCAGCATTTCACAAAACACCACAGCATTTCACAAAACACCACAGCATTTCACAAAACACAACAGCATTTCACAAAACACAACAGCATTTCAGAAAACACCAGAGTATTTCACAAAACACAACAGCATTTCAGAAAACACCAGAGTATTTCACAAAACACAACAGCATTTCACAAAACACCAGAGTATTTCACAAAACACCACAGCATTTCACAAAACACCACAGCATTTCACAAAACACCACAGCATTTCACAAAACACAACAGCATTTCACAAAACACCACAGCATTTCACAAAACACCACAGCATTTCACAAAATACTGCAGCATTTCACAAAACACCACAGCATTTCACAAAACACAACAGCATTTCAGAAAACACAACAGCATTTCAGAAAACACAACAGCATTTCACAAAACACCACAGCATTTCACAAAACACAACAGCATTTCAGAAAACACCACAGCATTTCACAAAACACCACAGCATTTCACAAAACACCACAGCATTTCACAAAACACCACAGCATTTCAGAAAACACCACAGCATTTCACAAAACACAACAGCATTTCACAAAACACCACAGCATTTCACAAAACACAACAGCATTTCGGAAAACACAACAGCATTTCACAAAACACCACAGCATTTCACAAAACACAACAGCATTTCGGAAAACACCACAGCATTTCAGAAAACACAACAGCATTTCACAAAACGCCACAGCATTTCAGAAAACACAACAGCATTTCACAAAACACAACAGCATTTCGGAAAACACCACAGCATTTCAGAAAACACCACACCATTTCACAAAACACAACAGCATTTCACAAAACACCACAGCATTTCAGAAAACACCACACCATTTCACAAAACACCACAGCATTTCAGAAAACACCACAGCATTTCCACAAAACACAACAGCATTTCAGAAAACACCACAGCATTTCATAAAACACAACAGCATTTCAGAAAACGCTGCAGCATTTCACAAAACACAACAGCATTTCACAAAACACAACAGCATTTCAGAAAACGCTGCAGCATTTCACAAAACACCACAGCATTTCAGAAAACACCACAGCATTTCAGAAAACACAACAGCATTTCAGAAAACACAACAGCATTTCACAAAACACAACAGCATTTCACAAAACACCACAGCATTTCAGGAAACACTACAGCATTTCACAAAACACAACAGCATTTTAGAAAACACCACAGCATTTCACAAAACACCACAGCATTTCAGAAAACACCACAGCATTTCACAAAACACCACAGCATTTCACAAAACACAACAGCATTTCACAAAACATCACAGCATTTCACAAAACGCCACAGCATTTCAGAAAACACCACAGCATTTCACAAAACACCACAGCATTTCACAAAACACAACAGCATTTCACAAAACATCACAGCATTTCACAAAACACCACAGCATTTCACAAAACGCCACAGCATTTCAGAAAACACCACAGTATTTCACAAAACACCACAATATTTCAGAAAACACTGCAGCATTTCACAAAACACCACAGCATTTCAGAAAACACCACAGCATTTCAGAAAACACTGCAGCATTTCACAAAACACCACAGCATTTCACAAAACACAACAGCATTTCAGAAAACACAACAGCATTTCACAAAACACCAGAGTATTTCACAAAACACAACAGCATTTCAGAAAACACCACAGCATTTCAGAAAACACAACAGCATTTCACAAAACACCACAGCATTTCACAAAACACAACAGCATTTCACAAAACACCACAGCATTTCACAAAACACAACAGCATTTCGGAAAACACCACAGCATTTCAGAAAACACAACAGCATTTCACAAAACACCACAGCATTTCACAAAACACAACAGCATTTCGGAAAACACCACAGCATTTCAGAAAACACCACACCATTTCACAAAACACAACAGCATTTCACAAAACACCACAGCATTTCAGAAAACACCACACCATTTCACAAAACACCACAGCATTTCAGAAAACACCACAGCATTTCCACAAAACACAACAGCATTTCAGAAAACACCACAGCATTTCATAAAACACAACAGCATTTCAGAAAACGCTGCAGCATTTCACAAAACACAACAGCATTTCACAAAACACAACAGCATTTCAGAAAACGCTGCAGCATTTCACAAAACACCACAGCATTTCAGAAAACACCACAGCATTTCAGAAAACACAACAGCATTTCAGAAAACACAACAGCATTTCACAAAACACAACAGCATTTCACAAAACACCACAGCATTTCAGGAAACACTACAGCATTTCACAAAACACAACAGCATTTTAGAAAACACCACAGCATTTCACAAAACACCACAGCATTTCACAAAACACAACAGCATTTCAGAAAACACCACAGCATTTCAGAAAACACCACAGCATTTCAGAAAACACCACAGCATTTCACAAAACATCACAGCATTTCACAAAACACCACAGCATTTCAGAAAACACAACAGCATTTCAGAAAACACCACAGCATTTCACAAAACACCACAGCATTTCACAAAACACAACAGCATTTCACAAAACATCACAGCATTTCACAAAACACCACAGCATTTCACAAAACGCCACAGCATTTCACAAAACACCACAGCATTTCACAAAACGCCACAGCATTTCAGAAAACACCACAGCATTTCACAAAACACCACAGCATTTCACAAAACACAACAGCATTTCACAAAACATCACAGCATTTCACAAAACACCACAGCATTTCACAAAACGCCACAGCATTTCAGAAAACACCACAGTATTTCACAAAACACCACAATATTTCAGAAAACACTGCAGCATTTCACAAAACACCACAGCATTTCAGAAAACACCACAGCATTTCAGAAAACACTGCAGCATTTCACAAAACACCACAGCATTTCACAAAACACAACAGCATTTCAGAAAACACAACAGCATTTCAGAAAACACCACAGCATTTCACAAAACACCACAGCATTTCACAAAACACAACAGCATTTCACAAAACACCACAGCATTTCACAAAACACCACAGCATTTCAGAAAACACCACAGCATTTCACAAAACACTGCAGCATTTCACAAAACACCACAGCATTTCACAAAACACAACAGCATTTCAGAAAACACAACAGCATTTCAGAAAACACAACAGCATTTCACAAAACACAACAGCATTTCAGAAAACACCACAGCATTTCACAAAACACAACAGCATTTCAGAAAACACCACAGCATTTCACAAAACACCACAGCATTTCACAAAACACCACAGCATTTCAGAAAACACCACAGCATTTCACAAAACACCACAGCATTTCACAAAACACTACAGCATTTCAGAAAACACCACAGCATTTCACAAAACACCACAGCATTTCAGAAAACACCACAGCATTTCACAAAACACAACAGCATTTCACAAAACACCACAGCATTTCAGAAAACACCACAGCATTTCACAAAACACCACAGCATTTCAGAAAACACCACAGCATTTCACAAAACACCACAGCATTTCACAAAACACCACAGCATTTCAGAAAACACAACAGCATTTCACAAAACACCACAGCATTTCAGAAAACACCACAGCATTTCACAAAACACCACAGCATTTCACAAAACGCCACAGCATTTCACAAAACACAACAGCATTTCGGAAAACACCACAGCATTTCAGAAAACACAACAGCATTTCACAAAACGCCACAGCATTTCAGAAAACACAACAGCATTTCGGAAAACACCACAGCATTTCAGAAAACACAACAGCATTTCACAAAACACCACAGCATTTCACAAAACACAACAGCATTTCGGAAAACACCACAGCATTTCAGAAAACACAACAGCATTTCACAAAACACCACAGCATTTCACAAAACACAACAGCATTTCGGAAAACACCACAGCATTTCAGAAAACACAACAGCATTTCACAAAACGCCACAGCATTTCAGAAAACACAACAGCATTTCAGAAAACACCACACCATTTCACAAAACACCACAGCATTTCAGAAAACACCACAGCATTTCCACAAAACACAACAGCATTTCAGAAAACACCACAGCATTTCACAAAACACAACAGCATTTCGGAAAACACCACAGCATTTCAGAAAACACAACAGCATTTCACAAAACGCCACAGCATTTCAGAAAACACAACAGCATTTCGGAAAACACCACAGCATTTCAGAAAACACAACAGCATTTCACAAAACACCACAGCATTTCACAAAACACAACAGCATTTCGGAAAACACCACAGCATTTCAGAAAACACAACAGCATTTCACAAAACACCACAGCATTTCACAAAACACAACAGCATTTCGGAAAACACCACAGCATTTCAGAAAACACAACAGCATTTCACAAAACGCCACAGCATTTCAGAA
Source organism: Notothenia rossii (assembly GCF_949606895.1). Lineage (NCBI taxonomy): Eukaryota > Metazoa > Chordata > Actinopteri > Perciformes > Nototheniidae > Notothenia > Notothenia rossii. The sequence goes on along the minus strand of NC_136904.1, from coordinate 37,519,256 downwards.
AACACAACAGCATTTCACAAAACACAACAGCATTTCGGAAAACACCACAGCATTTCAGAAAACACCACACCATTTCACAAAACACAACAGCATTTCACAAAACACCACAGCATTTCAGAAAACACCACACCATTTCACAAAACACCACAGCATTTCAGAAAACACCACAGCATTTCCACAAAACACAACAGCATTTCAGAAAACACCACAGCATTTCATAAAACACAACAGCATTTCAGAAAACGCTGCAGCATTTCACAAAACACAACAGCATTTCACAAAACACAACAGCATTTCACAAAACACCACAGCATTTCACATTGGACGGAAAGGGTATTCCTTTAGGGAGAACACTTCTTGTTTGTGATTGGACGGAACCAGCCAGAGAAGCACTGCTGTGACTCAAAGCTCACAGCTCCTCATATCTGTTCAGAAACTGGACACAAGTTAAACATATACAAAACACAGACTGTCTATGTCAAGGCAAATACAGTCGCCGCTTTATTTATTTCTGCATGACGCTGTTGTGAGTGTGGACAGAGCAGCTACAGGTTAGTTTAGCCTGATCGATCCGCCCCCTCTCCAGAACGTCTTGTTTTAATGACAGGAGTAAACACTGACAGCCGCGGTGAAACTCGAGCAATTAGAGCGATGCGAAAAAAACATGAATTAATGCTTTTATTAATTCATGGTTTTTAACCCTTTAACTGCCAGACAAAGAAAAAAGCTATGGAAAAATGTTTTTTTTGCATGTTCTTATCAAATTGGCCACAAATAAGCACAAACAAAAAAAAATGTTTTGACTGACCACACAGTTTTGTTTTTTTGAGCCTCTACCAACTGGTCGAGCTGGCCTTTTATGGTAAAAGTACATTTTCAACAATCATCATATACAGTACAGTATTTGTATGCATCAAACTCAAATAAAACACAAACTCAAATACATTTGTTTCTTTTATGGAAAATGAGCAATATATACAACCAGATATATTTGTAAAAGATAATACATTATAATTGTAAAAAAAATAAAATGGAAAAAATGGAAAGTGTTTTTTATGATAAAAAAAAGACTTGCTCATCTTACTGTATATAATGAATTGGCCTAACAGGAAACCACTGGCCTAACAGCAAATGTCTATATCCTGTGTTGGCCTAATTTGCTCATCTGTGTGCAACTTTGGGCTGAATGCCATGCATGAAAGGTGCTATATAAATTATTATCACTCTTTCACTCTGAGACTCATAAGGCAGCAGTATACCAGCTGTCGCATCCGGGCTGAGCGCTCCGCAACCGGCAGATCCACCCAGTTTCTCCTGTAGAGCGTGCCGTCCACCTCCACTACGAATGAGCGAGGAGCTTTCTATATTATTATATTATAATGATATTATTATATATTATATATTGTTATATCATATACACAACTATGGTGTAGCTATGCAATGAATGAAATACTTGGGTCACAGGTTCCTCAACAGTGCATTACAAGACATCTATCAATATATGTATACCTCCACCATTGAACTGTCATATTCTGCACATTTCTTTAACTGTCTAGATAAATAAGAGTATAATTGAATGTCAGTTAAAATAAGTGCTTCAACATAGTTAACATTGCAGGAAAGCAATATATTAGACGTTAAGTACTTTGTCAGGCTTAATATTTATCTGTAGATACCCCCAAAGCTTTTTTCTTATTTAAAAGACCATGAACTAAAGTATTCTTTAATGTTTGAATAATGGTTAATTAGTTTGTCTGTTTTGCACATCCTCCTATTAGTATCTTTGTACATCCGGCACTAAACTGTTTTATTGTAGAGATCACTTACAGTATCTTCTTGTTTTTTTATATTCTATATTTCTATCATTGACCTCCTACTTTCCTCCTATTTTATATGTACTCTTAATATTTTTTTCATCAAATATAACATGTTAAAAAAATAATTCAATAATGTGCTTTAACCACTAGGCGGTGCACACAAGGTACACACAGCATACAATTCCATAATAACCTTTTATTATTAGTGTAGGACACTTAGCTATGTTTAACATCTGAAGATGTGTAGTTTTATTCATGTTTTCACATAAGTTTACGGGATATTGCTATATTATTTCACATGTTTTACTTCTACACATTAATATCTGATTTGTAAAACATCACAGACAGAAAGGCATATCCGTCATGTAATGGTAAGCTATTGAAATTCTGACTATTCTTTCAACTCAGTATTTACATTCTTTAATTCAAAGAAAATCAGTAATACCTTTAAAAACTACAAGTCCTTTTCTATCAGCTGTGCACCGTTATGGTGTAAATATGACTTATCTACCAATTGGATCAAATATAAAAGTCAGCAGAATTAGTGTTGATAATGCAAGGAGAGGTATTGCGTAAAGATAAATTGAAGATGTTGTTTAATTGCTGATATATTTATGATCCACGTCACGTATTCAGTTTTGGCGGCATTTCTTCCAGTTTGTCTAGAATTCTTCTAATCAGGGCTCTATAAATAAAGAACTACGGCAGATATGTAATATTTAATGCAGCCGAACCGTGTATTACAATACCGTTATGTGATGACTTTCAAAGAGAAAAGCAAAGATATCGGTGAAAATGTCAAAGCATGAAGCATATCAAGGAACTTGAGCATCTGAAGTATACTTTTTGTGTACTTTCGGGTTAATAATGTGGCCTTTTTGGCAGATTAACTGAAGGTGTGCTGCTGCTGTAGTGGGGAAAGATGAGGCTGATCTTACAATGGGGTTTAATGGAGACATGTTGAATGTTTTTGTCACTTCATGCCCTCAAGAGGAATTTTGTTTAATTATTTTGCTTAATTCTTTTTTATTTGTCAAGCTACGAAATGTTTTCCTACGTTTCTCATGAAAGATTATGTCTCAGGAGTGTAGGGTTTGGGAATTATGGCAGGTTTAAAAGAAAATATGAAGGCAAAAATAAAATCTGTCCTCCACTCTAGCTCAGGGTTCCTGCGGGGTTTTAAAAAGTCTTACATTTTATAATCTGAATTTAAGGCCTTAAAAAGGTCTTAAATATGACGAAAAAAATAAGAAAGGTCTTAAATATGATTTAGAAGGTCTTAAAAATTATCGGATTTGGAAGGTACTTCTGTGTTGCGATAGCGTCTAAATGTGTTTTGGGGGAAATGTCCAGGCTGCAAAGTGACCAGTACGGTAATACCCTTTCAGTTCCCCCCAACAATTTGTATTGAAATAAATCAACATGGAACCAGTAATCACTAACTTTATTTCCCCTGGCTAGAAAACCTAGCAACCAAGCTTCAGCTAGCGGCAGTCAGAAACTCATGTATCTTCAAATCTACTTACAAATAAATATGGGGAAGTGTAAGTTCAAACGTATTTGGTTGGAAAACATCGAATTTAGTGCTTGGTGGAAACCAGTAGAAGGGAACGTGTTTGAAGCCCGCTGCACCTTTTGCAAAATAAATTAGCCTTTGTTTTGCTAATGTAGCGTTAGCTAGTGCAGCGTTAGCTAGTGCAGCAACTTCCGCAACAACCCCCGGGGGACCTCCGAGCGACGTTTGGGTCCATGTCAACCCTAAAAGCGGAGGTGCTATAGATGCTAAATACCGTATCCAAACACCAATCATACAACAGCAACAATGAAAGATTGTAGCCAAGTCAGCAGAGCTCTGAATATAGCTCTTGTCTCGTGTGTGTATGACAAACCATACGTTTGCAATTCTACCTCCTCTCGTGGTCGATTATTTCCCTGAAAATCCAACCGCTAAAGGGTCGCTGTCTCACAGGTTTCAACAACAAAGGATACTGTGATTCTTCCTTGGTTGCATGCATGTTGCATTATGCTTTACACTCACTGTGTATCATTTTGAATACACTTCTTTGACAAAATAATTATGCTGTCATCTTGCAACGTGCTTGGAACGATTCTGGTTACATATAATGTGATTATTACTGTTATTTTCCCTCACAGTGATTTAAGTGTCCACTCAAAACAATATCATAATCTCATAGAGAAAATGATAAGCTTTATTTTTATTTGTTGCTGTCTTTCAGGGCAATGGAGCATAAAATGAAACTATCATTCGGAGATAGCACCAGCAGAAAACCATATTGATAGCTGCACATTGTATATTTTGTAATTACTATAAAAGGTACTGGGGAAGAACCAAATAGTTTAAGGTGGATGGATTTTCCATTTTCTAATTGAATGGCTTGTTCTTTGCCGTCAGTCTTTGTCTGTGGCAGCAAGTCTGCATGCATTTAATAGCCACATCCATACTCAGAGAGAGTTTATTTTTATGTAAATGAATGTACTCAAGGGTGCCAATTAATATTTCAACCGAACACTCCGAGAGGTCAGGGAGAGCATTTTCATCTATTGCCCTCTTCAAAATACCAAAGAAGAGTTTGAAAGAAAGAGCTCAAAAGGGAAAGCGTTTCTTGTGTTGGTGCAACAAGACAGAGGTTACTTTAAGAAAAATAAGATCGGCTCGTGTAAACTGAGAAAATCTCAAGAGCATTTTTGTACTCATCGAGTGACCTTCAATAGTGCTTTTAAATTCGATAAGCAGGTCAGCTCCATAGTCAAAACCTGCTTCTTTTTTTTAAATAAGACTATTGGCTAACACCAATACGTTTTTATCTTTTAACACTAGAACCGCCAGCGGGTAAATTTTACCCGCACCTGTTTTTTTTACTGTGTGTAACTTTTTTTCAATAAAATATTAAAGTCTCCCAGTCCGTGACTTTTCCTGAAAGTGTGTTATGTAACACCCTGTGTTGTTAAAAATTGTCAATATGAAGTCAGATTGAAAAAATCGCCAAAAAAACGGCTATTTATACCTATTTCCGCCAGCGGGTAATATTTACCTCATAGAAATGCAGCGCTCCTCGCGCTATTGATTTCGCGCGTAAACATAAACATGACGTGTTGCTATAGCAACGCCTTTTGTCTACTGCTGTAGATAGAGAGAGAGAGATAGATTGAGAGAGAGATACGTGACCAGCTGACGCCAATGCCGAGCAGCTGCATTATGGAAAGCCCAAAGTGCCATAATACGCTCGTATATTTTGCCCTTTTTTTTGTAAAAACTGTATACCAGTGGCCTTTTCTTCTGGAGGCCAAAGGAAGCCAGGCTTCCCCTGTTTTTTCGGATTGTTGTTATAATTGTAATAAATAAATAAAACATTTTGTTTAGTTTCGGAAATTCTTTGTTGTGTGTTGCTGCCGGCCCGTCTCTCCCCCATTCTCATTGAGTATTTTACAAAGAGTGAAACAGCGCCCCTGTAGATGTTATGGTGAAACAGTAGATTGCACTCTCTGTTGCGAGAGGAGGCCAGCCGAAATGTGCTTCCCTTGGTGAAAATAAATGGAGGGATTGACCAATCAGATGAGGCTCACGTCATGCCCCTGCCAACCTGTGATTGTTCAGGGCCATGCCAAGGGAAGCCAGAGGCGGCTGGCTTCCCTTGCCTCACAATCCAATCAAATCGCATCAATTTAGTGGTGCAGTGACGCGTCCCAAAAAGCGGAGGTAAGCTGCGCTCGGTTTCCCTCGACAAAATAGCAATGGGATTTCTCCATAGGATTTTGGAAAGTAGCTCGAAAAAAGGTCAGTGGAAAACGAACCTTTTAGGTAAATGCACGTTTTGTTCAGTCGGATAATATCCACATGTCTACCCTACTCTTATAATTTTCGAATCAGAAATCTAATCGATAGAAGATAGATAGCGTCACTGCACCACTCTCACCGCCGTTAGAAAGTAGCAAGCAACTGAAGCAAGCGCAATTATGGAGGGTGGAGATTTGGAGTATTTAATCAAAAATAATTGTACTAAACTTCCGCTACAGCAGCAACAACAAATACAATCTGATGACAGGCCAATGCCCAAACTGGAGCTGTGTACAGCGAGGAAAAAAGGAGCGAACCGGACGTAAAACGTTAAAGGTCTCCTGATTTAGTTTGTGAATTAATGCCTATTAGAGTTTCGGCTGGAGAGTGCGTGCGGACCTGTCGGTCAGATAACAGGCGTGTGTAAGTCCTGCATGATACAAATGTGTGTAAAATGATACCAGGCGCTGTAATCACTCATCTGGTTACGTTATTACATTGACCACCACACCCCCACCACCCCAAAATAAAGGACGTATTATTGGCTTCCCCTAATTTTTTTCCCACGCCACGCTACTGCTGTATACACGAGCGAAAATACGCGTGAATATACGCGTGTGCCCTCTATGGTAGAGTCAGAGCTGGAGTATGACGTGGGATCAACACCAATCTCCCAGGGGGAGGTCACTGAGGTTGTCAAACAACTCCACAGTGGCAAAGCCCCGGGGGTGGATGAGATCCACCCAGAAATGCTGAAGGCTATGGGTGTTGAGGGACTGTCATGGTTGACACGTCTCATCAACGTTGAGTGGAACTCAAAAAGTCAAAAAGGGGGATCAGAGGGTGTGTGCCAATTAAAGAGGCATCACTCTACTCAGCCTCCCCGGGAAAGTTTACTCTAAGGTACTCGAAAGGAGGGTCAGGCCAATTGTAGAACCTCAGATTGAGTAGGAACAATGCGGATTCCGTCCTGGACGTGGAACGACGGATCAGCTTTTTACTCTCGCAAGGATCCTGGAGGGGGCCTGGGAGTACGCTTATTACATTACATTACATTGCATTTAGCTGACGCTTTAATCCAAAGCGACTTACAATAAGTACATTCGAACAGGAAGATACAACCTGCGAAACCGAAACCTACTGATTTAACACTACAACTATAGATGTCGAGATACTACCATGCTGAATATTAAATGAAAGTAAAGTTTATTTGAATACATTATTGTTTACAGTCGAGAGTAGCATGTGACAACATCCGGAAACCAAACCAGCCGTGAAGTGTTTTCTGTATATTTTGGAGTATTGATTACAGCGTTTAGAATGTGTTACATGAAAAGTGATGAAAGAGAATATGAGGAGAAAAGGCGGGTTAAGCATATATTGAATGTGAAAAGTACCAATCCTCTGTTTAAATGCAACAACGGACATTAGAGACGAGGCGAGCCGGCTGGCGGGGAGGAGCCAGCAGAGGATATATATAGCAGCACCGGACGAGGGATTCACCCTCTTCTCTTGCTCATGAGAGCCAGATCACAGCTGTTTTCTGCCTGAACAATATTCTGTCTGTAACACTACCGCGCCTTTTTTTAAATTAAAGTATCCCATTTGAATCTTCTCAGAGACTCCATTTAGTCTCATTTAAAGCTTCTCTCCTGGACGCGAGAATAAAGAACATATTTAACAGTATATAAGTGCTCTGTTAGCATTATCTGGTCTACATGTGTTTTGTAGACTTGAAGAAGGCGTATGACTGGGTTCCAAAGGAGTTACTATGGGAGGTGCTGCAGGAGTATGGGGTGAGGGGGTCTCTACTCAGGGTCATCCAATCTCTGTGCTCCCAAAGCGAGAGCTGTGTCCGGGTCCTCGGCAGTCAGTCGGACCAATTTCCGGTGAGGGTTGGCCTCCGCCAGGGCTATCCTTGATGTGGCCAGGGAAACGAAAGTTTGGGGCTCTCTGCTGGAACTGCTACCCCCGTGACCCGACCACGGATAAGCGGGAGGAGATGGATGGATGGATGGTCGTCATGGATATTTTAAGCAGTAAAAAGACACTTTAAGGCCAAGCTTTTGCGGGCTTTGCAGGGTCTTGTAGTCATTTATATTAATGAATTGACACTCAAAAACAGTCTAATCAAATATGCTATAATTGTATTGGGACCAGTTAAGCCCCGTGCCCCCGGTACCGGGGGCAAAACGCAACATCTTGCAAAGAATGAGGGCTTCTTAAAGGTCCCATGACATGGCCATTTATATTGATCATAATTCCATTGTTGAGGTCTAGTAAAATGTATTTACATTGTGCAATTTTTCAAACTCACATTGGTTTCTCATATAGCATCTCTGGAAAGTATGTGTATACATTATCTGTCCTAAACGGCTTGTTGGTGCCCCTCCCCATGAGCCCACTGTGCTCTAATTGTTCAGCTCGCCCATTCTGTTCTGATGGGTCCACCACCGTTACAGCGGAACATCAGTGATTATGTCTTACAATGGCATTAGCAACAAGAAAATCACACCAGTAATGACAAACAGATGAGAATGCTGCGTGGTGTCTGGGTGCCGTGCTGGCGGCTCGCTGCTGTGAGGAGCAGACAGTGTGAGCTGGGTTACTGGTGTAATTTCCTGGTTGCAGCGAGACATCACGAATGGACGTGGGAAGGGGGGGGGTGCTGAGGGGGCTGCAGAACCCCCATCTGCAAGGCTCCACTAGCACCCGCACCCCCAAACGCAGCGCACCTACAGTGTAACGGCCCGTCCACACACAAGCATGAAAAAAATATTGATGCTGGGCGTATCTGAAGCTTGGCAATTTTTTGCGAGCAACGCGACCAACAACCAATCACATGAATCTCCAGCCCCCGACATACAAAGCAATAGCAATGTTAAAATGAAGTAAACTGGATATAAACTCCCCAAACTAATTGTGTCATACCCACTTAACGGGAAGAAACTCAGCTATCAGACAATATCAACTATTTTTAGCTAAACGAAACACAAGGGTAATAACAAAGGCTTTGAATTAGCCCTGAGCGAAAAAATGTTTATGCACTTAGCACAGAACTCACGGTAAAATACCCTTATTACCAAGGCCGGATTAGTACCTCCAGGTGCCCCTGGGCACTGAGCACTCATGCCCCCCCCCCCCAACCCACGTACCAACAAGTAACACCATGCCTACCCAATCCTACCAACATGACCAATACTTAGAATTTTCAGTCAATCTGGAATGTCAAATCGCACACCTATTTGTCAAAAGCAGGGACGCAGCCACATATACCTCATTCACACCAACGGTGTTTCAGGGCCGGTTCGAAGCTGGAGCTTGAAAAGCACCGGCTTTTCCTGTTCACACCGCAGCGGAGCAGCCTCTTAGCTCCGGAATCCGGTTTGTTTCAAGCACCAAAAAATTTTCCGGCTAGAGCAAAAGCACCACATACATCACGCTTACGTCGAGGCGGAGAAGGGGCGGGATCAACTCCTGAACAACAACCGCACCTACAGGGTTACTTGGAGATGGTCCGAGTCCGACCCTTGTCAATTAACTACAGGAGTCCCTCAGGGCTCTGTTCTCAGTCCCCTCCTCTTCTCCTTGTACACAAACTCGCTCGGGTCTGTCATTAGCCCGCATGGCTTTTCATACCACTGCTACGCTGACGACACCCAACTAATTCTGTCCTTTCCCCGCTCAGAGACCCAGGTCGTCGCACGCATCTCTGCTTGCCTAGCAGACATCTCTCGGTGCATGTCTGCTCATCACCTCAAGCTCAACCTTGACAAGACTGAACTGCTTTTCCTTCCGGGAAAAGATTGTCCCACTCTTGACCTAACAATCAACATCGGTACCTCTGTTGTTTCCCCGACTCAGACTGCAAGGAATCTGGGTGTGATCCTAGATAACAAACTGTCCTTCACTGCAAACATTGCTTCTACAACCCGCTGCTGCAGATACACGCTTTACAACATCAGGAGGATACGTCCCCAGCTGACCCAGAAATCAGCGCAGGTTCTGGTCCAGGCTCTCGTCATCTCACGCCTAGACTACTGCAACTCCCTCCTGGCTAGTCTACCCGCATGTGCCATCCGACCTCTGCAGCTCATCCAGAATGCAGTGGCTCATCTGGTCTTCAACCTTCCAAAATTCTCTCACACCACGCCGCTCCTCCGCTCCCTTCACTGGCTTCCAGTAACTGCTAGAATCCACTTCAAGACACTGGTACCAGCGTACCATGCTGCGAATGGATCTGGCCCTTCCTACATCCAGGACATGGTTAAACCGTACACCCCAGCACGTGCACTCCGCTCTGCATCAGACAAACAGCTCGCTGCACCATTACTGCGAGGGGGACCCAAGTTCCCATCAGCAAAAACTCGTGGGTTTGCTATCCTGGCTCCAAAATGATGGAATGAGCTCCCCATTGAAATCAGGACAGCAGAAAGCTTACACATCTTCCGGCGCAGACTGAAAACTCATCTCTTTAGACTCCACTTTGAGCGATTGAATTACTAACAAAGCACTTATATACTAATAAAGGGCCGGCTTATCTAAAGCCAGTTGAGTAGCACTTGAAATGTTTGGCTCTATGAAACCTGATGTACTTATATGATTCTGTTTTCTTCAAGGTTGTGTCTTCCTGGTCGAATGCACTTATTATAAGTCGCTTTGGATAAAAGCGTCAGCGAAATGCAATGTAATGTAATGTAATGTAACAACAAAAAGCCCATGTTTTATCCAGTTTGTACACAACGATGGAGAAACTTAACAAGCAGCAGTGGTCCACTGAAGAGACCGGCTACCTACTGGGAATCTGGTCTTCCGAAGAGGTACAGATGGAGCTGGAGCACCATCGGCCATTGTTGTTGTTGTCGGTGTGAGCTGTGAGGGGTTTCCGCGCAGTTTAGCTTTATGAAGCAGGCACGCAAACGGTTACGTCATGACACAAACGATGACGCAGCATCAGTCGGACTCTGGGCGGTGTGAAAAGAGCCGGAACTAAACCAAAGAACCGGTTCTGAACCTGAAAAGCTCTAGAACGGAGCTTGAACCGAAGTGCGTTGGTGTGAATGAGGTAATAGTCCAACCAAAGTAGGTCTAGCCTTTTGCCCTATCAGTCAAAAATCACAAGATAAAGATACAATGGATAAGATCTCAAGACAGTGTATGGCTCAAGAAGACCTAGGTAATATCAATCAAAACCTCAGAACAGCACCCCACTTAATGCCAACATATGACTGGCTGGCTGTACAAGTACACAAGGAGTTCTATTTGTCACAAACATCGAGAGTTACACAAGTAAAATATGTAGTGAAATTGTGTGGTTGGGGTGGGGCTGTGATTCGGCTATACACCGCCGCCGCGTAGTAATAAAGTTGAGCGCATACATAGTGAGACCTACAGTACAGAGACCTACAGTAATTTGACCCTATGGAAAGGCTGTGTTATTTATGTCGAAGTGTGAGTGTCATTTAAAACAATGTATGATGAGTGAGGTTGTGCCCGAAAAAAAACGACCCATATGGTTAATCCGGCCTTGCTTATTATTTATCGGATCTCCACAAACAAGATATTGATTCTACAGATTCCAGAAATATAAGTATCATCACTGAGCGATCAGAACTCGCGATAGGGGAAGCAAACCTAGACATCACACAACGTAGCTTAACGGAGCAAACACGGGACATTGGATTCCTAAAGCTTTCAGTCTACTATCCCATCATTCAAGGGTAGTTTTCACTATAAGTAATGTTAAACACTAATTTAATTTGTTTTACTATTTTCAATCTGAATTTACTTTAAAATAAAAACAACTTTTTATTATAATTACTATGATTATTTTGGTCGGACTCTGGTGATCCAACCCAGTCTCATGGCATTCCGTGTTATAGTCACGACATTTCATCTATTGATTCGTGTTCACCAACACGATTTTCCCCTTTTTTTCGTGTCACACAGAACGATTTTAAAAGCAATGTATTTCTACTGGTAATGTGTTTTGTGCTTGCAACACGTCTTTTCCTCCGGTCGGGTCGTGGAAGACCGGAAGCTGTGTGGTTCATAAAAACATTTTCTTTCACAATATCAAGCCACAATTGTTGCTTTTATTTTTAAATTATAATTTCTGACTTTTGTTGCCGTCTGTGAGGAAAATAAATGGGGCTCAGAGCCTCAGAATACTGAAATCTGTATTTTTGTAATCTTTTTTTCCCTCTAATTTGTTATTCTTTTCTAAATAACATACTGTTATTTACTCACCAATAACACACAATTATCCTTGTTTTTATTTATTTGTTTAATTCCATAATCTCTGGCTTTTTTGGCGTCCATCAGGAACTGAATTTCAAAATATAAATAACCGGAAATAGACGTAGGCCTATAAGGGACATTTCGAGCATCATTGCGATTGTCAACATTTCTGAGTTTAGGATGGCCGAAGACACTACACTACTCATAATCCGCAGCTATCGTTTAGGACTACTGTCCTCGTGATTAATCTTCAAGCTCGGGGATTGGATGTTGGAGTGGCAGTGCGCCAAGGTTACGCCGAGCGTCAAACAGCTGTTTGAAATGGAACGAAACCATGCCAGACTATCCAAAACTGGAATCGAACGCCCCCCCCCCCCCCCCCCCCAGAACTACACATGCTGGCTATTGTGTTTCGCAAAATGTTCTATGGGACGTCTCTGAACGTTTTCGTTTTTCCCACAATTAGAAGTTGCGGGTATTAAACACATTGGTGTTATCACATGTAAAACATATAATTAAGAAATGGGTGAAAATCGCTTGTGTCCATAATGCGCAGCATTAATATATACCTACATGACAGCTCATTGTTACTTTGTAATTATAAAACGGACAAGTCAAATCAAGCAATCTGATTGGTTCTTAGCCGTGATATACTGAGCGTATAACACGGGTAGAATTGTTGTCGACCCTCCGCTTCGCGTCAGGCCGAACCACGCCCCTTAGCTGTGATATAATGAGCATATACCACGGCCTGTTGTGAGCTATTGCTTAATTATACTCCACTACAATTCAGAGGTTAACCTGGTATTTTTACTCCACTACACTTATTTGAGTTACTTTGCAGATTCTGATTAATGATGTGAAATATAAACAACCCTTAAATCAGACTGTAGTTACACCTGAGTAAAATTCAGGGAAAGGTGATTTTCAAGTGCCAACAATCAGGAGAGATATTTGATAGTTGGTGCTTGAGAAGACTAAACATTTATCTGCAATTGACATGAATGGAAACGAGTAATAAAGTATATTCATTACTCGTTATTCTCTACTAATAGTTAAATAAAGACTGTATAATGGCTATTTTGCACATCCCTTTCAAGATTTCAAGATTTTCTAAGGTTTACTGACATATCATACACAACAATGTTGTAGTTATGCAATGAATGAAAAACTTGGGTCGCAGCTGAGGTTCCTCAACAGTGCATTGCAAGACATCTATCAATATGTGTGTACCTCCACCATTAAACGGTCATATTCTGCACATTTATTTTACTATCTACATACATAAGAGTATAATTTATGTATAATATCAGTTAAAATAAGTCCTTGAAGATAATTAACATTCCAGGAAAGCAATATATTAGACGTTAAGTACTTTGTCAGGCTTAATATTTATCTTTTGATACCCCCAAAGCTTTTTTCTTATTTAAAAGAAGATCTTAATCTAAAGTATTATTTAATGTTTAAATAAAGGTTAATTCTTTTTTCTGTTTTGCACATCCTCCTATTAATATCTTTGTACATCCTGCACTAAACTGTTTTATTGTAGAGATCACTTATAGTATCTTCTTGATTTTTTTATACTCTGTATTTCTATCGTTGACCTTCTACTTTCCCCCAATGAAAGTATGTACTCTTAATATTTGTTCCATCAAATATAACACATAAAAACAATAATTCAATAATGTGCTTTAACCACTAGGCAGTGCACACAAGGTGCACACAGCCATAATAACTTTGTATTATTAGTGTAGGACACTTATGTATGTACAACATCTGAAGATGTGTAGTTTTATTCATGTTTTCATATAATCTTACAGCATATTGCTATATTATTTCAGACGCAGTATTTACATTCTTATATTCAAAGAAAATCAGAAATATCTTTAAAAACTACAAGTCCTTTTATATCAGCTGTGCACCGTTATGGTGTAAATATAACCTATCTACGAATTAGATAAAATGTAAAAGTCAGCCGAATTAGTGTTGATATTGCAAAGAGACGTATTGTGTGAAGAGAAATTGAAGATGTTGTTTAATTGTTGATATATTTATGATTCCGTCAAGTATTCGGTTTCGGCGGCATTTCTTCCAGTTTTTCCAAAGGTCTTCTCATCAGGGCTCTATAAATAAAGAACCACGGCAGATCTGTAATATGTAATGCAGCCGAACCGTGTATTACAATGCCGTTATGTGATGACTTTCAAAGAAAAAAGCAAGAACAATCGGAATTAAGTATTATTATAATTTTTTTTTTATATTTTTCCGATTTCATACCATATAAACACCAAATCCCAACATGCATTGCGGCTAAAACATCCAATCAGCGAGCTTAAAACATTGCTGAGGATATTGGGTAATCGCTCGAAATACCTACGTCTGTTTCCGGTATTTTTGTTTTGAAATTCAGTTCCTGATGGACGCCAAAAAAGACAGAGATTATGGAATTAAACAAATAAATAAAAAAAGGATAATTGTGTTATTGGTTAGTAAATAACAGTGTGTTATTTAGAAAAGAATAACAAATTAAAAGGAAAAAAAGATTTTAAAAAATACAGATTTCAGTATTCTGAGGCTCTGAGCCCCATTTCTTTTCCTCACAGATGACAAAAAAAGTCAGACATTATACGATTTAAAATAAAAACAATAATTGTGGCTTGATATTGAGTAAAAACATGTTTTTATGAACCCCACAGCTTCCGGCCTTCCAAGAGCCGAACGCAAAAAAGGGGGAAATCGTGTTGGTGAACACGGATCAATAGATTAAATGTCGTGACTATAACACAAAATGCCATGAGACTGGGTTGGGTGATCTTGTTGTTTGTATTTTCTGTTTTATTTTAACAAATATTCTCTCCTTGTGTCTTCTCATTATCGTCTTTGTGTTTTCCCGCCTTTTTTGACTTTCTGACCCGCCCTGATTCTATCCACCTGTGTGTAATCCCCCTGCTGCCCTCTCCAGCTCCAGAAGTCAATGTGATTACTTTCTCTGTGTATACATGTCTGTCTTTCGCAGTGTTCTCAGTGAGTCTGTGGTACATGTTTCTGTCAATGTTTCCATAGTGTGATTCTCGTTGTCATAGTTTCCAGTCTGTGTTTTATCCGGGTACATTTCCTGCACATGTTATCGTAGTTGGTCCCTCATTTTGCGTTTTGCTACTGTAATAGTCCTTTATGTTATATAGTGGACCGCAGGTCATGGAGAGTAACAAGGTATCCGTAGACCTTTGTATGAGGCATCTTTATTTTCTGAACAGGTCTTCAGCCATGATACATATACATGCGTCCTAGATGCGGGCTTGCATACACACAGTATCCCTCCGCAGCCGCACCCCATTAGTAACGTCCTGATGGTATATGTGCGCGGCACTATCCCTATTTACTTATTTACTATCCCTATTTATTACCTTAGCCTGCTTCCTTGGTTTTGTTGCCTTTTACACCTGCGTCCCTCTTTGTGTTTTGCATTTGGGACCCTACTACCTTTTCTCACCCTGTGACTCAAAACAATTATCATGAAATGCTTTTACCATATGAAGACAGCAGTCCATTAGAGTAGACAGAATTTTTGTCAAAATTACATTATCCTTGTATGATAATGCAGTTTAAAGTGCGTATTGATTTGTAAAGCCTTCTTTGCTATTGCATTTGCTGGTTCTCTTGGGAGTCCCCCACAGTACATTTCAAACTTAAGAGCAGTTTTAAATAATTATTCAGTGATCTTTCTAAAAATTAGTTCAGAAATATTTTATGCACCATGAAATATAGTGTCAGTCACAACTTTTAAGCTAGTTTGAAAGTCTGGAGAAAGTGTAATTTATTTTTCTAAATTAGCACTTGTGTTTGCAAAGTTTACTTTTTGGCCATATGTGTCATTTGTATTGCCCACAATAAACTGTTAGTGAAGCAGTGTTCCTAGGACCATATTGTTTAACACCTTGAGCTGCAGGTTTCGTGTTTGTTCATGAACTACTGTAGTATCAGAGTAATCACTTCTAGAGACTGCCAAGCCTGCTGTTAAAAAACACTGAATGTACTGTAATGACTTACACCCCATTGTTGAAATGCACATGAGGCATACTGTGAACTACAGGCAATAACGCATGACAAATTGTCCTTGTATAGACCGTCTGACATTGCAGTGAGCCCCTCTGTAAAATGAGTAATTTGCTTCCTTATACATTTCCCCGTTACTGTGACTTAATACATCAGTATGAGCATATGCTATTATTGACTTTTTTCACAAAATCTAACTACATCCAGCTATGCAGAAAAGGTATTAAGGCAGTGGAGAAAAAAGAAACAATAGGCGCAAGCAGATTAAGCTGCAGGCGACAACGTTAGTTTACAATCTAATGTGAAGCAGAAACACTAAGCTTCTGTCTAATGTTTCAGACTCAGGTGCCCAAAATGCATGAGCACCATTGTGTCTGTCAGAGTATGGCCCACAGCCCCAAACACATAATGACATGAGCTTTATACATGGTGGTTCGGATTAGTGTAACTGGAAAGTTTCAAGTGTTTGTGTTTCGTGATAGTTTTACAGCAAAAACATTTTAATCTATTAATGATGCTAAATTGTCTCATGGACTACAGTTCAAACGTTGGCCACTACAAAAATAACTATCATGGGAGAGCTGTTTTTGGAACCAGATTTGTCGAAGTTTTTCTACTATAGATAGAGTAATGCATCAGATAATCAACTAAAGCAACAATGCCTTAATAATCTGTTCCAAACGTTGTGCCTCTTGTTGAGCCAAATATGGGTACCACTTTACAATAAGACTACCCTTATAAATGATTCATAACGGGGTTTATAATTAGGTTATTAATTAGGTTGTAAACACTTTATTAATCATTAAGAACCATTTATAAACCAGTTCTAACATAGTTTTTCATACATCAACACAGGCTCACTATTTGGCAAGATGACTAAGCCTTATATTGGCAACCTAGCTTACTTCGTCTTCTTCATCAGCCAACATCGTTGGTATCTGTTGTTCACTGAGTTGATTCCCCCCCTTCCATTTTGATGTTTCTTGGCATCTCTTTATGACCATTTATTTACGAGTTACTAAGATTTATAACTGCCAAAAGGGAGCCTTTTAAAGTGTTAAACAAATCCCCATTTATTAATGAGTTACTAATTTTGTTTAAGTTATATTAAGCCTTAAAGTTATGCATAATTTAGGGCGTGGTCACATTGAGTGAGAGGTCATTCCAGTGACTGCTGCTGTTAGCTTTCTGCTCTACTAGCAGCTCCGTGATGATACGGGGACTCTGCCTGCTCAGATCATCCGGGGAACATAACTTCAACTCTGCCGTGTTTGTTGTGCTGGTGCCTTGTAGACTATTCTTCATGCTTATATCGCACTATTGTGACTTGCTCCGTGGTTAAAACAGACACTGCATGGATGCAGTTTTACGGTCAGTGAAATTTGAGTACTTTATTAATGTGTTTTTAGTCAGCTAACGTTAATGAATGTTAAGGCTTGGGTTAGCACGTAGTAAGCAAGTGGTAGCTGCATCTGTGCTAACGATGCTAATCGTAGCCTCTGAGTTCAAACGTAATAGAGAAGTGTCAGGCATTAAGTGGGATAATACTGTAGAACAAACGGCTTCTGTTTGAGGTTGGTATAATAAGGTCATCCTTATAAGTTAGAGAGATATTTTATAGGCAACTTTATGCATTGATAAGGTTAATTTAAATTTGCTATGATCGATTATGTAGACAAGCTAACGTCAAAGTAGTGTTGAAGAGCGGCCTAGTGTATGTGAAATTAACCTCACAATAAGATGTGTGTATATTACAAATATTAATGTCATATTTCAAGATGATTACTTGGATATTACAATATGGTTGGTTGAGCTGTGGTTCATTAATGAGCTTACACGTTAACGTCACAGTCATATCTGAAGAACGAACCCACACCTTGTTATTTTTATTAATTGTATTACCAAATTGGTATCAAATAAATAGTAAGCATTGGTAACACCAATGCTGATAAAGTAAACTATTGTATTCGATTGTTTGTGTCTGGGAGAAGGTACTGTACCCAGTTCCTATGTTCGGCAGTTATAGACTGGGCTTTCTTGTACAAGAGAATACAAAAAAATCATCAATATGGATCATTACTGTATAATTATCCTTAAAGGTGACCTATCATGCAAAATGCAGTTTTGTACGTCTTTTATACATGAATATGTGTCCCCGGTGTTCCAGGGAACTCACCAAGTGTCAGAAAACACAACCCTCTCTATTTTCCTCCATACCCAAATCTCTTAAAAAGGGGCTGCAACGGATCTGATACAGACTGATCCAGGTTTGAACACTTCTGTGACGTCACACAAGTGGCGCTACGGCTATTGGGCCAACTCCTCCAATCAGGAGGAGACAGCCACGGACATTGCCGTTCGAAAGCGCTGGAGGCGCTGTAGTACATATGCCAGGCCTGTAGATGGTGCTGTTCTCACAGAATCAGCCCATGAAAAGACAGTGTTAAATTGAGTGAAATGAGGAATGGCTAAAATGCATGATCTGTTTGGTATTTTGAAAAAAAAAAAGTATAAATATGCCTTGTATAGGTATGGTCCTACACTATATTATTCAAATATAGCATGATAGGTCCACTTTAAATGATGTTATACAATGCACCTAATAAACAAGTATGGCGTTTTGAAACATGATGTTGTTAGGATATCTTAAGCCCCGATAGGATAAACTGAAAAGAGTACAAGGAAGCTTATAAAAGTTAACAGCATTTAATTAAACAAATGATGCGGCGATATACAATGAAATGTGAGAGTTAGTGGCTCCCCCCCTCCCAGCCGTTGGTCCCGTTTGCGTTGGGGCAGCGGAGGGTGAAAAAGAGATCGATTCTCCCTGTCCATCACGGGTTATCAACTGTCGTCTTCTCCTATTGGCAGACGGGGGCGGGTCCGAGGCAATTCCTGTCGTTTTTCTGGTGTTAATTACAGCATTCTGATGTGGTTATTTAAACATTCCCTAATAACAGTATTGCAGTGTCAATAAATGAGTGTTAAAGATAATGTGTTTAGTGTACATATCACACATACATATCAATTCACCTTCAATCCACGGTTTCAAAACGTATGGTTTGCCATATGCTAATGCTAACCGCAAAGTAAGAGTTTTCTGAATAAAAGTTTTAAGTTAAAAGTGTGTGTTAACTTCCGGTTTTCAGAATAAAACAGCTTTAATTATAAGAATATATTTAATCTAAATTACACTATATAAACATTGATTTACATTTCTTACAATGTGCAACAATTTTTACTGCAATTTGTGTGCATTTTGATGTTATGATTTATTTTTTTGGACTTACCTGGAGAAGGAAGACATGTGTCTTCGGAATGATGGGGGTTAAAGACAAAAGGCGGAGACTAGAACACCTAAAGGTTCTTGAATGGTCATCTTGGCTTGGCTCTGGTCACCCTGATGGACTGCTTGAACGCTTGATCAAGAATATACACAAAGCCTTTCCAGTCTGAGTATCATTATGTCTTACCAAGTCTTTCATTTATGTCTGAGAAAAGCTTTTATGTTTAAATATGTGTATCAGTCATACTAAACACTCATTACTTTCAGTTCTAATTTTCTTCATGTGTGAATATGTTTTGCTTGGTTCTGTTGCATCTTACTTTGCATTTCATGTGTATTAGGTCAGTGTGAATGTTATAACTCATTCATAAATGGACATGTGTATTCAACTTTTAAAAAACGCACCCTTTCAGTACTTATAAATGTTAGTGACTCATCAATAGATGGTGATGTGTTTCACACTTTACAATAAGGCTCCCTTTTACCAATTATAAATGGTTGTAACTCATTAATAAATGGGAATGTGTTTTAAACTTTACAAGGCTCCGTTTTGGCAGCTATAAATGTTAGTAACTGATTCATAAATGGTCATATGAGATGCCAAGAAACATCAAGGTGGAAGGGGGGAATCAACCCAGTCAACAACAGATACCAAGGAAGCTGGCTGATGAAGAAGACGAAGTAAGCTAAGTAGCCAATATAGGGCTTAGCAGCAGAGATAAATGTGGGCTCACTATTTGGCAAGCAACCGGTCACAGTTGCCCTGTTTATCTCATGTCTTAAAAAAGCTTATTAATGATTTATAAAGTGTTCACAACCTAATTAATAAATGAATTACAAACTATTCGTAAACCCTTTATAAGGGTAGTCTTATTGTAAAGTGTTACCCACATAGGACATGATCAAATGTAAGATAGTACAAACCAATGTTATCAGGATATCCATTATTCAGTCAATCTGCAACATTTAGCAATTAGAGAGGTGTCTGTAGAGTCACAGTGTTGTGTAACTCAGTATTACGCTATATGTTAAGCCCGCCCACTTTTAAGCGGTCCAATGAAATGCAAATAGTTTGATATAAATCCCTGGCTCAACTGCACATAACTCAAGCATATCTTTTTAATTTGGGGTACAGAAGCTCAAAATGGTCTTATTTACCCCAAGCTAAAACCCACTTTCTTTAAACCGGGCAATTTCCAACATCTATAGCGAACAGTGTAACAAAAAAGTGGTCTTATTTTTATTGGACTGAAACGCTTAAATTTTTCAGTTTTCTTAGGGTAAGCGTTAGATTAGAAGAAATTACACTTTTCTCTGTATCCTTTCTGCTCTTGTATTGGAGTATATATTGACAGATTGCAATCAAGCCACACATTTGTGTGTTTTATGGCACAAAGCAATAGTTACATTTCGGAAATGTTGACCCATTTGACTTTCAGAAGGATAAAGATGTTCTAGTCCTGACCTTTCCTTGTCTTGTTTGAAGAAAGTTAACATTGCTCTCTCATTGGTGGCCGCCTCAATCAAGCACATTTTGAAACAAGCTTCCCCAACATCACTAAGACAACATAAAAGGGCTTAAAAGTTTCCTTCTTTCTTACCACTTCTGACAAAGATAAATGGGAGAAAAAGGGTTTTGACCCTGCAGTGTGTTTAATAAATTAGATGAGACATTGATTAATTTGTTAGTTCAAATCACCAATAGCTTTGTTAAATGACAGTCTCTTTGGGCTATAAATTATTCATATACATCACAAACGTTCAGGATTTAAAATCACATCCGAGGATGGAAGTCGATGACGGTGTCAACTTCCTCGTAAAACTGCATGTTTAGCAAAACATTACTTTTCAAACAGCCACATAACCACAAACAGGTCATAATTCAGTCAACATTGAGCCCGTGGAAGGCCCGTCATTAAGCCAGTAGTCTTGTGTCGGGAGGCTGGTGAAGGGAAGCGGAGCCAACAGAATCCTGGACGGCTTTTCGGTTTAGCTGCTTTAGCATCTGTCTCCGGGTGGCACGCTGCAGTTGTTCCTTTTGAATATGTATGTGAGTTATTGGTCTCGGGGGAACCACTATATATCTGTGGAGCGGTGGACGGGTGACAATAGGGGTCCCAGTCGTCTTTTTTCCTTTATCTGGGCCTGTCTGCCTGCTGATGTATCTCTCAGTGCAACTTGTTCAGATTGCCTCATCTATCATTGGCCTCAGATATGAAAATGTGGATCCCTGCATTGGCGCCCAGTCACATTGTTACAAGTGCAATCTTGAGGCATCATGGGGAAGGCCCTCCTCCCAAGTTAAGGGGGGGAGAAATTGAGCTGGGGTGGGAGGTATTGAAGGCAGTCACAAGGAAAACATGAGCTACTGTGCATATCTTTATATTTTATGGCACTAGTCAGCAGTTTTATCTTTTTTAAAGGTACTCACATTTCCTGAATTAAATTAAGTAATCAAAACTACAGACTGATCAGTAGAATATAACTGTTTCTTACATTTGTGTGTATTGGTGAAACCACTCTGTCTTACTTTATGCATGGCATTTAAAATTAATAACTACACAATTACAAAGTTATTTTCTATTTTCAAGGACATATGGCCAGCAGCATGGCGGCAATAAACACTGTGGAGCTGCAAAATTAAAGACGTGTTTACGACTATGCTCCCATGCCAAATCTCTTATACCCTGCATTTGTTTATTGGCTTCCCTTAATAATGTGTGAAGGGGGATCTTAATTAGATTAGGCTTAATAAAGGAGTTACCACTTTGTATTACACAAGGTCATTTATCATCTGTTCACACACTTGTAAGGCCAGGTTATCTGTTGGTAAAAGTTAGCTGTATTAAGTATGCACAGCTCCAGAATTGGCTCAAAGAGTCTAAGAACGGCAGTAGAGGAAATACTGGTTTGCTTTATTGTGCCAAAGACAGTTTTAAGTAAATAAGTTTGTCCTCCATGTCTCAATAAGACCTTGCTACAGAGGCAAAGAGCAGCAATCAAAGGATGAGTGTTTTTGAGAAGTGAAAGGGTTTGAAAGTGTTCAGTATGGCTGGCAAATTGTATACAGATACAGTAGAAAGGTTGTTATGCCTTTATTGTATTCTTCACTAAATCAAAACAATTCACCTGCTTTCAATTTCGCCTGCTGTAGGGCGCTTCCACATTGTCTTATGTTATGATGGTATTTCTGGTAAGACCGAAAGTGCTATTACTTTGCATAGCATCGCCAGCTATACCAATATGTTTTTAGTTTATCAAAATAATGCATATTTAGGAATTTATTTCAATGCTTCGAGCAGTGAAGAGCTATTGGATGGGAGCGGCTGTCGACTTAAGAAAAGTCAACAATGCTTTTATGATTACTCTCACTGCCAGAATGGTAGACACAGGTCTGCACGGCAAGTCTAAGGCCCCGGCCACACGAGGATGCATACGGCTAAACGCATAGGATTAACGCAAACGCAATCGCAAAAAAGCTTCCGTCCACACGCAATGTTCACTGGATAGTGTCTGTCCACACGAGACAGCTCTGTTTAGCTCCAACCGCCGGAGAAGCTGCAGTACATATGCAGGAGCCTGTACGTGGCGCTGTAACTCCCTCCACAAAAGCAGCGAAGAAGCATGGTTGTCATGGTTGCCCTTCTGTTTATTCTCCAAGGTGGGGGCCGAGGGAACCGGGCAGAGTTTTTCACCATTCAACGTGTGTTAAAGTTGAAATCTTCCGGACAAAATTATAAAAGTGCCGGTCAAAGTTCTTCTTTGTTATTTATTGACCTTTTAAACAAATGAATAACGACTCTATATAATATAATAATAAAATACATGGAGCCTCTCTTTTTCCTCCCTCTCTTCTGACAGCGTCAGTGTCTGTCTCATGCAGCAGCTGATCCAGTAATGAATGACCCGACAGTAAAAATAAACATATTTATAACTAGTTTAGGTAGTTTGAGAGGTAATTAAAATAGCTAAGGGCGATGATCTGACTTGAAGTGTGTGTTTTGCTCCGTTCACCGCTGCATCACAGCGGGAGGAGCTGCAGGTGAGCTGAGCTGCGTGTCTCCGTCCTGTCAGATTAGACTTCACTCGCGTTTATGTCCATATCGAGAGAAAGATAAATAATCTGAATTCAGTGTGCAGTTTACTTTGATGCGGGGGTGAGCAGCAGAGGCGGGGAGAGGCGGGGTTATTGCGTCATCATTATCAGAAAAATGATCGTATAGGGCGTACACACACAGCCGTTGGACCCCCCAAAGCGTTGCGTATGCCGTTCTATCCACCTTGGGACCCGTTATCGTTTCCGCAGTTGTTTAATGTCATATTCGGTCGTCCTCGTGTGGCCGAACGGTCTATATGACTCCAAACAGTAACGCAAAAGACCGTTTTCGTCCTCGTGTGGCCGGGGCCTAAGAATGGGGTATTGAAAAAAACAATTTAAAATATAAGCTCCATAAATTTGCAATAGCTAGAAAAATAGCTAACATTTGCTAGCTAGCTTATTAGCTAGTTAACGTAAACTAACTAACTCCTAAAATCGATAGCTATTGTTCGCTAGTTGCCTAGTTAACTGGCAGGTAAAATGCTGCTATTGCTAAACAAGAAGAACTAATACCAACACAGTCTCACTCCCTGATAGTCCAGGAGCGACGATTGGTCAGGGTGTTTTGGCGTACAGTTGTGACGCACCTAGTCTCCTTCATCTTCATAAATGGACGCAAAGAGCTTTCAACTGATTGCACTGTATTCCCATCGGCGGCGGTATTTGACGCTCGGAGGAGCGCTCCAGCTGTCCATGACTGCCGCAGTTAAAACATTATGTTCACACTACCTGCATTTCATTCACTTAAGAACTACCTGGTTGAATTGTAATAAGTAATAAGAATTGTATTAATTTCTTGCCAGTAAGGCCAAAAATAAGTCTTCCTTAAAATTGTTAGTTCTGTTCATTTTCCTTTGTATTATTTTCAACATTTGCAGTGTGGTTTGCTGCACAACAAGCTGGGACAACTTCTGCTGGGCCGGAATTTATTCTTGAACTTTTTCCTCTTGCTTCGCCATATTTTCCGTCTCAGCCTCTTCCTCCCAGCCTCCTCCCTCCCCCTTCTCTTCTCATCCACCTCCTCCATCCTCCCTCTCTTCCCAGCCTCCACCTTCCAAGAAAAGTTGAAGAGGTTCGATTTGCACTATACTATATACTATACAATAAAAAAAATGTAAATTATTGTTTGGAAGACTCATTACCTAATTATTAAAATTCTGTTTTTTATGTTTAGAATTCAGGAAACACAGGACCAAGACGGTTTTCTTGTATGAAAGCATTGTGGACAGAAGAGATTTAAATGTAAGTATGTTCTAATTTTTTCCTTTTTGTTAAAACAGAGATCTTGAGGAAGCTCACATTTTCAACAGGAAGTTATCAACAAGTCCAGCAAGAAAATGTACATTCACAAACCAGAATTTACCACAGGAGCAAAAGGCCATATTTAGTATACGTGTTGTTGGGGGCAATGGCTGGAAGTAATCTGCAGTAGTAGCATCTCTGTTGTGGATGGGGTGTCTGGTGTGCATGTTGACATCACAGTCAGCACAGAAGAAGGGATGTTGTCACCAATCCCGGCAACGGACAACAGACGTTCCCACATTTGCTTTGTCCACTACGGTGTTAACAAGATGTGGTCTTGCTGCACTCCAGCTCTCTGAAAAAAAACTTTTTGGAGTGCTCCAGTTGGTCGATGCCAGCAGAGAAGCACTTGGGGTTTGTGCTACCGCTTCATCTCCTGTAGTATCGCTCAGAGACTTAATTCTAGCAAATTATGAAGTTTAAAAATTAAGCACGTACAGTGGCGTTTCTATATGTAAAAAACTGCTGGGGCAATAACAACTTAGATGTGTATATATAAGCTTCTGGTGCAGTTTTAAACACGTAAACAAATAGCTGTAGGCTATCCATGGTTCCGATAGAGAGAGGTGGGGGAGAGAGAGAGGGGGGGGGGGAGAGAGGGAGAGGGGGGGAGTGTCAAATGACATACTGTCAGAAGCCGTGAATGAAGAACACGGAGCAACACTGTGAGCGCATACATTTACGCACACAGCGTGGGGATGTCATATTGTAATGCACCTTAATAAATGCAGTAAAGGGCACCATCACAAAGCAATTATTAACAATAACAACAACAACCGTAATGCTTCAGCATTACAACACCGACACTCATCACAGAGTTCACAATATCAATCAGAAGATCAACAAAATATATGAAATAAAGGAATTTACCAAAGCTGAAGGCTCACTTGAAAAGAAAAGCGGCACGGCGGTTCTTCTTCTGAGAGCATGGCCAATGCGATAAGTCCCATGGTGTTGCGAGTGTAAGTCGTTATCATTTTGAGGGTGGAAAAGTTCCTCTCTGACTCGGATGTCGTCATCGGAGTTGTTACTATTATTTTTACCAGAATAACAGTCTCAGCAAACGTATCCTCTAAGTTGCAAAGAGGAGGTAAATCCTAATTTAAATGAGCTAAGTATCGCTGGTGTTTTTATTAGATAATCTCCTCTCAGACAGGGAAGATATCTGAACTAACATTTCTTTTAACCGCCTTTGCTTTCTCACTGTCTCCATCCCCACCAACTCATAAAGCTGGCAATGTCCTTGATCTCATATTCTCAAGGAACTGCACTACCCCTAAACTCTCTGTAAACCCGCTTCACACCTCGGATCACTTTTTCATATCACTCTCTCTACCCCTTTCCAAACATAACAAACTAATCTCTTCTAATTCTGCACCTGTCCGCCGTAACCTTTGTTCCCTCTCCCCCTCTACTCTTACCTCATCGGTGCTCTCAGCCCTCCCTTCCTCTGACTCGTTCCAACTTCTTCCTCCAAACTCTGCTGCAGAAACTCTCCTCTCGACTCTTTCATCCTCTCTGGAATCTCACATCTCGGCAGGCTCGTCAGTCCCCTCCTGCTCCCGGGCTAAATGACGCACTGCGTGCTAATAAAACCATCCTTGGGGCAGCTGAGTGGAAACGGTGGAAATCCAAACACCATGATGACCTCCTAACCTATCAGGCTCTCCTCTCCTCTTTCTCTGCTTCGATCTCTCAGACAAAAATCACTTTTCTTCTAACTTCTGGTCACTTTCCAAACAGTCTCAAGGAGGCAAGAGTAAACCCTCTCTTAAAGAAACCCACTCTCAACCCGTCCGATGTTATAAACTACAGGTCTGTCTCTCTCCTCTCGTTCCTTTCTAAAACACTTGAACGCGCTGTCTTTAAACAACTCTCCTGTTATCTCCATCAGAACAACCTTCTGGATCCGCACCAGTCTGGTTTCAATGCAGGTCACTCAACAGAAACTGCTCTCCTTGCTGTCTCTGAGGAACTGCACACTGCTAAAGCAGCATCCCTCTCCTCTGTCATCATCCTTCTGGACCTGTCTGCTGCATTCGACACGGTGAATCATCAGATCCTCCTTCGCACTCTCCAAGAACTTGGAGTTTCAGGCACTGCACTTTCCCTCCTCACCTCATACCTCAAAGACCGCACCTACAGGGTTACTTGGAGAGGGTGAGTCTGACCCTTGTCAATTAACTACAGGGATCCCTCAGGGCTTTTTTCTCTGTCCCCTCCTCTTCTCTCTGTACACAAACTCGCTCGGATTGGTCATTAGCCCGCATGGTTTTTCATACCATTGCTACGCTGACGACACCCAATTAATTCTGTCTTTTCCCACTCAGAGACCCAGGTCGTCGCACGTATCTCTGCTTGTCTAGCTGACATTTCTCAGTGGATGTCTGCTCATCACCTCAAGCTCAACCTTGACAAGACTGAACTGCTTTTTCTTCCGGGAAAAGAGTGTCCCACTCTTGACCTAACAATCAAAATCGGCCCCTCTGTTGTTTCCACGACTCAGACTGCAAGGAATCTGGGTGTGATCCTAGATAACAACCTGTCCTTCACTGCAAACATCGCTGCAACAACCCGCTGCTACAGATACACGCTTTACAACATCAGGAGGATACGTCCCCTCCTGACCCAGAAAGCGATGCAACTTCTGGTCCAGGCTCTCGTCATCTCACGCCTAGACTACTGCAACTCCCTCCTGGCTGGTCTACCTGCATGTACCATCCGACCTCTGCAGCTCATCCGGAATGCAGCGACTCATCTGGTCTTCAATCTTCCAAAATGTTCCCATACCACACCGCTCCTCCGCCCCCTTCACTGGCTTCCAGTAACTGCTAGAATCCACTTCAAGACACTGGTACCAGCGTACCATGCTTTGAATGGATCTGGCCCTTCCTACATCCAGGACATGGTTAAACCATATACCCCAGCACGTGCACTCCGCTCTGCATCGGCCAAACAGCTCGCTGCACCAGCACTACGAGGGGGACCCAAGTTCCCATCAGCAAAAACATTTCGGTTTGCTATCCTGGCTCCAAAATGGTGGAATGAGCTCCCCATTGACATCAGGACAGCAGAAAGCCTACACATCTTCCGGCGCAGACTAAAAACTCATCTCTTTCAACTCCACTTTAAGCAATACAATTACTAACATAGCACTTACGTATATACTAATAAAGGACTGGCTTATCTAAAGCTAGTTGAGTAGCACTTGAAATGTTTTGTCTCTATGAAACCTGATGTACTTATATGATTCTGTTTTCTTCTAGTTTGTATCTTCTTGGTCAAATGCACTTATTGTAAGTCGCTTTGGATAAAAGTGGCAGCTAAATGTAATGTAATGTAATGTTGTTCTCATGGATGGATTTTAACAGAGACAGGGCAGTGGTTCCAGTGGGAAACTCACTCTGGCGGTAGAGCGTGGTCAGCTCAGACTTCAAATTTTCCTTGTTTCTCAACGCAGGCCACAGTTTCACGGCGCAGTCAAGCTCAGGTGTAGAAAATGACAGGGCACGCTGTGGGAAGAATTAGCTGTCAACGAGCTTTGCAGCGATCAAATGGTCACTCTGTGAGAACCTCTGTTCCACCTGGCAGATGACTGTTTCACATGCTTCCTTCATCACGTATATGCTCCATACACTGAAGCAGTGCTTCTCGGGTCTCCCAAACCGCATTCAAAGTTCTACTTTTAAAGTTCCATCGCAGAGCCGGTGGCAAGAGCTGCAAGACATTTTGGAACTCCGGAGAAAATAGTGGAAAAAGCAGATAGATCTGCAAAAAACGCCTTCAGGATGCTCATCCTTGTTGAACACAGTTGCTGCAGGGTCAAGTTCAGTTGGTTGGCGTAGCAGTGAACAAACTGAGCGTCTGGGTATGTCTCTCTCATCACCGTCCGTACCCCACGCACGTTACCGCTCATTACGGCCACACCGTCATAGGTCTGAGCTATTAGCTTTTCTTTCAGCATCAGGGGTTCCAGAACAGCCTTGATGCTGTTAGAGAGACCTACACCAGTTTTGTCCTTTACTTCCACAAACTCCAAAAAACGCTCTGTAACTGTGAGGTTAGGCATAATGTATCGCAGCACAATCACCATTTGCGATTCACAAGAGACATCGGTTGTCTCGTCGGCCTGAATGACAACAAATGATTTGTTGTCCACTTGCTTGACTATTTCCTCCCTCTACACTTCATACATGCAGTCTAATGCTGCGTTCACCCCGGACGCGATGCGATTTTTGGGGGCGGGGCGATTACATGTAAAGTCAATGCAGAGATGCGGACAGACGCGAATTCGCTCCGACGGCGCGCATGAAGCGGTGTCCACAAGGACAATGTTCAGGATAAAACAGCGTTGCCAGCCATGAGGAAGGATGTGGCGGAGTATGTAGCGGCTTGTCCGGTGTGTGCGTGTAATAAGACCTAGTCTCAGGTCAAGATGGGCTTGCTCCAGCCGCTGCCGGTTCCCCAACTTTGTGACAGGACTTCCCTCATCCAGAGGCTAGACTACGGTCCTAACAGTGGTGGATCAATTCTCAAAGATGGCTCACTTCATCCCATTGACCAAGCTTCCCTCTGCCAAAGGCACTGCAGAGGTCAAGATGAACCAGGTATTTAGAATCCATGGATTCCCTAATGACATTGTTTCCGACAGGGGTCCACAATTCATTTCCGTTTTCTGGAAGGAGTTTTATCGACTCATATGCGCCACCTTCAGCTTGTCATCAGGTTATCACCCTCAGTCAAATGGACAGTCAGAGTGTCTGAACCAGGAACTGGAGACTACAATACGTTGTCTCGTCTCCCAAAACCAGACCACCTGAACACCTCACATGGGTCGAGTTTGCCCACAATGCTCTTCCCACGGCAGCCACGGGTCTCTCTCCATTCCATTGTGTCAATGGTTTCCAGTCTCCACTTTTCCCAAACAACGAGGAAGAAGTAAAGGCACCATCGGCTCATGCCATGATCAGACGTTGTCGCCGAGTTAGGGCTGGAGCTCGCCAGTCTCTTCTCCGAAGTTCAGCTTGGATGAAGGCTGTTGCAGACGTCCATCGCAGGGTCGCTCCCTCCTACACACCAGGCCAAAATGTTTGGCTTTCCACCAAGGACTTACCACTCCATGTCGCCTCTAAAAAACTGGCTCCGAGATTTGTGGGTCCTTTTCCGGTGTCCAGAGTCATCAACCCGGTGTCTGTACGCTTGCAACTCCCAAGGACTATGAGAGTGCATCCAACATTTCATGTCAGTAAAATCAAGCCAGTGTGTGAGAGCACACTTGTTCCCGCCTCCAAGCCCCCTCCACCGCCCCAGTTCTTTGAAGGTGGTGAGGTCTACAAGGTCCGTAAGCTGCTGGAGGTCCGTAATAGGGGGAGGGGGAAGCAATTCCTGGTAGACTGGAAGGGTTACGGTCCTGAGGCTAGATGCTGGGTAGCTGCTTCATTCATTGTTGACAAAACTTTGATCCAGGATTTCTATAATCAGCCTGGGCCATCAGGAGTCGGCCCTATAGAGGGGAGGTACTGTTGTGCACCAACAGAAATGTGGAGATGGTCGCATTTTATGTTGGTGTTTGGTTGTATTGTCTTCCACTTCCTGTTTTGTTTTGTCACACATCGTTTTACCCTGTCATTCCAGGCTCCCTGATTGTCTACCTTTTGTGTGTCTCCCGCGCTCATTAGCACCAGCCCCACCTGTGTCTTGTTGTCGTGTGTTTGAATTCCACAGTCTCCCAGTGTTCCTTGTCAGTTCGTCTTGTCTCATGCCTAGGTCGGATCTATGCTCTCCTTGTTCTCAAGATATTTACTTTACTTCTGTCTCCTGGGTCGTGCAATTGGGTCCTATACCCTGAGATTCTGAGTTCTTAACAAATAGAGGTTTCTCAATACTCTAATTTCCCTTCCTCCACTCCTCGGTCCTCCGGTAGTGACCCGGAAATGGATTTCAGCACACCATGTTGAAGGACATCTAATTTCTCTAAATGCACATCGAGGACCGAGCATCGAGGAGGCTCTCTGGAGGAACTATAACCGAGGATACACTGATGGTTCCTCCACGACTCCTCCACGGATGCATTTCTGGGAACGGTGGAGGCGTGACGCACGGCCGGACTTATCTCAGCCAATGACAGCTCTGCATGCATCCCCTGGATTATTTTAGTAATTGCTTTCATCGCGACGCAATGCTTACAGTGAGAACAGCTGTGAGGTCTGTGCAGAAAGCAGAGTAGTGTGTATAATATATATCACTCAGTATAACAGGCCTACATTACTCTCTGTATTTGTATGCTGTAGTTTAGTAGATATCTACAAACAAAGAGTCGATATTTTTCTAATAAATAATAAAATATACAACGGCTGTATCCTGATATATAGCTTATTATATGCTTTAGGAGCTGTAGGTGTGTGTGGTACAGTGTGTAGGTGCGTGTTGTACAGTGCGTAGATGCGGCGGACAGACAGGTCTCAGTTGGTTTGGTGTCCTATGCTTACTTTTAATAGTTGTAAATACAACTTTTGGCCCGTAATTGCAATTCCTCATTTCAGCGACCAGAGAGAGAGGGGGGTGTTGTGGTTTCGGACCCGCCGAAGGGTCCATGGGGCTTCTTAAGCTACCACAGCTGACTGTAGACATATTGCTATGTTTCTCATATCAGTGTTTAACGCAACAACTTATCGTATTTATTCAAGACCATGATCATAAAGAAAATGTAGTTGCAGTCTGGAGCAGCTTCTCTCATTAAACTAGAAATAATTTCAAACTTGCAGATACATACATTGAATCTGTAATGAAACATGGGGATAACCCTTTTTACAGGTTGTTGCCGGGTATATTTTTGCAGAGAACCACGTTTCACAGAAGAAAATAGACATGACTTGAGCTGCTCATGTGGAAACTGTGGCTGCTCTGACATGTTTCTATGGATGCCCAGATAACAAGCATAAGCCATAATGCTAAGCACACGTGCAGCTTAGGCATCCTGTGCGTCCTGGACATTAGGTAGGAGTGTCATGATGTCTAATTTCATTGAATGTCTGTTGCCTCAACTCGTCTCTCGAGGTGTTTCCTCCTCTTCTCCCATCTCATGTGAGAGGGATTAAGAGATGAAGAGAGGAGGGAAGAGTTACAAACTGGGAAATCAGAGCAGCCTCATATCTTTATGATGGCTGCAGAGATGTGTTTGTATTACGGACACTTGCATAGCATAGCTTGCTAACTACGGGTGAATAATGTTGACTATTTGCATTCAATTCAACCCTTTCAATATTTGTGTATAGCACATTTAAAAAAAACTTATGTTGCCCAAAGTGCTGTACAGGCTTAAAACCCAATACAAAATAAAGAAATATGCATACAAATAATTAATAATAAATAAAAACAAAAAAGTAGGTAACTGCACTACCATTAGTGTGGTATCCTCATATTAGTATCTTAGTGTTCACATTGATAACATTATGGCCCTGACAAGCCCATGTTGACAGCTTTTGTTCTATAATACAGCATAGGTTGTATTATATAAAAAAGGCTCAGGGGGGATGACATTTTAATGATATAACAGAAATGTGAATTTGATGAATGCATTGACACAAAGCCCATAGACGACAATGAGATAATAAAGTACAAGGATGATCTTACTTTTCAGGAGGTACTCATAGAGTTTCCTAATTTTCATCTGTATCTCCAAAATGGTGGATCAGATCCCCACGGATCTCCCCACTGCGGCCCTGATTGCATCCGAAAAGGACCGGGCAGGAGCCAAGGGCGTTTAGTTTAAGAACCTGCAAGAATTGGAGTGAACAAAATTGCATACAGTTTAGGTATGTATAGCAAGGCTAATTAGGACCAGTTCAAGAGCTTGAACTTCACTGGCTTTGCAAGTATTTTTTTGCTCAGCTCTTCACAGCTATGGTGCTATGTGTATTCTTCACAATATTTGTATTATATGTAACATTACCTATTAAGTAAATGTAAGTGAGAATTGTCAGTGTGTGTAACAGGCACATTGATCAATGATAACAATCTTTTGGTTTGTTAAAGCCCTACAAATGGTTTCACATTCACTGAGGGCAAGGCTGTTTGACAAATAAGATAGTCTGAGAGACATAACATCTTAAATAATAAGTCATTTAAACTCACAGATAGCTTTAATGGTCCTGCTAGTGTTTCTGTTGCTCTTCACCGAAGCCCCCCAGCTAGAGTCATTCAGTTGTGCTTCTTTTTTTTTTCTTTTTTTGAAGGGGGCAGACACACGCGACACATGTTTTCCGCCCAAGGGAATTTGGGACTTTGCTGGAGGGGCACATTTTTTTTGTTGGACTTTGTCATTCTGCAAATGAAATTTAAACATAGAGGGATTATCTCAAAAATGTTTGCTGTCAGTTGATCAATTTCTCTGCAAATACAGAAATATGTTATTAAGTTCATGCTCAATATGAAATGCAATTGGGGAGATAGAAGATACAGTCTAATATGCTGTGAATACTTGACATAGTGCGTAAACTTCCAATGGTTTGAATCTAATTAATATGTATGTGAATATTCAATATATTCATACACTAATGACAAGTGGGGTTTTTGTATAATAGAATGTAACACTTAAACGCCAATGCTAAGTGAATCCATTTTGAAGAAAATTGAACAACATTCTGTTAATAATTAGGCTATTGTGTACTGAGTTGTAATGTACTGTGTAATTTGATTACATATTACACATCATGACATTAAATTATGGCATTCCATCTTGATGACAGCTTATGGTAAGAATAACAAATGACCAGCGACATAAAATATCTACTAAATATCATGAATGTTATTATCCAAGAGTTGAATACATTATAATAATTTCAGATACTTTCGCTTTATTTTGATGAGCGATACAACTAACAGTGCTAGCTCCTTTGATGACTACTACATTGTACTAACATTGGTCAGCTAGCTAGCCAAACAAGTGGCTAATGCCAGCTTCTAAATGAGCCCTTATTCCAAAAAAGAAAAAAACTGTTACAGACTACATTTTCTTTATGTTTCTCTTAATGTCTTACGAACCCTGCAGCCTGGAGATATTTGATTTGTGTTATGCTTGAATGTTGTTAAAAATTAAGTGAGCAGTCGAGTTTATTTCAACTTACCTTGGTCTGGTGTTTCAAGGTTCCAGGCAGGGCGATGTATCACGTGAATTTGTGACGTCGAGACCTGGCGTTGCGACGATAGCTGAGAATTGTAGGTAGTGTAGCGTCTTCGGCCATCGAAAACTCATAGAAAACTACTTGTTTCTCAGAATTGAAGGGGAGAAACACAAAAGCATTGTACACAATTCAAACCTATCAATGTGGTTTAATTAACAACTATAATAAGGTGGTTTTGAGTTGATGAGTAGTGCAGATATCACTGTAAAATCAATCGACAGTAAGGAGAATACTTACTTCCGGGTGTAAGATTCTCCGTTATCCAATGGGAATGGACGCTCACATTGCCTTTAACTGCCGCCTACATGGACCGATGCGGTGCTTCCCTGAGCGTCAAATACCGCCGCCGATGGGCATACATTACAATCAGTTGAAAGCTCTTTGCGTCCGTTTATGAAGCCGAAGGAGACTCGGTGCGCCACAACTGTACGCCAAAGGCCCTGACCAAGCGTCGCTCCTGGACGATCAGGGAGTGAGACTGTGTTGCAAATACATATGCTTTTGAACTGGAAGTAGGAAAAGGGGCGGGGCTACATAAAGTGAATATAATCCCTCAGAATTGGATAATCTGCAGGGAATACAAAGGGAACAAGTGTAATACTGCTTTCCCATTTTTATATAGAGCAGTGGTTCCCAAACTGCGGGGCGCGCCCCCTAGGGGGGGCCCAGCGCTATTGCAGGGGGGGCGCGTGAAGCTTGGGAAGAAGTTGTAAACAAACATTTTTTGCTCGTAAAATCAATAAAATTGACACATTTTGAACACAAACAGCAGATAAAAGAAAAGTGGACGAGCCCACGACAAGCCTTTCAGCTATAATGCCCAAATAAACAAAGTATGATGAGGAATATTATCTCCTTTGACATCTAACGTGTTCGGCGCCGAGATTTCTCTCTCTGTGTCGGGGGCGGGGAATCTTACCCGCGGCAGCGCCGTGTTCACAGAGATCCGTGGTGGAGAACAGAGCGTTCAAAATAGTGATGGGAATTCCGGCTCTTCTTGGTGAGCCGGATCATTTGGCTCGGCTCACCAAGAAGAGCCGGCTCTTTCGGCTCCCAAACGGCTCTTCAGTTTACCACATATTATACCTTTTATAATTAAATCAAATGTAGCCCTGTTTTGACTAATGATTTATATGTGTACACATGTCACTTAAATTATTCAATACATCCTTTGTACTGAAGTATTCAAAAGTAAATATTACATGTTTAATATAAATGATTTGCTGTGGCCAAATGTTTTCATTGCATTTACAGACCCTTGTAACTCTCTGATGCCACCCAATGAATGCACTGCCTTGCTTGTAGAACCATGCTACACAAAACAGATAGCAACACCTATAAAAACTTAAGCATAGACATTTAAAAAAAGGGGCTACTGTATGGACATTTTACAATTATATTTAAAGAAAAGGCCCTGACAAAACAGCAGGGCTCTATTTCAGTAACTATTAACTATAGAAAAAAAAAGGCAGCAGCAGCTAACATCAAATCTTTGCTGAGCCTAAGGATAATCATAAATAAATAACATAGTGAAAATAAATATATTGCAATGCTCAAAACAGCAGCATCCAACCGAGCCGGCTCCCGTCGTACACTTAAAAGATAGACACATCACTATTTCAAAAGTGACGATCTAATCTACAGAGCTCGATGTGGTCATTGCTCGTTTGCCATAAGTATTTTCGCGGAAACATGAGCATTCTGTCCATCAGCTGGCCAAAAGGCATCATATTCATATGGAGAAACGCACCGTTTTCCACTTCCTTAACTCGGAGTTCTGTTGCTCCAATTACGTGTAAGGTGGAAGAAGTACTCAGATCAAGTACTTAAGTAAAAGTAGTGTACTGCAGGGTAGTTTGTGAATTTACTCCAGGTGTAACTAAAGTCTGATTTAAGAGTTGAGTACATTTCACATCATTAAACCAGATCTGTAAAGTAACTAAAGGTATTAATTACATGTAATTTACCTCTGGACTGTAGAGGAGGAGAATTACAAAGAAGCAAAAGTGGAAATACTTAAGTACCTCACAAATAAGTACAGTAATTGAGTAAATCTACTTAGTTACTACCACTGCAGGTAATTTATTTGTGCTAGCAGCCCATAATCCACACTATACATAAAATAAATCAATGTGAATTCTGTTTCTAATTTGTTTAGTTTTTCCCCTAAAAAAGAGCAAAAATAACCTATACAAATACTGTTAAAGAACTTGATTGATAAGTAGTGTTTGTAATTGTTTCAATTAGGCCTCATTATTTCACAGTGGCACAGGATCATCTGCCAATACACCAATACAAAAGCACTTTTGTTCATGTTCAATCCATAATAAAATATAAAATTATAGTTGGATCTTTTTCTCTTGTTATTATTAGCAGAGAAAATGAAATGTTTTTACAACTATATACAATTAATTCTACCAATCTCGGTGGGAACCGGATTAGGGGGGGCTCGAAAATATTTCTAATTACACAAGGGGGGCCTGAACAAAAAAGGTTGGGAACCACTGTGTTAGAGGCAATAGACCCGACTTTGAGGACCGATTACTTTCGTATACCTACAAGCAAATAAATGTACACTAGTGGCAAATGATCTGAGATGAGATGTGGAGCAGAACATGATGAGCTGACTGGAAGGACCAACTGGAAAGACTGGTTGTGATGAAAACATCCCCTAAATGTGCCATAACTATACAAGGGAACATACCCTTCGGACATGGAACTGACCTCTCTACGTCAACCCACAGCTCTCATAGTTTCATACTGTATTTAGCCGCAGCAGGCGGTTGTGTTCAGAGAAAAATGCTCTGGATAATCATACCTGCTTCAAACAGCAGACAACACAGTTAGAGACTACCTGGTGAACACAGTGGTACAATAAAGAGACATATATTTCCTTCAGGAGTACACAAACAACAGAGTTAAAATACTGTGGATATTGAACTTACCTTCAGGTAGACACAAAGATGACTCAAAACTAATGGTAATGTTTCTCAGTGAGTGCTGGAGGTTGCTTTAGCTGTTAAATTGGCTGTCTCTCAGTGACAGAGTGCAATGGGTGCGATACTGGCCAACATATTGTGGAGCAAGAGCAGAAACTGCAGCTTTGAAAAAATAAATAAAGGGGCAACCTCCGGGACTGTAAGTTAAAGCCAACGTGCCAAGTGCCTTAAACTTGCGTTTTGAATTGAATTGGGCGAGTCCACTGGTTGCAAAAAGATGTCGGATTTCATAGATGTCTATGAGAAAATGAAACTACTTCTAACTTGATTTATAACCTCAGTAAAGATTCTCCTGACAAGTTTATGGTCTCTATTGCTTTTTTGAAGTATTCTTCAATAAAATATGATATTCATTCAGTAAATAATAGTAAACATGTAAGGTAAACAGAGGATAAAGCAGGGTATGCTTTAGGGCCACACGGTGTTGTCTGGTTTGAGTGCTTTATGAGTTTTTGTGTTAGAACTTTTACCCTTCTGATAACGTATCTTCACGCAAGTTAAATGTAACATCTGTGCCCGTTTAACTGTCTTGTTCATTTTTCTGTTGTACTTATCTCAACCCTTTCGTGTCCCATCTGCTTAATTTAAACAGTCGATGGCAACAATATAAAGCCCTGTAAAATGCCATGTAAAACTTCAGCCAGACTGAAATTACATTCTGACATGCTTCTGATGTTTTAATATTTGCTGTATTTTTGCAAAAAGAAAAGTCCACAGTCCCTTCATCCTTGAGTGCACACATTCCTAGCTATTAGGTCTTTGTATTGACTATTCCCTAATGCTGGCTAAAGGAGAGATCTGAGGTCCGGAGCTGTCTAGATTGTCATGAAACACGGCTGAGGTGAAAGCAATGAACAGGGGAGGAGACCTGTGTGCTAATCCCACCATCAACGGCATCTCCACGGAGGGGTTTAGAATAAAAGCAACAGCTGCGGTGCTGGTCAAGCAAATTATGATTTATTATGTTTCTTCTGGTCACCCAGAAGAAACCCCGGGTCATCTGGCAGCGCTTTAATCATCCAAATCTCAATTGAGTAGATTAAAGCCAATGTTTCCTTTCTTTTGCTTTTCTCCTGTGTTCGCTGGAAGCCTTTTACACACTCACACATTTAAGGCTGACAATACATAGGAAGAAGAAGGGACTAATGTGTTGTCATGATGGCATAGACAGAGTACATGTTATACACATTGATTTGTCATTGGAGACCCTCTTAAAACAAATCCTGAGGCCTTGAATCTGCACTGATGGGGAAATGACCGTTTTTTGCAGCAAACATTACATTTAATTCACTTAAATCTCTGATTTAACATTTATGGATGACATTTTAATGCCAACTGTCTTCATGGCTCTAAGGAATTATGGGGAGAGGGTGTATTTTTGCCTAAACAATATGAGTCTAACGTACAATTTCCCCTCCTCAAAACGGTTCAAAAGCCAACCAGGATGCCAATTATGGCATGACTTGTCACTTGGTACGGCACACTGTCAAGGTTTGTATGACTTAGGAAAAGGGGAATTAATGTATAATTCATGTGTAAATAAACCTTTCAATTCAAAGACAAATTTGTACCGGCGTAACCATGGTAAAAGATTGACACAATGGGTACGAGTACCTCCCTCGTGAGTGCGCTTTCTGACAAACTTACTCCTGACTTTCCAATTATAATGACTTTGGATCCAGCACTGCAGTGAATGTCAAATTATATCTCAGTGGCTCTTTTCCTCCACTGAGACTTGTAGCTGGTGTAAATAATGCTTGTTGTGGGACGTTCCTCCATACTCGTCGCATTTTTAGTGTTGCGGCTGAAATTACGGCCCAAAAGTATGTTGGCTTTTTTCAATAACCACATTATTTTCTCTTAAAATACGTTTCCGGACTCAATATTTTGGTCTCTCTAAGAAAATAAGAATGTCTTCAGAGGAATTTATGTGTGTGTGTGTGTGTGTGTGTGTGTGTGTGTGTGTGTGTGTGTGTGTGTGTGTGTGTGTGTGTGTGTGTGTGTGTGTGTGTGTGTGTGTGTGTGTGTGTGTGTGTGTGTGTGTGTGTGTGTGTGTGTGTTCTGTTCCACTATTAGATCTGTTACCTTTCTGTGCCAGTCCTCATCTCCTTAACTCTCTCTGTCGAATTCCACTATTTTCCTCTACTGCAAATACTTGTTATTATTTTACTTCCATGGAGAAGTATCATTCCATGCTTAACCCTCCGGTATCATTCGATTGGACTACGCAAATTAGTCATTCGAGACAAAAATGTCCACTGCAAAAGACTTTGATAAAAACATTATATTAAAAGGTTTTTTTCCCAACTTTTTTGAGTTCAATCTTTAAAGCAACTTCCGCCCTAATAGAAAATACCAAAAATGTAATCATTTTCAGGATTTTAACCCTTTAAATGCCATTTTGAAAACATGAAACCGCTTTTTTTTTTCATGATGAAAACAGAGAAAATTAGTTATTTTCCAAAAAATACATATCTGGGGACTGGCTCTTTTTTTTTATAACAGTCTTGGATATGTCAAAGATTAGCAACAACATTGATTTTGGTTGATTATTAGTTTTTGCACAGAATCAGATTAAACAAAAAAGTTGCACATTAGTCAATCGGGACAAAAATGTCCACTTCCAAAAACTGCTCTAAAATGACAACAGATTAATATTTTTAAAAACTTTTTGGGGTTAAATCTTTCATTCAACTTCAGTCCTGATCAAAAATACCAAATGTTAACTTATGTTCAGGATTTTAACCCTTTAACTGCCAGTTTGAAAACATGAATTTGCGCTTTCTATGAAAAACATGTACAAAAAGGCCGTTATTTTCCATATAATGAATGTTGGGGGGGTCGGCTTTTTTTTTTATCACAGTCTTGGATATGTCAAACATTAGCAACAACATTTATTCTGGTGGATTATTAGTTTTTGCACAGAATCAGATTCAACAAAAAACACACATTAGCCACTCGCGGACAAAAATGTCCCATCCACTCCCATTATAACCACATCTTTTGATCTCTCCGCCATACCGGTATAAAATCATGCATTTTGTAATGTCAGGGTTTTATATTGGAGGAAAATAGTTCAATTTGTCAATTTTACTGTATATGACCAGATGTGACATTTTACCATTGAATGACATGCTTGTCATTTCTTGGTTTCTTTTCCTGTTGTATTATGGGGCCCTGACAGCCATTGGAATACATGCATGCAACTAATATGATGTAGGTGTGTTGGTATGGATGTGGAAGAGTGGTATCAGCTGAGGAATGTGTGTGTGTGTGTGTGTGTGTGTGTGTGTGTGTGTGTGTGTGTGTGTGTGTGTGTGTGTGTGTGTGTGTGTGTGTGTGTGTGTGTGTGTGTGTGTGTGTGTGTGTGTGTGTGTGTGTGTGTGTGTGTGTGTGTGTGGATTTACAGTGTGTGTGTACAGAGACAACAATATACAGTAGATTTGGTTTACAGCAAGTCGGAGTTTTCGTCTCATATCTTTCTTTCTTTCTCTCTTTTTCTCTCACTCCCTCATTCCCAAACTCATACACACTCTTACATATTAAACCTCCTTATACCTTGTATGTGTGTGAGTGATTGTGTGTGAGAATGAGACAGGAGTAAGTGTGCTCTCATTAAGTTTTGTTTTTCATGTGCGCTGTTTCATGTGTCTTTGAGGTAAACAGATGTATGATCTTGACCCAGCTTGACCCGATGTTTTGAATTGTTTGGAACTTCAAAGTCCTTTGATAATGTCAAACAGACATACACAGCCATACATACACTCCTTGAAGTAAATAAAAACACCTGGCTGCAAAGCCAAGCTTCAAATATGTGTAGTTTGGCTGGCTGGTCATTTCATTCCTGTGATACGCAACAAGCAGTAAGATGAAGAGGAGCTTCTCTGAGAGACAAGAGGTCTCATGCAGCCCGTAACTTCAGCTGCAGGACTCATCCTCTGAAATAGAAACACCCTGAGAAGGAGAATCTGGTGTGGATCTGAACTGTGCTTGAAAGGAGTCAGCACAAAGATAAAACACTTTTTTGCCAAACATGAGAAGGAGAATCTGATGTGGAGTTTGTAGTGGAGTCTGATCCTTCTTCGTCCGACCCTTCCCCTGAAAGTGGAGAGGACACAAAGGATCCCATCCCGTAGCTGCACTACATGTCTCTGCACTATCCTATCCGGAGGATCGTGTCCATCATGGCAGTGGTTGGACATCAAAACATTTTCAAATCTGGTTTCCCTCTCAGGAGGAAACGCTGCAATACATTCCTGCTGCCAGAGGTTTGGTTTCAGGGCCCATGCGTTATGCCATCACGAGTGGCATGAATAAGAATTCATGACGTGGAATCCTTCTTTGATTTATTCTTTACCCCTGAGATCATCAGCAGTATTGTCGACATCACACACCTGCATGGGGGACGTTCGGTGGCAAACTGGAGGGATATTGATGCCACAGATGTTTGAGCAAACATTGGATAGGATAGTGCAGAGGAATGTAGCGCAGCTACGGGATGGGATCCTCTGTGTCCTCTCCACTTTCAGGGGAAGGGTCAGACGAAGAACGATCAGACTCCACCACAAACATCTGATAATTTCTCTAAGCATGGCTTCACGTGGCGGCGCAACGAATATTCTTGTTAATCCTGGGGTAATCTCTGGTGCTATCGTCCCCTTTTTGGTGTGATTGAGGAGGAGATCACTAAGCACTTTAGTGACCATCAGGCTTTTTCCATCCAAAAGGTTTTGTAGTCCTTCATACATCTCAACCTCATCACCATCGTGTTGTTCCTCAGCAGCTCCTCAACCTCCTCAGCAAAGGACCTCATTGATTCCTCTGTATCAACGTGGGATTCGGGGGAGAATTGTTCCTTCTTCTCTGCCCCCATCCGATAAATGAACTGTTTGGCAAACTGTTTGGCAAAAAAGTGTTTTATCTTTGTGCTGACTCCTTTCAAACACAGTTCAGGCAGATCCACACCAGATTCTCCTTCTCAGGGTGTTTCTGTTTCAGAGGATGAGTCCTGCAGCTGAAGTTACGGGCTGCATGAGACCTCTTGTCCAACAGAGAAGCTCCTCTTCATCTTACTGCTTGTTGCGTATCATCATTGATGAAGAGGAGCTTCTCGACCCCCCAACATTAATTATATGGAAAATAAGTGCCTTTTTGTTTTTCATAGAAAACGCAAATTCATGTTTTCAAACTGGCAGTTAAAGGGTTAAAATCCTGAACATAAGTTAACATTTGGTATTTTTGATCAGGACTGAAGTTGCTTGAAAGATTTAACCCCAAAAAGCTTTTAAAAATATTAATCTGTTGTCATTTTAGAGCAGTTTATGGAAGTGGACATTTTTGTCCCGGATGACTAATGTGTGACTTTTTTGTTCAATCTGATTTTGTGCAAAAAAATCAATTTTGCTGCTAATCTTTGACATATCCAAGACTGTTATAAAAAAAAAAGAGCCAGTCGCCAGATATGTATTTTTGGGAAAATAACTCATTTTCTCTGTTTTCATCATGAAAAAAAACAGCGGTTTCATGTATTCAAAATGGCATTTAAAGGGTTAAAATCCTGAAAATGATTATATTTTTGGTATTTTCTATTAGGGCGGAAGTTGCTTTGAAGATTGAACCCAAACAAAACCTTTTAATATAATGTTTTTATCAAAGTATTTTGCAGTGGACATTTTTGTCTCGAATGACTAATTTGCGTAGTCGATTTGTTACACAGTGAATTAAAGTCCGATTTGAAAAATTGAAATTGGAATTCCAAAATATATCGAGAAAATAGCCTTGTTACAAAAAATCAGGCCATTTGCATCAACACAACCAAAGTTATTGCAAAATGAAAAGTGAAAAATGACCCATATGGAGAAAAACGTCCACAGTGATACCGGACGGTTAATACCATTTGTTTTTCACTAACTGGTTCTCAACTGGTGGGTCGCGGACCCGTTTTGAGTGGGTAGCAGATGTGTTTTTTTTTTTTTTTAAAGTCTTTTATTTTGAAGGCCCGATTTTCTAACGCTGTGCATGCAGTATGCGTTGGACTAGAAGTACCGGAGACCATAAACGGTAGTGATCATCTTCTCAATAAAACATCTTTGCTGATGTTTTTCCGAGTCTTCTGGCCAATCAGAATCAAGATTGTTGCCAGAAGTCCCCACGGAGAATAACTTTGCGGTAGAACTATTCTTTATACATCCATGGAACAACTTCAGATCAAAATGAACACATAATGAAATATGACCCCCGGTTTGATGATTGACAGGTCACAGAACAATGGGAGCTATCTACCCTTATCCACAATTTAAAGTAATTCACACAGACTCTCTCCTCTTTACTCTCCTCTCTGTGTGAAGCAGCAAGTTCAGCTGTCAGAACCAAGTGAAAAACAAACAATGGCATAAAATATTATAAATATGTCGGGTAGTAATAGATGTATTTATTTTCTTCTCAGAGTGTACCAGAATGCAAAGTTTATATGTTAGTATTTCTAAAGATCAGACCCCCCTTCTGGGGTTGGGTTTTCAGCAAGTGTGCCTTTTTATGTTATACCAACACAGTCTCACTCCCTGATCGTCCAATAGCGACGCTTGGTCAGGGTTCTATGGCGTGCAGTTGTGACGCGCCGAGGCTCCTTCAGCTTCATAAACGGACGCAAAGAGCTTTCAACTGATTGCAATGTATTCCCATGGGCGGCGGTATTTGACACTCAGGGAAGCACCGCATCGGTCCATGTCGGTGGCAGTTAAAGGCAATGTGAGCGTCCATTCCCATTGGAGAAGTTTACACCCGGAAGTATAAGTATTCTCCTTACTGTCGATTGAATTTGCAGTGATATCTGCACTGCTCATCAACTCAAACACACCAGATTATCTTTGTTTATTACACGACATTGATTGGTTTAAATTGTGTACAATGCCTTTGCGTTTTTTCCCCTTCGATTTGGAGAAACAAATATTTTTTCGGAGTTTAGGATGGCTGAAGACACGAAACTACCCACAATCCTCAGCTATCGTTTGGGACGAGCCAGTCCGTTTTGCTCGACAAACCCCGTGATTACTCCTCAAGCTCTGTTATTGGTTGACCTCCGACTGTATTCCATATGAAAAAAACGTTTCGTAAATGATAAAATCATACTTTATTCAGCTAGTGCTTGCTTTACTCTTTGAAATTCATCATATAAATGCATTGTAGAAAATGGTTTGGCTGCATGAAAGATTACACATCTGGCTTAGTTCTTTATTTAACTACAGAGATTGGGCCTCAGAATAGATCAGAAACTATTCTTTTACCGTTCTGTTTTAATTTCACAATAAAGTTAACAATAACATTTTGTTTGATATTATTATTTTTTATTAACTAGACCGCTGGGTCATGTTAAGACCATCTTTTCTGTGTTGCTGTGGGTTTTTTCCATCGCTTTTGTTTAACAATATATGTGTGCACAACAAAATATATCCGTCGTAAACTAAACCGGAAACATCAGTATCTTATTGTGTTAACACTGTAAACTTGAGAGTTTTTTAACCCGCACCGCCCACTGGTTAAAGCACGTTATTACACGTTTAGAGTCATTGCAATGCAGGTACAGTAGATTGTGTTGCTTTGTAATGACTTTTTCTTAATGTCTTTAATTTTTTTAAGCACTTTGATTTACCTTGTGTTGAAAGGTGCTATATAAATAAACTTGCCTTGCCTTGCCTAGGGTCTGCTGCATGTTTTGTTGAATGTGTTATATTTGATGAACACATTTAAATATTAAGAGTACATACAAAATAAGGGGAAAGTAGAAGGCCAATGATAGAAATATAGAATAGAAAATATCAAGAAGATACTGTAAATTATATCTAGAATAAAACAGTTTAGTGCCGGAAATACAAATAAAT
Organism: Notothenia rossii; assembly: GCF_949606895.1. NCBI lineage: Eukaryota > Metazoa > Chordata > Actinopteri > Perciformes > Nototheniidae > Notothenia > Notothenia rossii. Next base: position 37,474,602 of record NC_136904.1, on the reverse strand, counting down.
TAATAGGAGGATGAACAAGACAGACAAACTAATTAGGCTTTATTAAAACATTAAATAATACTTTAGGTTAAGGTCTTCTTTTAAATACATGTAAGCAAAAAGCTTTGGGGGTATCTGCAGATAAATATTAAGCCTGAGGAAGTACTTAACGTTTAATATATTGCATGGTTTGTTTTGGGATTTGACAATCAACTTTCCTGCAATGTTAACTATGTTGAAGCACTTATTTAAACTGATATTATACATATTTATTATACTCTTATATACGGTGGCTGAGAGGTGCAATCGACAATTACAAGTGTGAAACACTTGAGACAAATTTACATTTTATAAAAAAAAATTACATTAGCAAAACCCTTTTACCAAAGAAAAAATGATTTAACATTCATTTGACGTGCAAGTGATTGACACAAACTTAAGTTTGTTTTGGCGGATAGAACATTATTTTCCTGCTTATCTCAGTTGGTGTCCATTAGAGTCCCTTTCCGAGGTGAGAGCCACAGCCTTTTTTTAGTTAGCACAGATGAAAAGCAGCCCTGATACATGAATAGAAGTTGAAATGTAAAAACGGTCTGGGTGATTACAGTGCTTCTTAGGACAAAAGGGGATTTGCATCCGGCATTGTAATGAGTCTCATCAACAGAAAAGGCGCAGCATGGGGCACGAGACAAAGTAGAAATCACAGTTTAGAGCCAGAGACAGATCCAATTCCCTTACCCTGTGTAATTACTGCGGATCAGCCTTTATCAGTAGCAGACATCAACCCTCGGATCTCAGCAAAAATTAGCAAATAAATGTTCAAGGGAAGCGAGAAGAGGGCGGAGAGTGCACATCTTAAAAAAACACCAGCTAATGTTGAATGAAGGATTATCAGGTGTACGTCAAATATCATGCTTCAAACAGAACTGATAGGTAAGCCCTGAGAATTAAAGGCAGGCTGGCTAGTATGGAGGCCCTTATCTTGTTTCACATGGGTTTTCTCAGAAGGACTGCTTTGATTGTAAGCTAAGGGTTGTCTATGTTTTTGTTGTTAATGAGATACAGCAGATCAAAGGATCATATGAAGGAGATATTCAAATTCACCAACTTCTGACAGTTTCTTGATAATATTCCTTTTTGCACACACATTTAAAATTGGCTGGGTCAATATCACTATAAAGTAACGTTGGTGTCCCCATCAGAATCACTCAGTTATCATGAAAATGTAGCAGAATAATGAAACTCTGAGGTCTTATTATAAAAGGCCAAACACTTACACACATATCAGTACAATGATGAGTCTCTTGATATGTGTTTCTTTCATTTTATACCTTATTTTTTCATTGGATGTATGTGGTTTTGGCATGTCCAACACACTACTACTGCTAACTACAGTGTGTGTAATAAGTTGTTAAATGATACTACATTTAGCTTTTATTGTCCACAACGAGTTATTTGATAAAAGAAGTCATTTTGATCATGTATATTCTATTTTTATAATAATATTGAACATTTTTAAATTGTTCCCTGTCTGACATTTGCTGTCCACCCTGTCATTAAGGGGTAACTGCCCCATAAAAAACTCCTCTGATGTTTAGTGAAATGTCAATTAATATAAAAACCTTTCAGAAATTCGAACTATATTTGTTAAACAGTACACAGTCACCTTGCTAACTGAATCATGTTGCTAACTGAAGGTCCACCATGTGCTCATTAAATGCTAATATTAGCCAAACATGTCCACCCTGTCAGCAAGCCTTCCATAAATAATATAAAATGTACTTTTTCAGAAAGCTATAGTCTTTAAACATTTTATAATCACTATGTAATTACAATGTATTTACTCTTTGAATTTTATCCATGACAGGGTGGATACATTTTGCTGTTTGCATGTACTTGCAGTTAATTTATAAAAAGTGTGGGTGCTTAACCAACATTCATTTCTAACAGCATAACGTATATTTAATACAATGAATATGAAGTTTAATGGAAAATCTCAGATTTTTTCTGGAAATGGCGAAGTCTCAAATGCACCGTATGGTGATATTGACCCAACTATTTATACCCACCAAAAGGGATCAAATATGCTACATACAGAAGCACAATATAATACCGAAACCTGTCATTTGTTGGGCTGTGTGGTTGGCTTCCATCAACCACTTCCATTTGAGTGAATTGGCTGCTGTGTGACCCCTAGATTCCAGCGGGTCAGTCTGCGCCGCGTTACGGCTGTGCCGCGGCGTTCGCAAAGATCGCGGCCACTCTAGTCAATGGGTGCTATTCCACCAGACGCGCCACGTTACGGCTCAGAAGCGTCCCAGAAGCATCTCGCCGCTGGGCTCCGCTGGGCTCCGCTGGGCTCCGCTCGAAATAGGATTCAAGTCTATTGTTCGATGCGATGCGAGGCGATGCGAGGCGATGCGAGGCGTTGCAGAGGCGGCGGGCAGGAAGAGGACCGGTGACGGCATCCGGCCCATCCCCCAAATAAACTAATTTGCAGACCCTATCCCTCTGTAGTCTTTCAAGTAGGAGGAGAAATGCCAGCATTCTCCTCCGGTTTACAGGCACTGTGTCAATTATATATATAGAATAATTATGGTGATGAATGCATTTTTTTACCACTAAAATAAAGCAACACATCTTTGATTCATGTCGTTTATAACTGGAATATTACAAGTATTATTAACTTTGTCTGTACAAAGTAGCCTGTCCAGGAAATATGCACAAATCAACAAAAACTGCGAGCCGACGTAACGCGACCAGACGGACCTGGTGGAATCGAGGGGTAAGGCCACTGGCAGCAGGGGTACAGTGAAGAGTAGGGGAGTGGCCATGGTTTTTAAATAAAAATGAAAAGCCTTCACAAAGCACAGAATCAACATATGGTTGCTCAGTCTCGCTAATCACTATTCTCTCCAAAGCATACAAAACCACAGGGCATGAGAGCATTTCACAGCAGTCAAACAAATGCATTAATGAATATTACATTATATAATAATAATAATAATAATAATGCATTTTATTTATATAGCGCTTTTCACGACTCAAAGACGCTTTACAATATGAGGGAGGGTAGACAAACAAGGACAGGCAAACAAGTAAGTATAGTAAAATAAATAAAAAGGCAGTCAAGAGGAAATTGATTGAGAGGAGGGGGGCTTATGGGTAGGCAGAGTTGAAAAGATGTGTTTTGAGGCGGGACTGAAAGACTGTGAGGGACTCAGAGTCACGGAGATCTTGGGGGAGGGAATTCCAGAGCCTAGGAGCTGCCACTGAGAAGGCTCTGTCCCCAAAGCTGCAGAGTGTGGGTGTGGAAATGGATAGGAGTCCGGCTGCGGTGGATCTGAGGGACCGTGGGGGTTGATAAGGAGTGAGAAGGTTTGTGAGATAAGGGGGGGCCAAATGGTGGAGTGCTTTGTAGGTGAGGACCATCATTTTGTAATTGATGCGATGGGAGACAGGAAGCCAGTGGAGCTCTTTGAGGACTGGGCTGATGTGATGCCATGATTTGGTATGTGTGAGGAGACGTGCAGCTGCATTTTGAACCCGTTGGAGTCTGTTGAGGGATGTAGTGCTGATGCCGTAAAGAAGTGAGTTGCAGTAGTCAAGGCGGGAGGAAATGAAGGCATGGATTAGTCGTTCGGCTGCGGGGCGGGTGAGAGAGGGTAGGATTTTTGCAATATTGCGGAGGTGGAAAAATGAGGTTTTGACTGTTTGGCGGATGTGAGGTTCGAGGGAGAGGGTGGGGTCAAAGATTACGCCAAGGTTGCGTGCCTGATTGGAGGGGGAAACAATGGTGCCATCGATGGTGAGTGTTATGTTAGTGACCTTGCTGAGGGTGGATTTGGAGCCAATTAGAAGGAGTTCTGTTTTGTTGCTGTTCAGTTTGAGGAGGTTATGTTGCATCCAAGTTTTAATAGCTGTCAGACAGGAATCGATGTGGGTAAGGGGTGGGTTATGGAGGGATTTGGTGCTGAGGTAGATCTGAGTGTCATCAGCATAGCAGTGGAAGTCCAGGTTGAAGTGGCGGAGTATCTGACCGAGGGGCAGGATGTAAATGATGAAGAGGAGGGGTCCAAGTACTGATCCTTGAGGAACACCTTGGGTGACTGAAGCTGTGGCAAAGGAGTGGTTGGGGAGGGAGATGAAGTGGGATCGTTCAGTGAGGTAGGACTGGAGCCATCTGAGTGCAATACCTTCAATACCAATGTCCCTGAGTCGGGTGAGCAGGATGTTGTGGCTCACGGTATCGAAGGCTGCACTCAGGTCGAGGAGGATGAGAATATTGAGGGAACCAGTGTCAGCAGAGGTGAGGAGGTCATTGAGGACTTTGACGAGTGCAGTTTCTGTACTGTGGTGAGGACGAAATCCAGACTGAAGGGGTTCATAAAGCTGGTTGGTTTGGAGATGGCAGTGAATTTGATTGGCTACAATGCGTTCAATAGTTTTTGAGAGGAATGGTAGGTTGGAGATGGGGCGGTAATTAGTGAGGGAGGAGGGATCAAGACCAGGTTTTTTGAGGATTGGAGTAACGGCAGCAGTTTTGAAGGCAGAGGGGACGGTTCCATGGGACAGCGAGGAGTTGAAAAGGTTAGCAAGATAGGGGCAGAGGACGGGGAGGCAGGACTTCAGGAGAGGAGTGGGTAGAGGGTCAAGGGAGCAGGTTGTGGGATTTGAGGAACCGATCAGATGGAGTATTTCAATTGGGGTAACGAGGTTGAACTGGGAAAGGCGGCGCTGGGGAGGAGGAGTCAGGAGGTCAAGGGAGATGGGGGGAGAAATGTTAGCGGTGGAGGTTGGGGGAGATGCTTGTATATCAGATGGAGCTGAGATGGTGTGGTTAATGGCGTTAATTTTGTCTGCGAAAAACTGGAGGAATGAGCTGCAAGTAGCGGAAGTAGAAGTAGGGAGGTTATCAGCTCGAGGTTTGAAGAGCTTGTTAACTGTGGAGAAGAGGGTCCTGGGGTTACGGGAGGGGTCAGTGAAGATGTTGGAGAGGTAGGCAGATTTAGCGGCAATAAGAGCATCTCTGTATGCATTGAGATGGAGTTTTTAGCTTATGTAATGGACTGTGAGGGATGATTTCTTTGAAAGACGTTCAAGTTGGCGGCCTCGCTGCTTCATTTTACGCAGTGCGGGTGTGAACCAGGGTGAGGAGGTCTTGAAAGTAACAGTTTTATTTTTGAGGGGGGCTAAAGTGTTGAGGGAGGTGAGTAGGGTGGAGTTGAGGTGGTTGAGCAGATCGTCAGGTGAGCTGAGGGTTGCGACCAGGGGGAGATTAGACGATAGCAGTTCAGAGAGATGGTTATGGTCAATGGAATGTAGATTACGGAAGGTGATGTTTCTGGGTGGGCAGGGGTTTCGGGTGGGGGGGGCAATGTTGAATTGTATGAGTTTGTGGTCGGAGAGGGGAAATGGGCAAGGGTGGAGGTCAATCACTGGGAGGTTGGTAGAGCAGACGAGATCAAGAATGTGTCCTTTCTCATGGGTGGGGAAGGTGACATGTTGGGTGATAGAGAAATTGTCCAGTAGGGTTGTGAATTCGGATGCCAGCTTGCAGGTGGGTGAGTCAATGTGAATGTTGAGGTCACCAAGTAGTAACAGACGTTGAGAGAGGGATGAGGCAAGTGTGAGGAACTCAGTGAAATCGGAGAGGAAGGAGGGATGAGGTTTAGGAGGCCGGTAGATGAGGATGACTGTCAGTGAGGGAGGGGCTTTGAAGGCAATGAATTCAAAGGATGATACTGAGGGGAGGGTTAGTTCTGTGATCTGGATGTTCTGATTGTGGATTACAGCAAGGCCGCCACCACGGCGGGAGGGGCGGGGTTTAGTGATGTATTTAAAGCCAGGGGGGGATGTTTGGTTGAGGGAGAAGAAGTCATCGGGCTGTTGCCAGGTTTCGGTGAGCAGAAGGAAATCAAGGGATTTTTCCAAGATTAGTTCATGGAGGATGAGGGCTTTCTTGTTGAGTGATCGGATGTTAAGGAGGGCAATATTAGTTGAGTGGGAGGGGCGTGGTATGGTCACAGGCTGAAGAGGTGAGAGGTTGTCCAGGTTGACAGTGCAGGGAGGAATGTGAGATGGGGGGGAGGAGCGGAGAGGAGGTGGAAGGAAGTGTGTTATTATCAGTTTTTGGTGGTTGAGGGCGGTGGAATCCACTCCAGGTATTTGAGCCAGCTCTGAGCAGAGGGCAGTGGAATCCACTCCAGGTATTTGGGCCAGCTCTGAGCAGAGGGCAGTGGAATCCACTCCAGGTATTTGGGCCAGCTCTGAGCAAAGGGCAGTGGAATCCACTCCAGGTATTTGGGCCAGCTCTGAGCAGGGGGCAGTGGGATCCACTCCAGGTATTTGGGCCAGCTCTGAGCAGAGGGCGGTGGAATCCACTCCAGGTATTTGGGCCAGCTCTGAGCAGAGGGCAGTGGGATCCACTCCAGGAATTTGGACCAGCTCTGAGAAGAGGGCAGTGGAATCCACTCCAGGTTTTTTGTACAGCTGGGATTGTAACGGACCAGTGGTGGGTGTATAATATGGAGTAATAAGTGCGCTCAGATGACATGACAGTTGTGGGACATGGCGGTTAGTCGACCAGATAGATGTTATGGACAGGGGTGCACATAACTGGTACGCAGGTACGCATGAGCGGCAACAATCCGAACTGCGTACCGTCTCTTGTGTCACAAAGCGCATTTGCGTACCGACGTACTTGTGAAGCTTTTCCAGAAGGCGGTTAGATCACCGGACGACAGAGTCGGTCTCCGTGTGCACAGACAGAGCTGCTGTTAACGTTGGTCTGTACAACGGAATTGTGCCAAAACTACGCCAACCGGCTGTGGAGGGAGACTCCCCCCCTTCACTGGAGAACTGCGCTAAAACAGCTGATCACAACGGTCACACTCTGTGGTCACAGAGTACTAGCCCCCCCCCCCCCCCCCCCCCCCCCCCCCCGTCGACGTTCGTGATACAGAGGGCTTCATCAAATAACTTTGAGTGGAGCCAGAAGTTGGAGTACCAAACACTGACTCCAGGTACTCATCTGAGTACCTCACTGAGAAAGTTATGTGCACCCCTGGTTATGGATGATTTTCCGGACGGGGAGACAGAGTATCGTAACATCGTAGTGCCGCGGTAGGATGCTAGCGTTAGCACAGCGCTGGCTATGGTTGTAGACCAGCGGCGCTGAAAGTGGAGCTGTTGGCAGCCGTCAGACAGGATGAGAGGTCAGTTGCAGGCTGTCCTTTACAGCAGATGGGGGGACCGGCAGGAAGAAGAACCAGAGTCAGGGCCCACGGGGAGGGGCAGGACGAAGAATGGGGCTGGTTATTTGATGGATGGAGCAGCGTTAGCAGGTAGGTGTAGCAGGATAGAGAACCAAGCGTCCGTCAAAAATGGCAATCGGGTGTAACAAATATGTCCAGATCAGAACAAAAAAAAAACAGAATAGTTAGCAATCTATAGCAGTAGAAAGTGGTCAGAAACTCTTAGATTAACACAAAGAAAGACGAGATTTTCGGACAGAGAAGCGGCGAACAGTCAGCGCCAGCGTCCTCTCACGCCGAAGAAAAAAAGTGTATACTTCCAGGGGTTGTTCTGGATGTTACAGGAAGACACATATCTGATGACGAATGGAAAGGTGTCCTTGGCTAACGTGGGATGAATCTTTTGAAAAGTAAAAGTAACATACTGAGCATGTTCTGTAAACGCAGGTGATCTACGATTTCCTACATCTTGGGTGGTTTTCTCGTATAACTTTGGGACCGTTCAAAGGCTACATGTTGTAAAGGGAATGTAACATAGCTGCAATACCCTCCTTACATATCATTGTACTTATTACTATTAGTCTTCCATTCATGAAGTAGGTTTCTAGCTTTTATTTTTGCATGATTGACAAGTATTACATCTCAGACATGTTTATTTGCCATACATCTGAATGAGAGCTTTGCACTTACACCTTCAGACAGAACACACACCACTTCATAAAAATCTCTAACTTCCAAAGCAATATCATTTTAATATCATGCTCACCTCACCTTTTCGTTTCTGCCAATTCCCTTCACGGGCATATTTGCTTTGATGGAGAGCAAAATGCATAAGATTGGGGACAGCGGGGCTCAAAATATACAGCCTGGAAGTGGGGATGTGAAAGGAAGAGAATAAAAAGTAGGCTATAAAGTGTTTTAGAGAGGCAGTAGTACCTGCAGTGTTTGGAAAGGTACTTTTAACCTGTTAACCCCTGAGCCTGTTTTTCAGGTCTCAGGCTCAAAAATGACATTCCCAGAACAAATGACCATAACTTCACTTCTAAAAGGGGTCAATTAATAATCTTTTTTCCCAAAGCAATGATAAACTTGTGAGTTGGATGTAGAAAAGTCAGAATCAATATAGATGTTTTTTTTTTTTAATTAAATTCAGATTGAACATGGTAAACAAATGTAAATTATAGTGTCCGTCCAAAGAAATAACATTACTTATAGTGAAAAGCACCCTTGAATGATGGGATAGTAGACTAAAAGCTTTAGGAATCCAAACTATAACATATGTACCCTGTATCAAGATTGATGCAAAACAAGTGATATTTGACCTTTTTAGAGAGATTTAGAAAAAGAAACCCACTTCTGGGATCGTTTGTGTGCATTTTCCATCTCTGGCCCCCCTCGGTCGATTTTGATGATTGGCACCTTTTTAACTGTTAGAGCCAATAGAATCGAGGGGAAGTTCCTAAAATCCATCTAAATATTATCCATTGGTGAATGAGTGATGTGTGATGTTGATTTGTGTTTGTTGTTCTCGCGTCCAGGGAGGAAGTTAAAATAAGAGAGGATGTAGTCTCGGAAAAGGTTCAACAACAGCTGTGGTCTGGGCGGTCGTGGGGAAGAGAGAACGAGATCATGTTGTTTCTCAATGTATATCTGATGCATGGCTCCTCCTCTCAATGGCAGCTGTGACGAAGGGGGTCCGCCATCCGCATTCTTCTGTGTCCGATATCACGTAAATCAGAGGATTTAGACGTAGTGTGTTCATTGTATAACTCCACACACCTTTTCTCCTCATACACTCATTCATGACTTTTTATTTAATGCATTTTAACGGCTGTAATCATTGTTAACGTAAAACCGGAAGTGACGTCACTATTGACAATGTTGACGCCTTTCAATAAAGCTTTTCAAAATAAACTGTACATTCCTTTAGCAAAAACGTTAGCCACGAGCCAATGCTAACCGGAAATGTTTTCAGAATAAAACAGTTTTAAGCTTACTCTATGTTTAAACTAAGTTACCTCATTCAATATTGATTTTAATTTCTTACTGTAGCCAGAATGTACAAAACAGGAAGCTGGGTTGTAGCTCTAATAGCATTTAATATGATATCTCAGTTTTTGACAAAAATGGAAGGATGGATTATCAATAATCATTTCAAAGTGACACAGACACATTGGATCAACCTATGGATTAACCTTCAGCAGCGTTTTTATCGTTTTAATGCCATTGAACAAAACTTTTGATCAGAAAATCAACAAAGGTAAGACTATTTTCCGTACTTGCTCCGTAAAGCTATGTCGTGTGATGTCTGGGTTTGCTTCCCCTGCTGCGAGTTTTGATCGCTCAGTGATGATACTTATATTTCTAGAATCTGTGGAATCTCAGATTGCTAGCTGATATTTTGTTTGTGCAGATCCGATAAGTAATAAATAGGGATGCACCGAATATTCGGCCGCCGAAAATTATCGGCCGAAAATGGTTAAAAAGGCTCTTTCGGCTTTTGGCCGAAAGGGTTTTAGCACCGAAAAAATATCACCGAATGTCAGGGAACAGGGTTACGTTGGTAAACTAACGTGTTGTTGTGATGACGTAATCAAAAGGCGGCGACAAGCACGGCGCGGGACCATGCTCGCGGCTGGCTCACAGCCAACATGTCTGGCGCTTGGAGATATTTAAAAATATCAGAGAAAGAGGCGCGGATTGCGATTTGTAAAACGTGTTCAGCTGACATTTCTCGAGGGGGTGTAACTGCAAAGACTTTCACCACTTCGGGATTACTCCACCACTTGAAATCAAAACACCCGGATAAATATGCGGACTATGATCAAATCACAAGCACTGACAGCGGGAGACTGTTCAGCGCTGCCTCTCATGTGCTTGATGAGAAGAGGAACAGACTTTCTGGCTGATAAAGCAGAGAAGCTACTGTTCATTAAAAATAACCTCCCACTTTTCCTTAATAAGTAGACAAGGCTGGCTTATCATAAGCTTATCTAGTTCTACATGTCTACTCTATACCCACTTTCCTGAACAATTTTCATTGTGAGTTATAATTCACCATCTCAGGTTATCATTAGGGGGAAATGACAGCAGCACAGTGTTCAATATATTGTACTTTCAGTATCTAAATGATACAATGTTGTTTACATTGCTCATGAGGACAGACCACCTTATTTGCAGATTCTTGAAATTGTAATTTAATTTGTAATTGATTGTGGATTTTGTATCCAGTTTTCACTTTATGTATCTTTATACAATGTTTACTACTTTGCTTATGAAATTGAATTGTAATTTCATTTGTAAATAGTTACATTCATGTGGATTTATCCAGTTTGCACATTTGTATGCATGCACTTATAGGTGCATTTGTTGTTGTTGAAGGCCTGGCTGTTACAGTCTTTATTTACACTATTTTGTTGTAGGCCTACTGGCCTAGATGTTTATGCAGTTTTAAAGCACCTTGGCTTTGTTCTGAATGCACTTTGTTGTAGTTATCCTACAGAGAAAAGAAAATGCACTTGACTTGGAATTAATGTACTGTATGCATTCAAAAGTGCTGAATAAATGTTTTATGGACCCATAATAGTGATTATTATTTAAGTTAAGTTTTGCCATAATCATGTCTTTTTCCATAATCAGGTAGCTGAACAACATTGGTAAAAAATGTATACATTATATATATATATATATATTTCTATTAATCATTTTCGGCCTTTCGGCTTTCGGTTTTCGGCCAACTGTTTCCTATTTTCGGTATCGGTTTCGGCCAAGAATTTCCCATTCGGTGCACCCCTAGTAATAAAGTATTTCTACCGTGAGTTCTGTGCTAAGTGTGTTAGCATTATTTCGCTCAGGGCTCATATAGACACTTCTTGTGAGACTTGTGTTTTGTTTCGGTAAAAATGGTTCGTATCGTCAGTTAGCTGAGTTCCTTCCCGTTAAGTGGGTATGAGAAATTAATGGGTTTTTAAATGTTAAGAAGCCCTGAGACACAGTTTTGTGAAAAAAACGTAGAGATTTGCATGAGAGCGATTACGTGACAATGATTGCAGTTTAACTACAGCAAAGCTACCCTGGGGAGAAATGTGCAAAATGTGCTTGCTTGTTCACAACTCATAAATTAACAAAAAAAGGTATATTCATAGGAAGGGGCAAGACAATAAGTTTTAAGATGTTATAATTTTTGTAAGTGGTGGCTGCTTTACTAAATACATTTTCTGGCTCGGCATGCCTTGCGTCCAACCTGATCTCACCAGAATGCGTGACTCCACCAAGACTCCTTAGCACCACGTTGCGTGGTGGAGTCACAAACTTTATTACATTTACGTGTCGGCACCACGCAAACAACCCCTATGTAAAGTGAATGAGGCTTCTTTGTCGTGGTGCACACACAACTACAACTACACAACTACAACGTCCCGCAGTGAACTTTTATTCTATAAAACGTTTTTAAAATCTACTTTATAGCTTTTAGTAACTCACGGGAGGCTTCTTTTATTTTATTTGTATTCATAATTATTTGTATTTTTCGTCAGAATGTAAAAATTACATTAGTTACGAATTTTTGTTCTCCAAAAATAGTGCATTGTGTGTAATACAACTGTGATTTTTATTAAATTAGTTAGTTTTTAAGGAAGGCCAGAGCTTCACCTGTGTCAAATAGATTGTTCCCTTTAGTTAACGTTATTTAAAAGATAATGATCATGTCCCCTTTATTGTATTACGAGCGTCCATTCCCATTGGATCACGGATAATTTTACACCCGGAAGTAATGCTCCTTACTGTCGATTGATTTTACAGTGATATCTGCACTAGTCATCAACTCAAAAACACCAGATTATCCTTGTTAATTACACAACATTGATTGGTTTGAATTGTGTACAATGCTTTCGAATGCTTCGATTCGGAGAAACAAATATTTTCATACATTTATTTGAGTTACTTTACAGATTCTGATTAATGATGTGAAATATAAACAACCCTTAAATCTGACTTTAGTTACACCTGAGTAAAAGTCAGTGAAGGTGATTGTCAAGTGCCAACAATCAGGCGAGATATTTGATAGTTGGTGCTTGAGAAGACTAAATATTTATCTGCAGATCCGTGTAAAGCATATTCATTACTCGTTATTCTGTAATCGTTCATTAAAGACTGTATATAATTGCTATTTTGCACATCCCCTTCAAGGTTTATTGACATATCATATACACAACTACGGTGTAGTTATGCAATGAATGAAAAACTTGGGTCACAGGTTCCTCAACAGTGCATTACAAGACATCTATCAATATGTGTGTATACCTCCACCATTAGACTGTCAAATTCTGCACATTTCTTATACTATCTACATACATAAGAGTATAATTAATGTGTATACTATCAGTTAAAATAAGTGCTTCAACATAGTTAACATTGCAGGAAAGTTGATTGTCAAGTTCCAAAACAATCCATGCAATATATTACTTCCACCATTAAACTGTCATATTCTGCACAAGTATTATTCTATCTACATACATCTTATAAGAGTATAATAAATATGTATAATATCGGTTAAAATAAGTGCTTCAACATAGTTAACTTTGCAGGAAAGTTGATTGTCAAGTTCCAAAACAAACCATGCAATACATTAGACTTTGTCAGGCTTAATATTTATCTGTAGATAGATACCCCCAAAGCTTTTTTTCTTATTTAAAAGAAGACCTTAACCTAAAGTATTTTTTGATGTTTAAATAAAGCCTTATTAGTTAGCATATCCTCCTATCAGGCACTAAACTGTTTTATTGTAGAGATAATTTACAGTATCTTCTTGATATTTTCTATTCTATATTTATATCATTGACCTTCTACTTTCCCACTATTTTGTATGTACTCTTAATATTTAAATGTTTTTTTATAATCAAATATAACACATTCAAAAGTGCTTTACAAAAATGAAAGACATTAAGAAAAAGGCATTTTAAAAAAGTCATTAAAAAGCAACACAATCTTCCTGCATTGCAATTACTCTAAACTTCTAATAACGTGCTTTAACCAGTAGGAGGTGCGGGTTAAAAAGCTGTCAAGTTTACAGTGTTAACTAAATAAAATATACTGCTGTTTCCGGTTTAGTTTACGACGGATATATTTTGTTATTGTTTTGATATTTTTTTAACACAAAAGCGATGGAAAAAACCCACAGCAACACAGACAAGATGGTCTTAACATGACCCAGTGGTCTAGTAGTTAATAAAAAACAATAATATCAAAACAAATTATTACTCCTAACTTTATTGTGAAATTAAAACAGAACGGTAAAATAATAGTTTCCGGTCTATTCTGAGCCCGATCTCTGCAGATAAATAAAAATAAAGAACTACAACAGATGTGTAATATGTAATGCAGCCAAACCATTAATTACAATGCATTCATGTGATGACTTTCAAAGAGTAAAGCAAGCACTGCTGAATACAGTATGATTTTCTCTTTTACGAAACATTTTTTTTTCATATGGAATGCAGTTGTAGGTCAACCAATCACAGAGCTTGAGGACTGATCATGGGGTTGGTCAAGCTCAGCACATGGTGTAGTCCCAAACGATAGCTGAGGATTCTGGGTAGTGTAGTGTCTTCTGCCATCCAAAAACTCCGCAAAAATATTTGTTACTCCGAATCGAAGGGGAAAAATACAAAAGCATTGTACACAATTCAAACCAATCAATGTTGTGTAATTAACAAGGATAATTTGTTTTTTTTGAGAAACTAATTTAATAAAAATCACAGTTGTATTACACACAATGCACTGTTTTTTGAGAACAAAAATTCCTAACTAATGTCATTTTTACATTCTAACGAAAAATAAAAATTATTATGAATACAAATAAAATAAAAGAAGCCTCCCGTGAGTTACTCCAAGCTATAAAGTCGATTTTAAAAATGATTTATTGAATAAAAGTTCACTGCGGGATGTTGTAGAAATGTGTGTGTGCACAAAGGAGCCTCATTCACTTTACATTGGGGTTGTTTGCGTGGTGCCGACACGTAAATGTAACAAAGTTTGTGACTCCACCACACAATGTGGTGTTAAGGAGTCGTGGTGGAGTCACGCATTCTGGTGAGATCAGGTTGCTTACGTCGGATGATTAAGCAGATTTTTGTAGTGTCCTAACGGTGGTTCTATTTTGTCCCTACTGACCGCCAGAGGCGGTGCTTTAGCACTGGATATGTCCATCGCGCATGCGCAGCTCGAGTACAAATAACAACAAAGTCACCTGTGACCCACGTGACACCGGCTATATCTGCCGGTGTCTTCAGAGGATCTGTTCCTTTTCATCAGTGTGCGAGAGTACCGTGGCTGCATTCTTGCAGCCTACAGCGTTCGGTTGTAACGTTTGATCTAAGGTTTTTTTCTGCAAACAGCTGGCTGCGTGCAGCTTCATGATTGATCCAGTCGGAGCCGTGGGCTTACTCGTTCTACAGGAGCTGTGGCCGGCAGCACAGAAACTTTGATCGGACAGGTTGGTGTCGGCTTGGTCGGTGTATGGCAGCGTTTCCGCTCCCTCTCCCAGCTAAGTTGTCATGATTACTGTCTTGTTTGCTATTTGGCTTGAACTTTTTGGTGACGGCAGCGTTTTCGCTCCCTCTCCCAGGAGTTGCCCTTCTTGTGCTCTTTTGTACCTTTGCAAACCGTGGAGTTGTGCCAAGCTATCATTAGCATTTTTGAGTTTCCAGCTTTAGCTGCGTCTCTCGTTCAATTGAGTTAGCAGTAGCACGGCTCAGCCTAACTATATCGTTGTATGTACTGCTCCTAGCACTGGGATGGGTTAGATGCAGAGAACATCTTCACTCTGTGTGCCGTGTGCTCTGCATGTGTGGCCATTAAAGAGGGATTCATCCCTCCCTATATTATATTATCGCTAGTGTGCAGCTGTTGGCTGACACTTTTAAGCACTGCCCACGGTTACGTTTGTAACTACTGTTATATGCGTGCTGTGCTTTAGAAGCGAATTATCTGGTCTTAACATTTGTGTTATTTGACTTGGTCTCGCTTGATTGTTAGCAGCAGCCGCTTGGCTATCATCCTGCATGTACTGTTAAGCTTAATTATTTAACTCAGCTGGTGAAGGTAGTGCTCTAACTCCCGCTCCCGGTAGATTATTGTTTTGATTGTTAGCAGCAGCCGATTGGCTAACATCTTGCATGTTCTGTTAAGCTTCTTTATTTTAACTTAACCAGTGAAGGAAGTGCTCTCGCTCCCACTCCCTCTGCTGGTAACGTGGGTGTAGGACATTTACATCCCTCTCTGTGTTCGGCGAGTAGGAGCTTTGCTCTACTCTTTCCGTTCAGCAGAAGGTCTGGCCGTATTTAGACGACTGGCTGGTCTGCGCACCATCCCGGTCTCAAGTGGCCCAGGATACGGCGCGCCTAACAGTGAGCACCGGGAAGAGTTGCCTGGACCCTTCCCAACAGGTCACTTACCTGGGGATGGTCCTAGACTCGGTCGCCATGAGGGCCTACCTGACACCTTGTCGCGTGGACGACATTTCCTACCTTCTTCCCATCTTCAGGCCGGGCAAGATGGTGCCTGATATTCAGTTCCTCCTGCCCTTGAAGGGCAGACGGCTGAAAAAATGTGAGAAACCTCAGGGAGAGCAACAGAGGAGGGATTCCTCTCCCAGGACGGACAGACGTGCAATAGATGCCGTGTGTAAATCGAAGAGATAATACATTTTACAGCATAGATAGTCCAAATGTTAGGAAATGCATGTGTCTGTAATAAGAAGATGAATCTACGAAGATGTCAACTACAATCCTGTGGGAGCCTTCAGGGAGGCAGCATGACGAGACCCAGGCAGGACCGCAGTGACAGGTTTAGCCACGACCCGAAGTCCACGACTTAATCCAGAACTCAGGATAGAGGATCCAGGACACAGGACCACAGCAAGAAGATCAGCCTCGACTCCGGATCCCGGCGTAGATATAGACACAAAACAAGAAAAAAATGTAACAAGTTAATCGGAACAAGAGAAAACACCGACACAGACAGACAGACGGAAGAACAAGCACTCCCTTAGAATAGGTTGAGGGCAAAGGGTATCAAATACGAGAGTAAGAAACATAGGTGGAGAAGCACACTCAGGGAACAAGGTCCCCACTGGAGCCTTAGTTGGAAATTGATGAGAGATAGGGAGGTACGCTGTGTCTACGAATCGTAACACTCTCCGGCCTGTCTAAGCCACTCTACAAACCGTTTCCCTCTAATAAAACCTTGAGAGGTTAGAGAGGGTAAAGGTCTTGGATAAAAGTTATTCTTGATAAGAGAAGCCTAGAAGGCCAGAGAGAAAAAGTAAGTTTTAAGTGTTGATTTAAAAACCCCCAGGGTCTGGGCCGACCTCACATGGAGGGGCAAAATGTTCCAGAGCCTGGGGCCCGCTGCTGCGAATGCTCGGTACCCTCGGGTTTTGAGCCTGGTCTTAGGCACTATCAGCAGCAGCTGATCAGCCGACCTTAAGGCTCTGCGTGGGGTGTAGCGATGGAGGAGTTTGGATACATAGGCCGGAGCCAGCCCATTTAGGGCTTTGAAAACAAATAAAAGGATTTTAAAATCTATTCTCAACCGAACTGGAAGTCAGTGCAATGAGGCCAGAATTGGGGTGATGTGGTCATGCTCTTTATGGCCAGTTAGAAGACGTGCAGCTGGTCCATACCCACATACAGAGCATTGCAGTAATCCAGTCTTGAGGTAACAAAGGCGTTAATAAACCTTTCTAGGTCTTTAAAAGATAAAAACGACGAACGAAAAGCAGGTCTTGACTACGGTGCTGACCTGCTTATCAAATTTAAAAGCGCTATTGAAGGTCACTCCAAGGGTCATGAAAGAGGGGAGTATGTTTTTACTGAGGGAGCCCAGAATATCAACCGGAGAGACTGGAGGTCGGGGTCCAAAAAAGATGACCTCGGTCTTGCTCTCGTTGAGGGTGAGGAAGTTTTGGCTCAGCCAGGATTTAATCTCTGTTAAGCAGTCCATCAACTGCTGTAGTGAGTTGGCATTTTGATCTGTACATCATCAGCATAACAATGGAAGGGGATATTGTGTTTTGTGAGAATTGAGCCTCGGGGCAGTATGTACAGTAGAAAAAGGATGGGGCCCAGAATCAAGCCTTTGGTAACCCCACAGGTAAGAGGGGCTTTGGCAGAGGAGAAGGCACCCAACTGCACTGAGAGGCTACGGTCTGTCAGGTAGGACCTGAACCATCCAAGGGCAGAGCCTGTGATGCCTGCGGACTGTTCAAGCTGTGACAACAGGATGCTATGGTCCACAGTGTCGAAGGCAGTCAGGTGCAACAGCACCAAGACAGCTGAGCTACCTGAATCGGTGGCTCGGAGCAGATCATTAAAAACTCTTAAAAGGGCTGTTTCAGTACTGTGCATGGGTTTGAAGCCAGACTGAACATTTTCATGGATGCCATGTGTGGTTAAAAACGACTGCAGCTGGACGTAGACTACTCGCTCCAGGGCTTTAGATAAAAAAGGTAGCTGTAAGATGGGCCTAAAATATGCAAGAATGGAAGGATCGAGATTTTTCTTTTTAAGTAGTGGCTTAACCACGGCATGTTTGAAGGCAGCTGGGACACATCCTGAGCTAAGAGAGTTGTTTACAAGCAATAAAACACTTGCTCCAACTGATTCAAAAGCATCTCTAAGGAAGCGAGAGGGAATGCTGTCTGAGGTGCAGTTTGTCGGCCGCAGGTGCTTGACTACATCCGAGAGAGAAGAGAGGGATACAGGCTCAAAGTGGTCGAGGACAGCTGGGCACAGAAAAGGAGCAGGATATGGGGTAGCACTAGTGTGGGCTAGCCTAAGCGCAGATACTTTTTTGATAAAAAATTTAAGAAATGTATCGCAGAGGGTAGTCGATGGCACAATTGGAGAAGCATCAAAAGGATTAATGATCGAGTTGAGGACATTAAAAAGAACCTGAGGTTTATGGCTGTTTTTAGAGATTAACAGAGAAATGTGCTCCGTTTTGGCTGCTTTGACTGCCGTATGGTAGTCGGAAAGGCAAGCACGAAGGATTTCTAAGGAGACATGGAGTTTATCCTTTTCCCATTTTCTCTCTGCACGCCTGCAAGCGCGTCTAAGAGCGCGAGTACAGTCATTAAGCCACGGCTCTAAGAGAACTTTGGTGCGTCTAAGCGTAAAAGGAGCAACGGAATCCAGTATTAGTGTGCATGTCGAGTCAAACATGGAGATAAGCTCATCAGCACTAAGAGAACAGTTCACCTCTAATTTACAGATCGGAGAAGCATTAAAAGCATCTGAAAACTGTGAGGCAGTCAAGGGGTTAATTGAATCCAGACAACTCGCAGGGGCACGTGATTCGACTCCCGCAGAAGGGATCAAGGTTATAAACAGGACCGGTAAATGGTCTGAGATACGCTTTGCTGCACAGATTTCATCCACAGAGATAGACAGTCCAAACGATAATACTAAATCTAAGGTGTGTCCTTTATCGTGTGTTGGGCCAGCCACGGACTGAATGAGACCGAAAGAGTCGAGGAGATTTAAAAAGTCCCTAACCAGAAGTTTGGACTCGCAGCACACATGGACATTAAAGTCTCCGCAGATCAAAACACGATCATATTTCACCATGATCCCTGGCAGAAAGTCAGAAAAGTCAGTTATGAAATCCTTATTGGACTTTGGTGGACGATACACGACTGCGCAGAGTATAGGCGAGGCCGGGTTCAGTTCAAAAAGCTGCAACTCAAAGCTAGCATAGCTAGTTAAAGGGTGAAGCAATCGGCATTGGAGATTAGCTCTTAACACTGATGCTATGCCCCCACCATGGCCGGTGGTACGGGGGGAGCTGAAGAAAGTATAGTCGGGAGGAAGAAGTTCAGAAAACGGTACATACTCGCCAGTGTGGACCCAGGTCTCCGTCAGGAACATTAAATCCAGATCAAGAGAGGTGAAGAAGTCGTTTAACAGGAACGTCTTGTTTGCTATTGACCTAGCGTTTAGCAAAGCAATGCAGTGTTTTCTCTCTGGAGGTGCCGAAGGTGTAGTGCGTCTAACAGCCCGTCCACACACAGGCATGAAAAGAATCTTGAAAAATCTTGATGCTGGGCGTGTCTGAAGCTTGGCGATTTTTGGCGAGCAACGCGACCAACAACCAATCACATGAATCTCCCGCCCCCGACATACAAAGCAATAGCAATGTTAAAACTAAGTAAACTGGATATAAACTCCCCAAACAGGCGAAAACCTACCAGTTTCACCCACTGTCTCTGCCACCTCCCTCCATGCCTGGTTCCTCCGGTTTGTATCCCGGTAAATAGTTCTGGTCGTAAAGAACCGGGTGATTTGCTACCGTAATTTCTAGTTTGGAATATGAGGAAATGAACTGCGGTCTGGCTCTCCCAGCTTGCACGCGGTTTGATTGGCGCTTGCACTGGCGGGATTTGCATAAACGGGATTTGATTGGCTGATGACAGCTTCGCAAGCATTGGGAGCATCAAAAGTTGAACATTGCTCAACTTTTGATGCTCACGATGCTTGCAAAGCCATGCTCCGCTCCCCACAATGCAGTTCGGCGAAGATTAAAAATCTTCTACGTCACCCCATTCAAGTGAATGGGCGAAGCTTTGAAAGATTTTTTTCATGCCTGTGTGTGGACGGGCCGTTAGCAGAAGTAGATGTGTGTGTTGAGCGCTGCGCGGACCGGGAGCAGTCAGTCGGGCAGGAGGAGCTGCCAGTGGGCCCAGCAGAGGCCGCAGCTCCGGAAAGACAGGGCGAATCCATCGATCCCTCAATGTGCAGCGGGAGGGCCATGACATCTGATGCGTGGATGAGTCCCAGAAGAAGCCGCCAGGTGTGCTTTTTCATGGACAAGCGCGCCACCACGCTTTCCCCGTCGTCTAAAGCGCTTTCGGTGAGGCAGGATGCAGGGCAACCGGCGCAGGCAGGTGGGAATATCTGACAGAGGGGGGGGAGTCAATTTACAGTTGCCAGATGTAGGTTTGGGCAGCAGTATAAACTCCAGAGAGGGTCTTAGGTGGAGGAGAGTTTGGCGATCATAGACGAGCAGAGCAGAGACATTCTGACAAACATAAAACCAAAACAGGATAGCTAAAGGTAGATAGCTGAGGGAGCGGCATGCCGACACAGGCGCCATCTATATAGCTCAGTTACTGGGCTGTCTGTATTTCCGACCCTTGGGTGGTTTTCACCTTATCCCTTAAAGCTTAAAGCCTGTATACGGCAGTCGGAGCAGCTCTTCGTTTGCCATGGCGGCACTAAAAGAGGTTGGGCCCTCTAAACAGCGGATGCCCCACTAGGTTGTTGATACCATCTCACATGCCTATGGGGCCAGTGGCTGCCCCCTGCCATCAGGGCTGAGATGCCACTCTACAAGGAGCGTCTCAACATCTTGGGCTGCCCTGGAGATGTTTATGTTTATTAAGGATCCCCATTTGCTTTTGCTCTCGACAAAAGCTACTCTTCCTGGGGTCCGACACTTAAAACAATACAACAATAATACAACAATAATACAGCAACATTTAGGACATAAGTCCTGACATCATTAAAAACATTAAAAACATCACCAATATCATCAACAACATGCGATCAAATTAAATTAAGGTTCACAGCTCACAAGGGTACATGGTCATTAGTAGCCCTTCAATCTCTTCTTGAAAGAGGCTCTGGACTCTATTTCAGTAAGGTAGTTTGGCAATGAGTTCCATTCCTTTATAGCTCTATAAGACACAGAAGATGTGTCCTGGGTTTAGGTGCCAGTAGATGGCCTGATGTAGCTTGTCTAGTCTTATGGTCATGCTCGTCTCTTGTGTAAACTATTTGATCATAAAAATACAGTGTTTTTTTGCTAAATTGGACATTTTTTAGAAAAGTGATAACACGAGATTGCAGATGTTTCTCAACTGGAAGCCATGATAGGTTTCTATGCATAACTCCAATATGAGTGCGCTTCGAACAGTGGAGAGCTAGTCTGGCAGCCTTGTTTTGAGATATTTGTCATTTCTGTAAATTTGTTTTTGCTCCTGGTGACCATATGACCGGACAGTACTCAAGATGTGACAAAACCAGAGACTGAATGACTTGTTTCAAAGTGGTTGGTGTTACATACTTTGTACATTTTCTCGCCACAGCTATGCTCCTTCCCATTTTAGTTACGATACTGTCAATTTGCTTTGTCCACCGTAAACCAGAATCAAGAACAATGCCAAGCAATTTAGTCTTGTTTACCTGTTCCACTGGCTGACCAGCCAGTGTCAGGCTTAATTGAGGATTGCTGCTTAACATATGTCTGGATCCGAACACCATTGCTTTTGTTTTTGCAATGTTGAGTACCAGTTTGTTATTGTTGACCCAGTCTGCTATGGCTTTAATCTCTATTTTAAGTAGATAGTTTAACTCACTGCATGTTGCTGCTGTACTGTACATTGTGGAATCATCAGCATACATTATTACACTGGACTTATTTAATACATAAGGAAGGTCATTTGTGAATATGGAATACAACAAAGGCCCAAGTGAACTCCCCTGTGGGACCCCAAACTGCAACACCTTACTTTCAGAAAAGCTCCCATTGAAAAAGACTCGCTGCCTTCTCCTAGTTAGGTAGATCCATCCAACACATAGCAACAGAACCAAAGCCATAGCATTTGAGTTTGTTCAGCAGCAGACTATGATCGATTACATCGAAAGCTGCGCTAAAGTCTAACATCACAGCTCCTACAAGCCTCCTATCATCCATGCTCTTTAACCAGTCGTCGGTCATTTGTGCAAGTGCTGTACTTGTAGAGTGACCATCTCTATAGGCATGTTGGTAGTTCGTTGTCAGATTGTTACTTGAAAAGTAGTATTGAATTTGGGTGTATACTATTTTTTCTATTAATACTTAACACTGGGAGGAGACTTATAGGTCGACTATTGGAAGCAGCAAAGGTTTTTCTTTTATCCTTGCGTAATGGGATAACCTTGGCTTCCTTCCAGATCTCGGGGCACACGCCTTGCTCTAAACTCAATGGCTTGGATATGTATTTGGCCGTCATTTTGAGCAGTTTACCATCCAAGTTGTCAATCCCAGGAGATTTATCATCGGACTGCCCTGGAGACCATCTGCGCCGCGGCGTCGTGGGCGTCTTCTGGCACATTCTCCAGGTTTTATCGGGTTAATGTCGCCACTCCCCATCCTTTGGGCGTGGTCCTTTTGCCGAGCTCCGCTGTTCCCAGTAATGAGCAAGGGCTTGGATTCTTCATGACATGGTTGGTATAAGTCATCCAGTGCTAAAGCACCGCTCATAGAACCGTAGTTACAGACGTAAATATCGTTATATAACTTCCGTGTCAGTGCTTGATGTTATTGGGCCTAAAATTACGTTTTCCCCTGTGACTTACATTGGGAAAGAGTCTGTTAATCAGCTGAAATCTTTTATTTAACTGAATCAACTAACCACCAAAAAAGTTGTGAAATGCGCCAAAAGCCGAATACAGAGTTATTGTATATGCTGCTGATTGAAAGTGGGGTTAAAGCAAAGCTCAAGTGTGAATGCTTTGAGGGCCCAGATACGGGTATTTTTGTATTCGATTTATTCGATTAATTTTGGCAATTTTGGCTTTATGCGCCACTTAGCAACTTTCATAGGAATGAACGGGGTGCTGCCTCCAACGCTGTATCCACACTGAAAAAGTGCCACGACTGTGTCATTTAATCAAAGTAATTTTTTTAATTGGTCTAATCAAGAATCATGGTTTCGGTTTTTGACATGATTTTTTCCGTTTGCCCAGAAGCAAAACACACCACCCCCTGAAATAACTAAAAACAATATTCAACCTAAGTTGTTATTTTCACTTCGAAGCATGTCACATGACCACGTGGTATACAAAGCAAGGTGACTTCAAGATTTGCTGCAGCCGCCATTACACCGCTACCCACTGTCTGTGAGAGTGTCTGACCCAAAAACACTTTTAAACAAGGTAAGGATTCGAAACGGTTGCTTTTTTTGTTTTAAACTATGTTTAAATGTTTATCCATTTAGTGTTGTGTCAAAATAAACAACTAATTTACCATCTGTCTTTGTATTTGGCTATGTGTTAGCTAGCAACGTTTAACCACGTGTAACCATTTTTTAAGGATGGCTTAACCAGATAATTTTCATACATTTATCATGCAAGTGACGATTTTTTGTTGTGTCGGTTTGACTAGTGAAAAGTTGAAATAGTTGCAAATGTTATATTCGTTTCACATAAGGTATTTTATATGGGGCTATGCAAGTTTAGCTACGTGCTAGCTAGTTTTTAAGCTGTTAAACCAGGTCATTTTCAATGCGTGCTCCGCTCAGAAAAAAACCCTGCAGCATATTAAATACACTAACAGCCAGTGGCAGCGGGTACTGTTCCCAAATATTTTTGTCACTGCATCCTGGTAAAATAAAAATATAATGTATAATGTTTGTGTCTTTGACGTTAGCGCTGCTATGCAGCCACCTGTGCCCTCTACTACGAAGCCAGTTCAACATACCCTGGATATGTTTAAGTTATCTTCACTAACCCTAACAAACGAGATCTCGCTAAGCGGTCCTACGACGCTGGTTATCAACTCGGTAAATCAAGCAAGGGTTTCTCTCTCCAGCTGAAAGCGTTCATGTGAAGGGGCGGGGTTAGCAACATTTGACCAATCACAAACAGGGACAAGTCAAAGCCGTATCTGGGACAAGTGTACTGACAGCGCAGCGTCATACCTCATTAATGAAAAGTAAACTAATATTAGACAAATATGAACTTTAAACATCCATGATTTAAACATATAATCCAGGATACAAGCCACATAGTTGCACCTGCAAGGTGAATACAGAACAACTGGTTAAAAAATAAATAAAGTGATTGAAAGCGTAGAACAGTTTTATGATATCACTGCCCCATCTAGACACAAGTGGATCTGACTTTAATTACATTTGAGTTGAGTGTTTCGTCAACCTAATGTGTTACTTAAAATAACACTTCTGCATACAGTATGTGACAATGTAAGTGTTGCACGGCCAGATACGGCTCGAGAAGCTGACTCAGATAAGGAAATATATGATATCTTATGATAGATGATCTGATTGATGATGTGATATGAATGATAAGTGCGACATGTTGGCGTCTTCCCTGCATACAGCAGGTTAAACTGTATTTCCTTTCTCCTGTAATATGACTTGATAGATTTAAACTCCGCACACTGAGCTCTGATTGGTCAGCAGGCGGTGCTTTCACTGAGTTGATCTCTTGTCTATAGACGCCGGAGGCGGGCAGCGTCAGGTAAGTTCCAAAATGAACTGCAAGTAGTTTTCATGTACGTTTAAAAAGGATTGAAAAACCCAAAATGGAGACTTACGGCCCGTCCACACGGCAGCGTGCGTTGAAGCCAGGGTTCGAGTTATGTGGGAGCCAATGGACGCAGTGAAATCATACATCTGTGTGGGTCGCTAATACATTACCAACAACCATTATTTTTATCAAAAATAATGCATGTGTCAATGTAATGAGTATTATTTATGCTAACGAGGTGAATAGGCTAAACTCAAAACATGTCTTCCAAAAGAACTACGCATCTCTTGAATGACAATATGCCTGCACTGCACTTTCAAGGTTGCGCAATCTATGCCTGTGAGCGTGCTGCGCGAGCCAAGATGATGTGTGTGCGTAGTTGAACCTTTTATTATTTAAGTTTGTGTGTGTGTGTGTGTTGTTGTTGTTTAAAGACCCCATAGAGCTCAGTTTATAACTTGAACCCTGGTTGAAGCGTCAACGCAGCTTCCCATTCACTTTGACGTCACGCTTTGCCGAACTGCATTGTGCTTCCGTCACTTCACTTTGCCTCCGTTGCTCGCTTCAAAAGTTGAGAAAAGTTCAACTTTTCAAGCTACGACGGCCAATCAAATTATATGCCAGTACAAGCTCTAGCCAATCAAACCGCGTGCTTGTGTGTCCGGGGCGGGAGATTGATGTGATTGAATTTAGCTTCAACGCACGCTGCCGTGTGGACGCTGCGTTACTCTACTCTAATCTCAAGTGATAATATATCTAGTTAGGTACCCAAATGTTAAGTAAGGTAATTTAAAATATTAAAGTTAAATGAGAAAAACTATGTATTGTACAATTCAATTAAAAATACAAGACTGCACTTCATTAATATTGTTGCATGTAAAGTCAATCCTCACATCTGTATGTTTATTGAACAAGAGCAACTGGTAGCAATAATTTGCTCTGTCATTCCAGGCATGTCACTATTGTGAGACATACACTGACATTCAGTCGTCAGTGTATCATTGCACTATTACTAATATCATTGTTTATGTTCTTGTTTTTTCTAGTTCCTTTTGGGTTGCCTGACATGACCGTGAAAACGCCAGCCAAGTTACAAATTCTTCTGAATCCCGATGACACCAGGAAGCTAGTTCTGCCTAATGGAATTCCAGAGACGATGGCGCAGCTTACTGATGAAGTCAGGAAAGTGTGTGAAATAGACTGCCACAGTGACGCGTCCTAAAACCCGGAAGTAAACTCCTTTCCGGTTCCCTCGACAAAAAAGCAATGCAATTTCTCCATAGAATTTGGGAAAATAGCTCGAAATAAGGTCTGTGGTTGACACACATTTAAGAGACGGATCACGTTTTGTTCAGCCGGATCATAAATCTAATTGATAGATTTATGATCAATAGATTTATGATTCGAAAATGATAAAAGTAGGGTAGACATGTGGATATTATCCGGCTGAACAAAACGTGATCCGTCTCTTAAATGTGTGTCAATATATGTATGCCTCTTCTGCTCTCAAAGATTGTTATCATGCACGCAACTGCCTACTCGAACATGAATGGTCCGTACTGCGTTGACTACAAACAGAACCAAAAAGCCTCTGCAAATGAAAGCAGGATCTCTTTATGCAGATTACCAGTGCCTGTTATGTGTATGCACATATATGGTTCAAGCATTCTTTCTCCTTGTATTCCTTGATCTTTTAAGCCTTTCATACATTCCCCACCCTCTTGCCTAACACTGGAGAGTCTGCTTTGCCAGCAAATATGAAAATCTAACAGGACTGAATGTAATGCCTCCTGGAAAGCATGGGAACACGAAACCCAACGCTCTCTTGCTCTGTCTCTGTGCATGTTGGATCTGTGCGTAATGCTGTACCACACCACCCAGCTTCCTCTCTGTGTTACCAATTGTCTTCTAACCATTCATTTCCGCTCCATAATGGAAAGCCATGCTAATGAATATGAATTGAAACATCTGCAAATTCATTCCTGCCTCATATTGTCCTTTTTTCTTTCTCCTGGCAGCACAGTCATTTCCTCCAGCTCTTGGTTTACTGCCATGAGGCTCGGTCTGGCGCGCTGGGGGCTTCATATGTTGAGAAGGTCACGTCTCCTGATGATGGCTTTCATTGTCCTTCAGCGGCTCCTCTGACACTAATCTAGATGCATCAGATTTAACTGCGTTCCCTCCATTGCAACATGCATCCACTGAGATCAATCAATCCATCCTGTAATTTCATCAGGATCTCCCTCCTGCTCCTCCACACTTAGCTTCCCCCGTCCTCCACCACCTCCCCAACCCCTCCCCCTCCTTTCTGTCACCTTCCCAAAGCATGAGACAGGCCATTCATCAACGTTCCCATTGAGCATGGTTATTTAGAAATTGTTTTTAGAATGCATTGGCAAGGATTCCACTGGGGGTGTGTGACACAACGGTGGTCAATGGATTTATAATGACTCTGTGTAATGCTGTGTCATAAATATCACCTCAAACCGCAATATGATTGCAATATTTATTTTTGCCATCTGAATGCAATAAATCAAACTGAAAGAAACGGTTGAATACAGTCAAAGGTGTAAAGGTACTCAGACATTTTACCTACAAAAAAGTATAATACACTGTTAAAATACTTGCAATTAAAGTCCTGCATTAAAAATATATTAACATCTATTCCTAAATTAATAAATCATCATTTCTTCATTTATTTTGGAATCGTTTTAAGCTAATACCTTAAGCTGTAAACAAAATGTAGTGGAAGAACACACCGCAGTACTTTTCCCACAAAGGTTCATCATCTCTTTAGTCATAAACTAAGTACAGATCGCGTTCACACCGGAATAAGTTCCTGGAGAAGGATTAGGCAAATGAAGGCGCTGACGTAACTTCATCTTCTTCTGCTTTGGGATTTACTGGCAGGCCGCAAACAACTTCACTGGGTTTCTTACTGCCACCTGGAGTCCCCGGCCGGAAGTCCCCGGAGTTGGGGACTTCGGAGTAAATCGCCAGAACGCCGACACCTCCTCATCTCCACCGCTCCCATGTTTTCTTTTGTGTTGCCATAAGTTAGTCTCTCTGCGTTTGTGCGCTGGGCTAATGTTAATGCTAATAATACAATGCAAGGATAATAAAAGGGCGGCTTCACAACACTTTTTGGGAGTTTTACGGGGCGTGGTTTGCAATCCGGCCAGCCAATCCGACATAGGAACCTTTTTCTCCCACGAAAGTCCCTGCTCTCTAGCTAAGACAGAAAAGGGGGTAAAAAAGGTTCTGATGAACTCATTTTAGTTCCGGCTCTTTTTGGTCTGAACGCGACATTTTGGAACTATATCGGAACTAAAGTGCGAAAAGTACTGCGGTGTGAACGCGGCTATAGTGGTGCCCTTGAGCAAGGCACCGGACATCCCCCTTCCACCCTCAATCCCATTGCTCCCCGGGCGCTGTACAATAGCTGCCCACTGCTCCTAATACCAGACTCCTGGTACTAGGATGGGTTAAAAGCAGAGAACACATTTCACTGTGTGTGCTGTGTGCTCTGCATGTGTGACCATTAAAGAGGGTTTCATCCCTCCGATTCTATTCTATCACTATGTAACACTCATGCTTCTATTGGCTTGTGCTGCAACACATTATAGGTAATATGCTAAGGAGAGGGACATTTCTGACACATCTCTAAGCGGTTGACCAAGCACAACAGAGCCGGCCGGCTAACCAATTAGAGCAGACTGGGCTCTGGTTTCAGACAGAGGGTGAGAAGAGGTGCTGCAGCACAGGCAGTATGAGAAAAATAAAGGGCTTTTTGAACATTAAAGCATTTAAACATTTCTCAGTCGAAGCAGTACTTAAAAGTACTGTATTTCCACTAAATATAGTGTGACCTACAGTACAATATAATATACAACAAAATTATTTGCTTTTTCCTATAACAGGAAGTACAGTTAGAACCCATATTTTGCTTGGCAGAGGTAAATACTTTCTGTATCATCTCTGTAAGATATGCTGATATTTTTGTCCTCTTTGTTTCTATCCTCAGTCCACCCT
Organism: Notothenia rossii; assembly: GCF_949606895.1. Classification (NCBI taxonomy): domain Eukaryota; kingdom Metazoa; phylum Chordata; class Actinopteri; order Perciformes; family Nototheniidae; genus Notothenia; species Notothenia rossii. Next base: position 37,446,026 of record NC_136904.1, on the reverse strand, counting down.
CCTTCCCCGTTTGTCATGTGAAGCACACACACAAGCTCTTTTGCATTTTTACCAATGACAAATGGAGGACTACGGTCTTCAGGGGCAAAATGAGGAATCAGGTGCAGAAAGGCCTATAGGCTCCAGCAGCTTTAAGCCCAGGGGCCACTGGCTGAGGAGAGCTGTGATAAGTCTGGGCGGAAGAAGTAATACGTTCACATGGGACGGGCGATACGGAGACAATCGGCTATATTGTTTTTTCCAGCCTGCTGTTGCATCACAATACACGTCCCAGTGCATACTTGGTGAAAATGGATTAGCCGTGGAAGAGGACATTTCGAGTCTTAGTGGAAAAAAAGTGCACCCAAAAGGCTGTTTCAATTAAAATGTAAATGTCTATTGGTAAAAATAATAAAAGCACAAAGGGAAATAAATGAAACGATGGAACAATTTAAAAAACATACCATTACAGAATCTAATTTTAGTAGGATTTGTTTTATGTTTTCCCATATTGCAATATGGCAGTGTAAGTAAACACTACACATAATAACAATTTTTTTACACTGGTTACAACAATTTCAATGCTTTTATACAAAATATATGTGGCTTGCAGAGTTGTGTTATCAGTAATCTCTCCAAAACATTTGATCACAGACAATCAATATTGCTTTTATTCCATTTGCATAGTTTGAATTAGATTAGATTGGATTTACTTTATTGATCCTATTCTGGTAAATTATTCTAGGATACTTATCAGAACAAAAAAACATTGTATAATCTGAAAATAAAATGAGGTTAATGTTTTGGTACAAATTATGTATAACCACAAGTGACCTTCAATAATGTATCTGAGTATCATATTTAAGATTTTCCCGGGAGCTATTTCAGTTCACAACCCTTCTAATGCCATATAGTTCTTATGGTGTTATCAGTGTCTTTCCCCCCTAATTACCTTTTCATTTGATTGTGTATAAACACTTAATTATAAGGCGTAGACACAATATTATTAACACCTCACAAAATAGGACTTTAAAGATGTAATAGCCACCACAGCTACAAAAACGGAACATGGCAATTAGCAACCTTTCCAGCTATAAAAAAGTTTTATCAATCACTGCTGTGATATCGGTCTTTTCAAATCACCTTGAGGCAATGCAAAAAGTTGTAAAGAGGGCAAATGATCAGTGTTTACATTATACTTACATCAGTTAAGAATATCTTCCCCAGTAATGACGGATAATCTCAGGGGAGAGGGGTCTGACTTTCCAGCAGCAGTTTACATTCGCATCTGTCTTCCAACTGCCACAAATTGGACAGCGGGCATCATTTGTGAAATAAATTATTGGAATACTCTTATCTTAAATGAGGTTTAAACGTATATTCCAGGAAGGAAGCAAATAAAACCACCTACATATTCTTCTTGCACTGTCCTCAGCAGCATTTATGAGAATAATTGCATCATTTAATGAAATGTTTTTCATTTCCCTTGTAGAGCATTACTGTGAATACTTTCATACTTGGCAATAGAAACCACCAGCCTTTAAATGAGAGCTTTGCCCTTGGATAGTTCTTTCATACAAATTGATCAGAAGTTGTACACAAGCATTCAAGCTTTGTTATTAATGTTCTTGCACTTTTTTTGTTTATTTCCTCCTTTATCTTTCTTGTCTTAAGAGCACTCTAGAAAACATTAGTGTGTGCTATTAGTCAGGTAATGATTGTGTGTGTGAGAGAGAAATAGTTTTATGACTTAAGGATTCATCATACTTGTGTAAAGTAAATTATTGATTGATGCATACAAATGTGTAAATTGCATGACTGCACTTATTTAATTTATTAAATAGTCATAGAAAAGGCCTCTTTTCAAGCCCCTGAAAGTTGTTTATCAATGTAAAACCTTTACATCCCATTGTAAATTCTAAATTGTATTAATCTCACATTTATTTGAGTAAATAAAGTATGAAAATGTCCAGATATATTTTTTCTTCTTTATGCACTGGCCAGCTTTCTTCCTACTACTACCAAATATTTTTTCAGTAATGATGTAGTCCTGCAGGAGTCTTTCCCTACAGCTTGATAAAAGAAGCTGTTCTCCAGTCTGGTAATGTGTTGGTGTTTTTGTCTTGAACAGGAAGTGGCCGGAGTGTGTGATCGAGATTGAGCATCCTTTACCACCCGTTGCAAATATTTACGCTTGGTAGCTTGGCTCTCCACATATAAACACCACTTTTTGAAGTGTAAAATTTAACATTATAAACCAACTACATCACGGTCACATGACTTCACGTCACCACCGCTAAGCCAAAGGTGGACTTGTGTTGCCGTGATGACGTTTAGTATATTTAGTCAAGTCTCAGACAAAGAGTTGAGTATTTACTGATGTATTTCATCTTGTTGAACAAAACGTGAACATCTTGTGAGCTTGTTTTAACCAAAGACTTTACTTCAGGTTTCTAACATGTTATTTTTGTCTTTTTAGAACTCATCACACCTCTCTATACATCTTTGATTCTTCAATGCTTGTTAAAACTTTTCGAACACACTGGTTACTTGCGGCTTTCCACCCCCTTTACTCCTTAACTCCAACAGTATTAGTCAGTGCTGTCATGTCTCCAATTGCTAAGCTTAATTGCTTGTCTGCACTAGTTACATTATGATTTAGAGAAAGTGGCTCTATGTTGATTTACACAATAGTAAGAGATGGGTAGGTTGGGATAGAGAGAATTAGAATCTAAGAACCACATTTTCTTGCACACCTGTGAACACATTACTGAAACTAAAAGAAAAAAAGCATGTATAAAGTGGATTTTCATCACAGGACAAGAATACTTAAACCCTGTCATCTCTCATTTAGAACCACACAATGCTGTATGTGGATGTTTTTGGCAAGGTGTACATATTTTATGCCAACATAGACATGGCACTGCACCTATCTGCAGGAACACAGAATAAAGTGTTATTTTGCAGCATATGTAAAAATGGCTTCATTACCAGAGAAAGAGGTGCAATATAACTCACTCGCACGCATTCAAACAGGGCATTGACTCCGGATTTGTTCCTCCACAAAATGTGCTCTAAAATAGCCCTTTGTATTATTGTACTAATTCTCATTTGAGCTCATTGCCACTGACACATTGCTAATTAAAAAAAACAAGAGTAAGAGTCTACGGCGGCTCTGTGAGGCAGTACCAGGGCATAGTGGTTGTCGCTAAATGTAATTGAAAACCACAAATGTCAAGGATTCACAAGGATAATTTGTTGTCATTATGCAACACAATACAAATGTTGCTTCATTAATTATGCTACACACGGCGAAAAATGACTGAACAAAATGTAAATGTATTCCTGAAGTCCACTTTTGAAAGGGGGGCCCTATTATGCTCATTTTCAGGTTCATATTTATATTCTGTGCTACTACTATGACCTGTCTACAGCACCTTTTTTCAGTTTGTCTGAAACCAGAGCCCAGTCTGCCTTTGATTGGTTAGCTGGCCAGCTCTTTGAGGACTGGGTTCTTCCCAGTGGCGTTTTTATATGTACAAAAGTGGTGGGGCACAAACAACTTTTACTGATTTGAATCGCTATACGCTGCTCTCTCTCGTCTCCTCTTCACAAACAACTACTATTTTCGCGGCACACGTACTTACAGCCAATCAGCTCTCTGAATTATGAGATGACGTTTGGTAGGTATGTCAGCACAGTGCCCCTATGGTGATTATTTTGTTGCCGCACACATTGAATAGAAAAAACTCTGAGCATGCAGAGTGTAGTTTTTACAGCAACCATTCACTTAGACAGTGAGAGAGAGGGGCATGATCGGGGCTTGACCCACGTAGCTCTAAACAGCTCAATAGGCACACACTATAGACACTAATTAGAAGAACACAGACTAAAAAAGCAATGTACAGATGAATCAGATGATTAAACATGATCATAAAATATATTTTGAGATGTATTTTTTTGCATTTATTTGCATTTTTTTAAAGTTATTATTTGAATTACTTTCTGCTGACACGTACCTGCCCCTAATGACCAGTCGCCACTGGTTCTTCTTGTGGGCACCATGGCTGCTCGTGAATAGTCTGTTTTTGCTTAGGAAGGTTCTTAATGGGTGAAAGGACCAAGACACATCAAATTGCAGCCATTATATGAGCTGGTTGAGTTCCCAAAATGCTAAAGAAAAGGTGCTTCAATGCTTTCTTTTTTGTCTCCTTGAGCATAGTGCACACCAAATCATTTTATACTAAAGTAAGGGAGATAATGCAACCCACAATTCCGACTGCCAATAACATCCTGTTTTGTAAAATTCTATTTATATGAGAAGCTCTCCATTTACGCAATCATCCAACAGCTTAAGCCCACAATTGCTTTCATGGCAGAGGCACACTCAGAGGCAGTGGTGTGGTGAAAAAAAGACATATTGAAAAATAATTGAGGACAGAGGGTTAGGGCAAAGGATAGCAGGGATCTTCCTGGACCAAAAGTATTGGAAGTGTGAGGCAGAAGCAGAGGTCAACTTGGCTTCCGTTTTCTCTCTTTCTGAAGGGGTACTGCAGTGTTACAAAAGAGCAAGATGGCTAATTATGTCCACTGTTTTTCTCTAATAAACTGTATTCTTTCTCCTTCATGGAACATATTACAGTAAAAAGGTAAAGGAGAAAATAGTCAGACTTAGGAAACAACACCAACAGGCATTTGCAATAAAGTGTACCTGTATTACTAGGGTAAAAGAGATTACAAAAGCCTACTTTTTAGAATTCAGTTAATTCTAGAGCTCTTATAATGGCTGCCAATGATTTTCCAGGTGAGTTATTTCAGTTAGACGCCTTCCTAATCTAAGAACACTTTTCTGCACAGCCTGGTTCTTTCAGCCAGTAGCTTGATTAGCTAATGTCCAACAGCGGGGTTCCCTCCAGGTCTGCAGCATTTAACAAGGGAAAACCAGTACTCCAACACTCCCATCTCCCTCATTCCCGCTGAGCTGCACTTATTGGGCCATATAAATAGTACATAATTGAAAATGAATGTGCCAGTATTCTCAACATCTCTCTGTGTTTCCTGTTTTATTTTTAAAAGGGTTCTCCCCATGTTTTATGTCTCTTTTTACTTCCTGTCTCTTTGTTTTACCACTTGTAGATTACCTGATTCTGTTCACAGTGCCTTTTGTGTTTTGCCTTCCCTACCCAGATGTGTCTTGTCCTTGAAATGAGTCCTACAGGTATTTCAGTTCTGGTTTTCTGATCGTTGTCCGATCCGTGTTCTGTTTTGTGTGCATTGGAGATATTTGTTACTTTTGTTTTGCCTTGCTCTGCCTGATTACCTGCAATTAAAAGGGTATTTTTCTGTATCTTGTACAGTAGGCCTACATCATTAATTTGGGTCCACCCTGCTCTTCCTCCATTTGTGACAAATATGACCTGATTGCAACCTTAAACTTTGACTATATAAGGCACTTATAATAGCAAAGCTAATATGTACAATTATCATTGATAGGAATTGTCATGTCTGGAAAATGTGGGTGTAGACCAGTGGCGAACCGTCAGGGCCTTCATGGTATTCAGAGAATACCCTGGAACACTCAGATAAAAGAAACAAAATATCGATTTAATTATATAAATAAAATGTATATAAAATGAATAAATGAGAATCGTATCTGTGTTGTTGATCTGCAGTGTTGGGACTAACTGTACTGTAACGCAACTACTTTTTGCGAGAACTAATAGCGTTACTAGTTACCTATGCCCATTAAGTAACGCCGTTATAGTTACTGTGATTTAAATGGGTGCGTTACTGTGTTACATTATGTGGTGGAACCATGGAACTGATCCGAATCTCCCTGCGGATGTAACTCACAGGCGAATACAGCGATCTCCTCTCACAGCACCATGGAAAAGTGAAAGTAACCAGAGAGGAGTGATGATTTGTTAACGCGGGGTAACATTTGAGCGTAAGCCAATCAGAGACAGAGTTGGGCGGGTCTTGCCTTATGGGGAAAATACACACACGAACACTTGCTAATGCTAACACACACACACACACACACACACACACACACACACACACACACACACACACACACACACACACACACACACACACATGCAAGTATCAGCGAGAGCAGCAGCGCATTTACAACTTGGAGATATAACCACTATTTTCAATTTGTGGGGATAAAGGACGCAAAAAATATTATGGTCAAATGTAAACTGTGTCACTGTGCAGGACAGAAAACTAGTCGCCAAAGACCCCACCGTCTCAACCACCTGCAGTGACCCAGATGGAGCAACAACATCTAAACAGCCGGAAAACGATTTTTTTAAATCGCCAAATTTCACCCAGAGTCAACTACAGTAAACAGATTGATTGCCAGGTAGGCTTATGTTGTTGAGGACATGCTGCCCATCGCAACGGTCGAGTCTGTTGCCTTCAGAGAACTAGTCAGCAAAAAACAACACAAAAACTTGTATTTTTATTGTTATTATTTTTAAAGTAAAGTAACGTGTTACTAGTTACTTTTATAATTTAGTAACTAATAAAGTAACTAGTTACTTTTTTGAGATCAGTAACTATAACTATTACAAGTTACTTTTTAAAAATAACTTGCCCAACAGATCTGTAATATTACAGTGTTACCTTGATTTGTTTTGTCCTTCTCGGACCATGCACTACGCATTTCAGTGGTTTTGTGTTAGAAAAGAAAGCAACCAATCATAGACGTCGGAACTAGGGGTGCGGGGGGTGCGGCAGCACCCCCTCCCGTCAGCCTCAGGAATCACAGGATTAGCCTACGTTAAAAAAATAAAAATAAAGATTCTGAATTTAAACTCAATTTGTCTGACTTACATGTATTTCTTAATACAGATCTTTTGATGTGATATGCACCCTGCCTGGCTCAATACAGCAGCCTGGCTGGCATGGCATAGCTGTTGCTATGCAGACTGCATCTGACAGCTCACTGTGACGTTGGCCTATGTGTAAAAAAAAAAAAAAAAAAGTAGCGGGAATTTTTTTTATGTTTGCTGTGTTCGCGGCTCTCATTTGTTTTTAGCATATGCATAGGCTACATGATTTGAGTTCAACTACGCCAGCTAGAACTAGCCTATGTCTCAAAAACGAATTTCAGATTTTTTTTACAAATCCGCCCGACCCAGCTAAACGTCCGAGAGAGACACCTAGAGGCTGTGTGCCAGCAACCGGACAGCAGCAGCAGGCAGCCGAAGGGCCCGGCGGCCCTCGGCCTCGTCCTCCCTCCCCAGCGCCACCACCAGCACCCGGTGCTAGCCAAGAAGAGGCAATATCATGCAAACCACCACAGGATTACAATTTTCCTGCCAAGAAGTTGGGTGAGAACTTCACTCGTTCCTGCAAGGCCGCCTGGTTCAGAGAGTGGCCGTGGCTGGAATACATCGCGGTCAGTGATGGCATTGTGTGTGGTGTGTGCAGGTCAGCTGTCAAGCGCAAGTTGGTCGGGTCAGAACAAGCTGACAGTCCGTTTTTGAAAGATACGGGCTTTTCAAACTGGAGAAAAGCAAAGGAGAAAATCAGAGACCACGAGAAAACACGCATTCATTTAGATGCGACTCAAAGATTGGCTGCATTGAAAACTACGCCAATTAATGCGCTTTTGTCTGAGGCTGCTGCTAAAGAACAAATAACAGCCCGGAAAATGCTGGAGCTCGTTTTCAGCAGCGTGAGATTCCTGGGGCGCCAGGGACTCCCTCTGAGAGGAGCTGCAAATCGGGATGGGGTGTTGTGGCAGCTAGTGGTCGAGAGGGTACGCGCTGATCCTGACCTGCAAAACTGGATGAAGAGGAGGGACAATTGGATGTCGGGCAGCATCCAGAATGAAGTTCTGGAGCTGTTTGCCCATGACATCCAGAGGAAAATCGGAGCCAAAGCATCCGAAAGTCCTTTTTTCGGCTTAACTGCTGATGGGACCACCGACGTCAGTGGAAAAGAACAGTTCTCATGCAGTATACAATTTGCAGATGACAATCTTGAAGTCCAGAATTTCTTTCTGGGCTTTTACAACGCTCCAGACACAACCGCCGAGATGCTTTTTCTGTGCATTAAAGATGTCCTTGTTCGGCTAAATCTGCCGCTGGAGAAGCTGAAAGGCTACTGTTTTGATGGAGCCAGCAACATGTCAGGGAGGTTCAAGGGAGTGCAGGCAAGATTAAAGGAAACATGTCCTGACTCCTTGTTTGTCCACTGCGCAAACCACTCTCTGGATTTAGTGTTGCAAGAAGTGGCAAAAGAAGTGCGCCTTGTTGCCGATACACTGAACTTTGTTCGGGAAGTCACAGTTGTGATTAATGATTCAGCAAAGAGAAAAACGTTATACCAGTCTCTTTTTGGATGTGGAGAAGTGATCAACCTGCTTGCCCTGTGCCCAACTCGGTGGTGCGTCAGAGTTGTGGCACTGTCACGGTTGCTGGCATGCTATGGAGAGATGCTGCAGACATTTAGGACCTTGGAGAGTGACAGGATTGTCAAGGGGGAGACGCGTGCCAAAGTGGCAGGATTGCTCAAAAAGGGCACCACTACGCGCACAGTCTTTGGTTTGTTTGCCTGCGTTACCATGTTTACGCCATGTGAATCCGTGGCTCGGTCACTGCAAGGCACCAAAGTCACAGCCCTTGGATCAATGGAAGCTGCCAAACTTCTTTGCCAGCGACTGAACACACTCAGACAAGATGACACCTTCGCTGACCTTGTGGCCAAGACCAAACAATACACAGAGCGCTACAACTTGAAGCCTCCTCATCCAGTGCGCACCAGCAAGACCCCAGCGCGTTTTCGCCATACAGCGGAGGAGGAGGAACGGGAGTTGGAGAACGAGGGTAAATAAATAGGCCTAAATAAATAAATAAATAATGCCAACAGTATTTTAAAATTAATCATAAAGCTCATCGGTCTGTAATGTTGAAAGAATGCAACAAATACGCACACAGAGCGTGCTCTCCAGCATTTGTGGACAGATTTGATCTATCCATAGAAAACGATATCATAGTTCATAATAATGTACTACATCCATGTACGCTTATTTGCGAAATTAGCCTGCAATTAATAATTCATTACAACGGTATCAACTGACTAAATAACGTATAGGCCTACTTTCATAACAAACCATATTCATAATTTGAATTGAAAATTTAAGGTTGACCCACCCAGCTTAAATAGGCAGCCCATATGGAAACTATTTGTTGGTTGTTGTTTAACTGTTATATTTAACTATTAAAGAATATCCAAGCCTGTGGAAGAGGGAATTGTTTGAGGCCCTGGACTTGGTGCGCACAGAGGTGGAGCGGCGCTTTGACCAGGAAGGACTCCGCGTAGCTGCAGGGCGAGAGCAGGCAGTTCTACAGGCGGCCCAAGGGAAACGAGTGGATGTGGGTTCCCTGGAACTGACTTCCTTTTCAAGAGAGCAGCTAAGCCTTGAGCTGGACATCCTGAGCGACGTGTGTAGGGGGCGAGAAGTGAAAACCATTCAGGATGTATTGGCCATTCTGCACACCTTGCAGCCCCAATCCCGCTCCATGCTGTCGGAAGCGGAGAGGCTCATAAAGCTCTGTCTGGCTCTGCCCATTTCTGTCGCGGCATCCGAGCGCTCGTTCTCGGCGTTGCGCAGGTTGAAAACGTGGCTGCGCAATACTATTAAGCAGGAGAGACTCACTCATTTGGCCATTATGAATGCGCATAGCGACCTTCTCGATGAATGCGATGTCTCGACCCTGCTTAAAGAATTTATCAGCAGAACAACGGAGAGAAGGTCTACTTTTGGAACAGTTTAAAAGCCCTTACGAGCGCAAAGTAAACCGTTATTTTTCTGAATGTTCCATTAGGCCTATGTTCGTAAAGGCTGTATTATTCTGTTGATTTTCTGAATGCTGTAGGCCTATGTTATCGCCTATTAGGCTACAGTATGTTCCTTAATAAAGGCTTGATTAATTCATTAATTCATTTTGTTTCATACATTTTCGTAACAATTAAGATGCTGCATGTGTTTATGTAGCCTATATCCAGTGGCGCAAAAAGTGGGTATGCACTATATGCAACGCATAGGGGCGCCACACCAGTGGGGGCGCCCAACAAGCGATGGTAAAAAAAAAAAATTTAATTAAATAAAAATAAAATGGTATTTTCTTTATGTTTCTAAATAGTTTCTGCATTTCCTTAAGGTTTTAAAACATTTTAGAGGAGTAATATGCTAGAGAAGGGCGCCCTATCTCATAAGATTCCATCATAGAATTTTGACATAGAGGAGGGAGCACGAGCAGGGACGCCGTGAACACTGAGGAGCAGGCGCTCGTTGTGAGTTAACGTCAAAAAGAAATTATGGATAAACCAAAAAAGCGGTCGGGGGCAGAAAATAGAAAAAGAAAGAGGGAAAAGGAGACGGCGTGTCAAGGGATGCGACAACAGCTAAATAAGTGGATGTTGAAAGGCAACAGGTAGGAATAGGATGATTTAAAGTGTGACGTCTGTCTGTGCTTGGAAATATTGACTGGCTAGCGTATGCTAACACTGGGCATGTAGCAGCCAAAGGTGGGTGGGTTTATGGCTAGCTTAGAATATGCAAACCAATGTTGCTGCGCCAGCGCTGACATGGAAAGTATGAGGTAGCATGTACAATAAATGACAAGAATCTGGAAAACATAACTAATGCAATAACTCTGGTTTATCATGGAATCATGCACACATTTGCTACCAAATAAGAGGCTTGCAAATGTCAGTTCATGTTAACAGACTGTTCTCAGATTGGCTAGTGTTTGCTAACACTAGCAGCTGAAGTGTGGTTTACGGCTAGCTTTAATGCAAACCGATGTTTCTGATAGCTACATTTAGATTTTGGTTAAACCCCATGCATGTCACGTCCAAATTGTATTAAGGTAAAATAACAACTGGTAAATATAAGGTAGCATGCACAATAAATGTCAAGAAGCTGGAAAACATAGCTAACCATGGAATCATTTAAATATGTTGTGCTGCCATTAGCTGTCTATGTTAGCTGTGCTGTCAGACATACAGGCTATACATCTGTTTGGTGACACAGAAGCTGTTATTACAGGGTCACATCTCTTTACAGGTCTGTGATAAGTAGCTCTCCGTATTTGTTCTTTTAAAATTCAAAATGTGAATGTACTTTCAACAGCAGCACAACCTTACACGGCATAATAGTGTTTTTTATTTGTTCTTTTAAAATCCAAAATGTGAATGTACTTTCAACAGCAGCACAACCTTACACGGCATAATAGTGTTTTTTATTTGTTCTTTTAAAATCCAAAATGTGAATGTACTTTCAACAGCAGCACAACCTTACACGGCATAATAGTGTTGTTTTTTTTATTATTAAGTTGCCTTATCACTGGGCTGATATAATAATTTAATTTAGACAGCTGCTTTAACAGTGAATTCATTTTATTCAGGTGTGAGGATGGTGGCTCAGGAAAGACAGGGGAAGGCAACAGGTAGGTCTAACATTAGGTGTAAGTGTAGGGGTCTTGATACCAACAGATTCATTTCTTAATATTATTTTAATATTATTAATAAGGAAAAACTAATATGGAAAATCTATTTCATAATGTTTGTTTGACAATATATCTTAGTGGAAAAGAACACAGGCAAGGAGTGAATGAGACAGACATGAGGTCGGCGATGGCATCAAGTAGAGATGAGACCAGTGATGATGTCAGGTAGTAGGAGTTCTATTAGTTTGACCACACAAAACTCAATGTCCAGTATGGTTTGAAGTTCTGTTGACCAACCTATTCACTGTGTCCTTTTTTGGGATAATAGTGCAGACAGAGATGGAGAGCCACTCACCACAGAGGTGGAATTTGAGGAGATTGTCGAACCGAGAGGTGACGATGAGGTGGAAGAGAATGTCGAACCGAGAGGTGAAGATGAGGTGGAAGAGAATGTGGAACAGAGAAGTGAAGATGAGGTGGAAGAGAATGTCGAACCGAGAGGTGAAGATGAGGTGGAAGAGAATGTGGAACAGAGAGGTGAAGATGAGGTGGAAGAGAATGTCGAACAGAGAGGTGAAGATGAGGTGGAAGAGAATGTGGAACAGAGAGGTGAAGATGAGGTGGAAGAGAATGTGGAACAGAGAGGTGAAGATGAGGTGGAAGAGAATGTGGAACAGAGAGGTGAAGAGGAGAGGGCTGAGTCAAGGCCTTACTCAGAAGATCCATCAGACTGGCCACCACCACATCAGATTGGGGACTCATTTAGGCAGTGTGTTGTTGAAAATGGCCCACACAAATGTCCTGATGGGCCATATCCAAGATCAGAGAAGTCTAGAAGGTGTTTTTCGAAAGCGTATTGTTTTCGCACAATGTCAAATGGAGAGAAAGTTGCACGAGATTGGTTACTGTATTCTAAAAGTACGAATAAGGTGTATTGTTTTGCGTGTAAACTTTTCGGTGGAGCTAGCGTTGTTGACACACGCTTTGTGGTGGGATATAATAACTGGCAGAGTCTTTCAAAAATGCTGCAGCACCATGAAACCAGTGGTTTACACATCAACGCGTATCTTTTGTGGAAAGAATTAACATCTCGCTTACGCCTTGGTAAGACAATTGACAGTACCTTGCAAAAAGCCATAGAAGCTGAAAAGGCACACTGGAGAAGCGTGTTAACGAGAGTGATCGATTGCATACTCTTTCTCGCAGAAAGGAACTTGCCACTGAGGGGGAAGAATGCTACATTAGGAGATCCTAAAAATGGAAATTTTCTGGGTGTCCTTGAGGTCATAGCACGATATGATGTCACACTAGCAGAGCATCTTAGAAAGGTAGCGGCTAAAAAAACCACAGGATATCTTTCCTGGTGCACTCAGAATGAATTTTTAGATTCAATTGCAGACTGTGTACTTGGTAAAATTTGTGCCCAGGTCAAAGCCTCCAAGTACTTTGCTGTGGAGTTGGATTGCACTCCTGACATTTCAAAGCAGGAGCAGGCCTCAGTCATAATCCGGTATGTTCATACGGACGACAAAAAGAAAGCCACCATCAATGAGTCTTTTGTTGGCTTCATAGTTGTGAAGGACACAACTGGTAAAGGTCTCACAGAAACACTGACTGGGGTGCTGGATACCCTGGGGTTGGAGTTGAAGAATTGTAGGGGACAGAGTTATGACAATGGCTCGAATATGAGAGGTATACACAAAGGTGTTCAAGCCTTGGTGCAGCAGAAGTGTCCAGAGGCACTATTTATCCCCTGCTGTAGCCACAGTCTCAACCTTCTCCTATGTGATGCTGCATCATCAAACAGAGTGTGTCTTACCTTTTTTGGCACTATCCAGAGACTGTACACCATTTTTTCAGCTTCGGTGAAGAGGTGGGATATCCTCAAAGAGTTTGTGGACATTACTCTAAAGCCTCTCAGTGAAACCAGGTGGGAGGCGAAAATAGACTCTGTCAAAGCTGTGCGTTTCCAGTTAGGGGGGATTCTTGACGCTTTGGAAAGGCTTGAGGAAGTGGAAAAAGACGGCAAAACAGTCTCAGAGGCAAAGTCGCTCTCTGGCGAGATTGTTACCATGGAGTTTCTGATGTGCCTCTTGATTTGGTATGATCTATTGTCAGAGATCACGTTTGTTAGCAAGGCAATGCAAGCAGTGAACATTTCGATGGACACTGCCATAAGGATGATCGATTCTCTGAAAGAATTCTTCTGTAAGTATAGAGAGGAGGGGTTTCAGAAATCCCTTGACATTGCACGCAGACTAGCCATTGAGATGGATGCTTCCCCTGACTTTAAGGAAAGACGTTGCAGAAAGCAAAAGAGATTTCATGGAGATGATTCAAGCACTGGCCATTTTGAACAGGAACCTGAGACCCATTTTAGGTGCATGGTTTTTAATGTTATTGTTGACACTGTAATTCAGGAGTTGTCTGACAGATTTTGCAATCTTCAGCTTGTGTCCGAAAAGTTTAAGTTCATTTACAAAATGGAACACATGACAAAAGCTGAGTTGGAGGAATCAGTGACAAGATATGCACTGGCTACCGATGATGTTTCAAGGGATATCATTCAGGAAATTTACCCAGCAAGCCGTCTACTTAGGGGGCATGAAAAGGCTCTGGATAAACTAAATGTCCTCCTACAGGAGAACCTTGATTTGGTTTTCCCAAATCTGACAGTAGCCCTGAGAGTTTTCCTGACAATGCCTATGACAGTTGCCTCTGCCGAGAGATCATTCAGCAAGCTAAAGCTGATTAAAACATACCTTCGTTCCAACATGAGCAATGATCGCTTAACCCAATTAGCAGTCATTTCAATTGAAAACAGTGTGGCACGAACTGTTTCATTCGATGCAATACTAGATAAATGGGCAAGTGCAAAGGCACGCCATGTTACGATTTAGTAGCAACTAAAGAGTGCTCTACTACAATCTCAGGTAGCAACATTGTTACATAAGCTACATCATTTTTTAATTTTTTTTATTTATTAGCTTATTTGTCAGGGGCCGTGTACAAGACAGTTCAGGTACCAGAGTTAGCTATAAAGTGATTTACATCTGTGGTTGTTGTTAACATAGTGTGTTCTAATGGATCTTTGTAAGCTTACTTTTGCATTTTAATGTTTTAATGTTTTATGTTGCATTGATTATAATGATTGTAAATGTGTAAATTTGTTTATTATTTAATGATGGTAGACCTACAGTGGCTGATATGCTTTAAAATAAACCCTTATTATTTAAAGGCCATGTCCAGCAGACTTATTTATTTATTATTACTATATATATATATATATATAATATATATATAAAAAAAATTTTTTTGGGGGGGGGCGCCAAAATTGTTGCTGCATACCCCCCTGACACAGGGCAGCTGCGCCCCTGCCTATATCTGTTATGTATAGGCCTAGGCTATTAGGCCTACGTGTCGAGTTCGTTAATCATTGATAGTGTGAGTTTCCCCCCCGACCCTCCCAGCAAAAATCCCGCACCCCCCCCCCCCAGAAAATAGTTCCGACGTCCCTGCAACCAATCAGATCTTGTTCTGGGTCACATCCTTGATAGAATGCCCTGGCCGCGTCTATCGTTATTCCAACCCAGTTTAGATTTAACCACGCCCACTTCCGCATTACGCAAGGATCGACGTAGCTCTACGTAGACACGGCACATGCGAAATCTGGATCTGACAATGAATCTGACAAGCAAAATACCGTCCTTATAAACGCTGCATAATATCATAGACTGTATGCATAATATACAATATCTTTGCCAATATGACTGACGACCACACTTATGCAGTGCTGAGGTAATGTTAATTCATAATTTAATATTAATTCCTGATGGATATAAGAGGGATACATTAGCAAACATCTGTATATATAGCCTATACATAATGTTTTGTTTTTTTGTTTGTCATGTAACATGTTAACGTTTATTTAATATTTTATAGACATTTATAATATGTTATAAATGTCTATTTTAACATTAATATATATATATATATGTTTATAAATGAATAAATGTGTGTAGGCCTATATATATATTAAATAGTATCATTAAATAATGCTAATACTTACACCAGCTGAGATGATAAAACACCAGTAAACATCTGTGTGTATAAATGAATAAATACATGTGTGAGTACATATAAGTGTGTGTTTATATATATATATGTTTATAAATGAATAAATGTGTGTAGGCCTATATATATATATATATATAAAATAGTATCATTAAATAATGCTAATACTTACACCAGCTGAGATGATAAAACACCAGTAAGACAAAAAACAACTATTCCTGCTTTACCGCGACCGCTATGGCTATAACTGCCGAAGATGAAGTCTATGACGCTAAAGCTACGTTCTTGCGTAATGCGGAAGTGGGCGTGGTTAAATCTAAACTGGGTTGGAATAACGATAGACGCGCCCTGGCCGTTGCACTGAATGAGTGTACGTTTGGACTGACAGTTTGATCAACCAATCATATATTGATTGGTTGATTAAATGGGCGTATTCTTTCAGTGTTTCCCTCGGTTCCAGGGTAGAATTTTCTACATATCTTCTAGAAACATATTTTCTCCCACGTTACGTTTCTTATGAACGTATCTTAAATACGTTTATTTTCTACATATCTCTGCCATATATTGTCTTGCTTATAATAATGATAATAGTCATTTATAAATATCATTTAAGAGCACACATTTGAAATCAGTAGGCAAGGCTGTAATTTCGCCAGCTGTTACTCTCATGAGCGAGGCAGAAAATTATAGTTTTAACATGCCAAAAAGCTGCTGTGTCGTTTATTGCACCTCAAACATTAAAACAAATACAGAGTTACGTGTTTCTGTACTCCCTCTAAGAAGAAAGGACAATAAATGGCAAAGATATGTAGAAAATAAACGTATTTGAGATACTTTCATAACGAACGTAACGTGGGAGAAAATACGTTTCTAGCTAAACGTAATTGAGAATGCAGTTTAGTCCTGTGGGAACGTCATTTTTAGGATAGAGGGCTGCCATAATACATTCTGACGAAAATCACAAATTATTATGAATACAAATAAAATAAAAGAAGCCTCCCGTGAGCTACTACAAGCTATAAAGAAGATTTTAAAAACGTTTTATAGAATAAAAGCTCACTGCTGGACGTTGTAGAAATGCCTGTGTGCACCACGACAAAGGAGCCTCATTCACTTTACATTGGGGTTGTTTGCCTGGTGTAGACACGTAAATGTAGCAAAGTTCGTGACTCCACCAGGCAACGCGTTGTTAAGGAGTCGTGGTGGAGTCACGCATTCTGGTGAGATCAGGTTGGATAGACACGGTTCGCCACTGGTGTAGACCCAATAACCTGACCTGTTTAACAGCAGTATACATATGTGTGTGCATGTGTACAGTGCCTATAGCAACAGTTGGTGGGATCCTAATGGACCAAGTAAGTCAGGTGGCCGATGGTTCACCTAGCAAATTATGGATTGCAATGCATGGGTGATACACATTGCAAGAGAGGACGTCAGGGTTATCAAAGATGTTCAATTCGTCTGAGAACAGAAGTCAAAGAGTAAAGTAGACCACTGCAACTGCACTGAAGTCAATTGAGAATAATCTACCTTGCACAATGACCGAAAATAACTTTTGGAAAGCTGCATTTTAAGAACTCAAACCTTTTTGAGACATGCCTTTGGCTTGATGCCGGTATGACCTCACAAGAAAATGTGTTGGAAATCAGAATACAGTGGTGATCATCACAAATGGACGGGCTGTCAATATGTGTTTACATCCTTCTCAATCACAAGAAAACGGACCCATTGGGCTGGCAATTCCATTGACATGGCAGCTCAGAGACTGTTCTCAACAGAGAACCAACCATCGTTTTTTGGGTCAGAAACGGTTTTTAAAAATAAATGCTTTCCATGCAACCCCTTGCAGGCGTGAGAGTTATTTCTATATTTAAAAAAAAGGCCTCTCATTTTCTTTCTTTTATCATGCCAAGTTGGACATGTTCTTATGAGGCAGCTGTCACTTTGGTTTTAGTAGTTTCTACAGACCCTAGTACACCAGCAGATAAACACAGAATATTTTCAAAAGAAGTTACACCTTTCACACTCTGTCCTCTTTTTCTATTCTTTGATTGTTGTTGAGATGTTTAAAAGTCAGTATCATGTCATCAATTTAAATTATATTTGAAGCACCGTTCACCAAAGCCAGAGAGCCTCCAAACGGTGCAACCTTGTTTAACACTAGAAACGCCAACGGGTAAATTTTACCCGCAGCTGTTTTTTGATTGTATGTAACTTTTTTTCAATAACATATTAAAGTCTCCCAGTCCGTGACTTTTCCTGAAAGTTTGTTATGTAGCACCTTATGTTGTTAACAATTGTCAATATGAAGTCAGATTGAAAAAATCGTTTGACCACAAAGCTTCAATTAAGAAAACACAGGCCGGGTGGTCAGAACATGCCATTGGTGGTCATTGTCTCAACTTTCACTGCATTGAATCCAATCAGACTTCCTTTTGCGACTTGGGTCTCAATTTCCATTGAGAACATCCTATCACCCTGTTCAACCTTTCTGTCTGATGTGTTTAGCAAGGAGTGTGCTGTTCTCTCCAATGTGGCATCATCGGCTGTGGTGGTCACTTAGTACAGTGCTGAAGCTGTGTCTTTACTCACATGTATCAGTCTTTTTTAGAGTGTAATTATTCAAAATCAAAATAACCATTAAGTTTTGATGAATGGTACCATTTTTGGGATTAAGTGATGATCAAATCGCCCAAGGGCTCGGCGGCACACTCTGAGTAGGTAATCGCTTCTTTTCAGACAGCTCAAGGTACACCCAGGTGGCAAGGATGGCTTCCATTTTTTAAACTTCCATATGGGGAAAATGAAGACATTCACGCTGTCAGGCCTCCCCATTACCATCCTTCACTCTGCCGACCTTAACCCTCTCTTAATTAGCGCTCAGGTTCTTTTGTGTGGCCTGATCATGAATCCTTGGGTTGTGCTAGAAAACAGCACTTTGTTATGGTGAGTGCTCACACAGTCAGTGTAAGGACTCATCAATCCATGCTGAAACAAGACTTGGAGTCAATCCAGTGCCTGCACAGTGCAATTGTAAGGACACACTCACTCTGTTGGTATGGATGTGTGAGCATATGTTTATGTGTGTATGTTTATATAGATATATACTTTTTCGTTTTATGTGGAAATGCACTGCGAGGATTGCTTTTTTCTTTTATTTCGTTGTACCTGGTGCGATGAAAATAAAAGGCATTATATTCTATTCTATTCTATTCTGAAATACTTGTTATGTTTGAACCCGCTATTACCGGTAGTTGTTATTGGCCAAACGTGCCCTGTTGTTACCAGAAAATATGGAAGTCATTACAGATGGATGGAAGGATTTAAATCTTCAACGGCTTCAAAGGTCAGATTTAAATCATAAGCCAAACAAAAACTATTTTGAGCAGTGCATTTAGAAAAAGCATATCAGTTTGGACTTCTTAAAACGTAGAGAAAGTACTAAAGAGGTTATCAAAGAGAGGGAAAATCATGAATCATTTATAATATACATAACACAGTATAAATAACACATAACACATTCGTGTTGCCATCATTAGACCAAACTTTAAACAAACTTTATATGTGCCCTATTGTAAACAGACTGCATTTATATAACGCCACAAGGAGCAACTTGGGGCTGGGAATCAAACCCCTGACCTTCTGATTGGTGAACGATCAATTTATCTCCTGAGCCACATCTCCTTCCGTTAATTTTACGAGTGCAACATTTTAAACATTTGGTGAATCACGCCAAATAACGGAAAGGAAATAGAAAGATGGCGGATGGCGCAGACGTATTTCCCCTTTTTGAATGATGAAGCAAGTGTATCATCTAAAGTCCGTTCATACTGAAAGTCGAGCAAGCTTCTTGCTTTGTCTTATCCTTCAAATCAATAAAATGGTTGTGTTTATTGATCCCCAAACAGCTAGCCCCCAGTGCAGTTGGCTCACGGCTATTAACAGATACAGCGACTATGTGACAGTAGGGTTTCTGTTATTTCCCTCCAGTCTTTTTTCTTCCCCTCTTGTTTGTGAAGCAGGCCCTGGGGTAGCCTCTCAACATTTACTCTGTATGCAATCACTGCGCCTCTTAAATTTGCTTTGCGTTGTCTCAGTTGTCACAGTTGCTGTCATGAGTTGCAGGTAAATAGTTTGTCTGGAGGCTGATTGATCTCAGTGGTGAACTGACATTTTTAGAGCAGTATTTCTATACTGTAATAGTGCTGTATCAAAAGGTGATATGACTGGCAAGGGGCACAAGCCCCGCAGCTCATTATTTTCAGTTGGCCCCACCTGGCTATACTGCTGGGGGGTATACCGCCAGCCCATGATGCCTTAAAAGCAGAGGCCATAGTGAGAAATTGTCTGTTGCATTTTGAGTGTACGTATGCTGCCATCACTGGGATACAACATTAAACACTATTATGCTCATTTTAAGGTTTATTTACTGTCTCTACTGTGACATGTTTCCATGCTTTAATGTTCAACAAGGTCTTTATTTTTCTCAGACTGCCTGTGCTGCAGCACCTCTTTTCACCCTCTGTCTGAAACCAGAGCCCAGTCTGCTCTGATTGGTTAGCTGTCCAGCTCTGTTGTGATTGGTCAACCACCAACAGAAGCACAAGTGTTACATAGTGATATCATTGTGTTATGGAGGTAAACAAAGGAGTCCAATTGAGGTGTTTCAGGCAGCGGGGGAGTGTGTGAGAGAAACATTCACAGATCATTTATATGCACAAAAATCTGAAATATAACAAACTACAGGAAAGGGGAAATCACAAAACGCATAATAGGGCCCCTTTAATATGTATCCATCCTGATCTGAATTAGAATAATAATAATAAATGTTGGACATCTACTATTTTTTTTAAACCGTGATAGCACATGGCCAAAAGTCAAAACACAACAAATACGAAGCATTTGTTCCTTCATTGCCCGTGGTCTAACTTCCCACTAAATGCAATTAAAATGTGTAAAGTAGTGTTGACTAACTACCAAACAGTCAAAAACTAATTGAATCAATGACAAAACCTCCCTTGCTAAGGTCATTATACAAATAAGCAGAGTCCTGATGCTTTCAAAGGGACCCTCACAATTAAGCAATTCAGACATCATAGTAAATGTGTTTGCTTTTTTCACTATTTGTAGCATTAAAACACAAATCCCTCCTCTGGTTCGCCTTTATTCGTTATCTCTGCCACTCTTCTTTCATTTTTCTCAGCGGAGACAATTACTGCGTGGCAGGTCTTCATTTAACAAGTGCTGTTTCACGTGTAAGGATGAACACATGGCATTCTAATTACTGGCGAACAACAACGCAGCTTCCTCGCTGTTTTACTGGTTCTCCGATGCAGCCCTAATGTACCTGACAGAGAAGGCACACCAGACCTGAAATTACAGGGATTAATGTTCCCAAGACTAAACACTTCAAATGGGTTCTCTGAAGTGAGTGCCATGCAGGGGAGCAGGCAGAAAATCCACTTACGGCGTCGTTGCTTTGGCATTATTCACTCTTGAAAGCGCAGCATGTTTCAGCAAGCTTCGTTGATGAATGTGCGCTCCTTGCCAGGCAAACTTTAATTTGGAGTGTTTAGTGTTAGCTACACAATAATTGTCAGGAAAGAGGAAGGCAGAGGGGTGTTCCAAAGGACATAGCCTTTCAGTTGAAGCTATGAGAAAATATTAAATGGTTTCTTTGATCTAAGTACACTGCTTCTTGTTGAATAAACTGAATTATAGTAAAAACATTTAAAAGCAGAATATGAGGTATGATGGGATGTTTCGATGAGTGAACCGGCCATTTAAAACACTTATACCTAAGGGCCAAGGTTTAGCCTATTTTAGCGACACTTGAATACAAAACATATAATAAGGAATGTAAAGTCTTTCACAGAAGCAACTGGTCTAGGTACTCTATGAAAGAAAATGTTCCTGATACATTTTATACCACGATATATAATATATATATATACAATATAATGCTGGAAATTGAGGCAGGAAAAGAATGCAAGCTGTGTTCATGTCTAACCCACTACAAATGGGCCAAATTATGAATGAAAGGGTTCAAACAAAGAGCTAGCAGCAGGAAGAGACTTGTATAGAAAACGTTATGTTGGCATTTGCTAAATCTTTTTCAGCACATTTAAAGCTGCCATCTTCTTTATTTATATTGGGTTAGGGCAGTGGTTCTCAAACTTTTTCTGTCATTCCCCACTTTGAACAGGTGGGCCTTTTCAAGCCCCACCTGTCCCTCATCGCTCCAATCAAATGGTAGGCCAAGCTTAAAATTGTCAAATGTATCGTTCTATAACAACAATAATAATAATAATAACAACAATAATAATAATAATAACAGCAATAATAATTGGGAGGGGGGGCGCGGCTGTTCTTATGTTCTCTGAGGGGAGGCTCACCTACCCACACTTTGAAAACCCCTGCTGTAGAGGCTTCTCAATTCTTAAATTTCCCCTCCTCGACTCCCCTCCTCGAGACCACAGGAGATGCGAGCGGAGGACCGAGGAGGGGAAGCAGCAGACGTTTAAAGAAATGAGAACTACTCTCCTCTGAGCGGTCATATTAAAGCGACGTCCGTTCATTATTACGTGGCAACAGCTGCATCAGCTGTTGAGTGTTTTGTCACAGCGCTGTATTTTATCATCTCTGTTAGATCAGCTGAACATTGTTCCTCCACATATTTACTTTGAATTCATTGAGAGTGCGGTATAATGAGACAATAACAGGCTACAGATGCGGACACACACACACATATATTTATATAAATATATACAATTTAAGGTATGAGAGCACTCTCATAATAACGTAACACAATCAGAGACTGGATATATCCCCCCCTCTCTCTCTGGTCGCTGAAATGGGGAATTGAAATTACGGGCCAAAAGTTGTATTTACAAGTATTAAAAGTAAGACACCAAACCAACTGAGACCCGTCTGTCCGCCGCATCTACGCACTGTACAACACACACCTTCACACTGTACCACACACACACACACCTACACACTGTACCACACACACACACACACACACACACACACACACACACACACACACACACACACACACACACACACACACACACACACACACACACAGTACCACACACACCTGCAGCTCCTAAAGCATAATCAGGCTGCAGCCGTTATCGACTCTTTGTTTGTAGATATCTACTAAACTAAAGCAAATAAAGAGAGTAGGCCTGTTATACTGAGTGATATATATTATACACACTGCTCTGCGTTCTGCACGAACCTCACAGCTGTTCTCTCTGGAAACATCGCGACGCGATGAAAGCAGTTTCTAAAATAATATCCAGGGGATGCATGCAGAGCTGTCATTGGCTGAGATAAGTCCGGCCGTGCGTCACGCCTCCACCGTTCCCGAAAATGCATCCGCGGAGGAGCCGTGGAGGAACCATCAGTGTATCCTCGGTTAGAGCTCCTCCAGAGAGCCTCCTCGACGCTCGGTCCTCGGTCCTTGGTGAGTATTTAGAGAAATTAGATATCCTTCAAAATGGCGCGCTGAAATTCATTTCCGGGTCACTACCGGAGGACCGAGGAGTCGAGTAACAGACGCCGCAAACACCCGCCGTTGCGAGTCTCCGGCTGTAACAGTCCACTACCGCCCGCGAGAACCCAGGTTCGATTCCGGCCTGAGGTCCAAAAAATGTATTTAAAAAAATAAATAATAATCTTCCGATCATCGCGTCCATTCGCGACCCACCTATCACATCTCTGCACCCCATCAGTGGGGCGCGCCCTACACTTTTAGAAACGCTGGGTTAGGGTAAGGTTGTATTAGCAATGGGTCACATTAAAAAGTATATCTAAAAGGTGTAATTTGTAACGCACTATATGACTAGAATCACCTTTAAAGTTAATTGAACATCAAAGTAATTTAACTCATTGTTCTAGCAAATCTATGGTTTAAGGGGAACATTTAACAGCTTAATAGCCAGATATTTCCCTCAGGAGTTGGTGAAGACCAAAAACAGAGCTAAAAGGGGAGTGACTTTAATTTGCTAGTTGACTATAACATGGCTTCAAATGAATGTTGGTGATTCTTAACATTAACATTAGAAACATTCACCAACTTAATGAAACATGTGCAGCGTTAACTAAAAGCGTATTTAGGGTCCAAGTGTACATCTTCCGGTGGTCGACAGGGGAAAACGCGCAACAACGGCCCAAAACATCTATTAGGTGAAACAACCAGCAGTTTTACGAAGCGAATAAAAAATATATGCAAATGTGGAATCATCTTCACCATCTTGACAACACATTCGCAGCATTTAGAAAACATTTTCCAATTCAAGAAATATGCGCAGCGTTTACTGAAAGCAAACAAAATGCTATCCAAATAAATTATACAAGAAGCTCAAAACACAACGGAAACCAGGGGACACTAAAAGGTGATCAACAGCTAGCCACCGTTGTGCTGGATAGCTAATGTGCTAATGTGTGAATTTTAGCTTCCTTGAGCAAATGGCACTTTAGCATGAATAATGTAAATGTAGAGCACTTAAAAGATTGGATAAATTGCTTTATAAATACAGCCCATTACCATAGTGAAATGAATTTCAATGGGACAGAGAACTTGCAAGTAATTTAGAGTTCTTACCATGATATTACATTAGACATATACCTTTTACATTGAAAGATCATATGAATTACATGAAATTGTAGTGAAGAGCTCCTGTAGAAAGCTTGTATGTGGTGTCAGATTAAATGAATAAAAGGTTACAACATATGGACCTTATCCATCAAATCCACTGCTCATCCAACCTATCTACTGTCATGAAATGGAGTACATTTCCCTCCATCTTGGTGCTGTAACTGTCTTTAAACTTCAGCATCCTCCTTGTCACTTACCTCTGCAAATGGCTATATTTTCATCCCCGGGGGTTTATTTATGTTGATTTAGTAGTACTTGTTTGTTGGAGTAAGCCAAAAATGTATGTAGTCTGTCATGCAGTTTAAACAAGCTATCAGTGTCCTTGTGCACACAATGGGGAATTTCCTAGTTGTCTTTATCTGAAGTATATTTTTGACAACCCTTAATTCACTTGTTTTGTTTATTCAGTCCATAGATTCAGTCCCAAAGGTGACCAACTGGTCATTCATATGCATGTGAAATCTATGTAAACCGAGATATGTTTATTCATATAGGAAGATGGTGTTTATATAATTTGATGATAGGGAAATTATTTTAGAAAAATTCAGATATTTTCAATTTTAAGCCTTTTAAAAGTATGTGCTTTATTTATAAATGTTTACAGGGACTGGCCCCCCCTCCCTTAGGGGAATTCCTCAACCAAAAAACACACTGGACGCTGCACTAGGTCAAAAACCAGAGGAGACTGTGAAGTCCACCACAGACGGACCACTTTTGGACAAAATCTCCTCTCCATTAAAGGCAGCTCATTGTGGAATAGCCTCCCAACTGAGATACGGGATTGTCCCACTCTCAATAGCTTCAAAGGTCAACTCAAAGAATGGTTGAGAAACAAACAGACGTGCAATCACCGCTAAATGCACTTTAACACAGGGGTATCTCCTCTTGCACTTGTAGCTCTTGTATCTTCTCTTGCACTTTATATGTCGTAGCTGCTATATTGTACTGCCATGTGGTAAATACTCGTGTATGCTACTCTTGCTCTTTTGCGCTTTTTGCATGTATTTTGTTTTTGCTATGTTTGTAAAATGTAATTTTCTCAAATGTTTTATGAGGGACTGCGGATGGAAATTAGCTCAAAGCTAAATCTGGCACTGTTACGCTTGACACATTTTAACGTTTTAAGTGTTCATTACTGTGCATTGTCCCTCCCAAATTAACGATTATATTAAATAAAAATAAATAAAATAGAACATCAGAAATGTATGGTGTGCGTGAATAAGAAAATGTTTTTGTGTTATTTAACCATAGTTTCTCGACTTTTACTTTTTCTCACAGACTGTCACTGTCAGACAGACAAGAAATCTAAACATATTTAATCCAATTAACCTTTTGTATTGTGGTTGAATGCAGAAAGAAATACGTACAACACCTGTTGTGACAACAATAACTGCAAGAGATTCTGTCAAAGGAAAGAGTTGTGTCTCCTATAAACACCACCTATTGTTGCTGAATTTATTGTGAAATCATTGTCAGTGGAACTTGTCTGCTTCCAATACAATAGATAGGTCTCTGTTTGAAAGTTACATTAAAAGTTTGAACTTTTCTACATACATTTCACTTTCTTACTGAGGTTAAGATGAAAAGATTGATACCTCACTTCACATATCTTTGTGCCAATTAAAAAGAGCGCATCAGCATGTGGCTAGCTTAGCTTAGCATGACTGGTAACACAGGAAAACAGCTAGCTGGCCATGTCCGAAAACAGCTGATGGGTTAATTTGACTGTTACATTCCATTGAAGTTGATAAACAGTAAGAAGGGAATGAAAGAAAGGCTTCATTGGTTGAAACAAAACAATCATAAAAATACCATAACAGAATTTGTTTGACAAATAGTGTAGGCGGGTGAGTTACACTTCTCATTGTAAACGTATAAAGTATAGCACTGAAAGAAGCAACACTTATTATGCTAACATTGTTCAATAGATAACCGCTGTGACGCGTCGTAAAACCCGGAAGTAAACTTCTTCCGGTTCCTTCGTGAAAAACCAATGCGAATTCTCCATAGGATTTTGGAAAATAGCTCGAAATAAGGTCTGTGGTTGACACACATTTAAGAGAGGGATCACGTTTTGTTCAGCCGGATAATCTCCACATGTCAACCCTACTTTTATAATTTTTGAATCATAAATCTATTCGCCAAAAGTCAAATGCTAACGTTATGCTATAAACGACCTACAAGCCAGTACAGCACCGTCGCACGACTTCAATGTCACGCCAACTTAAGATCGTTTCGACTTGCACTGAAACTGCACTTTGAACACTTTAAATATATTAACATTTTAAACTATATACCCCGGTTATCTAGGCCCTTTTTGTTTTGTTTAATGTATACCACGTTTATCTAGGCCCTTTTTTGTTTTGTTTTATGTATACATGTCACACAGTGGGAAACGATATTTTGATATTTCTGGATGTATAACACATGTAGAATTTTTGACAATAAAGCAGACTTTGACTTTCGCGCGCTTGCATATTTTAACAAAGCTTTTCATTTTAGCCACATTGAATTTAACTAGAAGTCATGGCTGTGTCATATTACCAGTCTGATATCGTTTTACAAAGATGACAAGAAGAGTGTAGATAGAGGAGAGAACCACTACAAGTCAGGACACGTAAAACAGTGCAGCCTAGATGAAGGTGTGCTTATCGGTGTTGTCAGGGCTAGCATGAGGGACAAGGTTTATAGTGTCGGTGAGTAGTGAGAGCAAGAGTACCGTTAACCTAGAGTTAATTTATTCACATTAATTTCCATCAACAAATCAATTGTATGTGTCACATGAAATCTTTATTAGGCAAGGCAAGGCAAGTTTATTTATATAGCACTTTTCAACACAAGGCAATTCAAAGTGAAAATTGAACTAAAGAAATAAATGGTAGATTAATCCATATTGAAAATAGGTGTCAGCTGCTACACTAATTATAATAGTTATTACTTACTTACTTATGTTGCGGTCTTTTCAGCAGCGCCATCTCTAAAACGGCGATACAGTCACTACCCATCATTTACATTTCACCGTGACATGGACAAAAATGTAACGTCAGCTTACCTCATGGCACGAATCCAGACTCTCCTTTGGGAAACGATAGAACAAGCACGTTTCATGCGAAGACCTGTGGCTACAACCCGGAGCAAAGCAACAAACCATTGCGTAGCTAACTAGTAGCGCTAGCTTTAGCTAACATTAGCTAACGAAATGAACTGCCGAGTAAAATTGGAAAACACTGGTAATTAATTATTCTATAATATGTAAAACTACGGTGTTAAAAACGACAATTTCAAAAATGCAGATTCTAATGGTCAGATATAGATATACAGATACTAAAGATAGGCAGGTACTTGCTTTCAAGAAGAACACAGGGGAAAACAAACTTAGCGGGAGTGTTTACGTGTTTGGCGTAATGACGTAAAACGGCCTCGACAATTTCTGTAGTCCTATTCAGCCACTCGGTAACAACCATCGTTTTTCAGACACGTAAACTCTTCAAAAATCCCCAGTGGGGTCACTGCTGATGTATTTAATGTCGTAGAACAAAACGTGATTTATCTCTTAAATTTGTGTCAACCACAGACCTTATTTCGAGCTATTTTCCAAAACCCTATGGAAAAAATGCATTGCTTTTTGACGAAGGAACCGGAAGTGCTAAAAATGCTAACTTACTTCCGGGTTTTACGACGCATCACTGCGGTTCTCTATTATATTATTTTCTCAAAGTGTATGTCTGTGTGCTTGTATTTGTCAAATAAACCCTGAAGAAACAGCAGAGCCAGAAATAACATTTTTGAATGTTTTGCTCTTTGAACTGACAGAAGTAAAATACGAAACAGAGCTTGTATGACAACAAATACATCTGTGATGAGGCTCTGAAATGTAAGCAGTTGTCTTGATATCTGTGAAAGAGCAACCCTTTAGCCGCTGGATTTCCAGTGAAAGAATCTACCACAAGAGGAGGTAGAGTTTCAAACCATGTTGACTTTATTTATGAAAACGCCACAAGAGAACAGACAGCAAGCATGTAGGTGTTCACCACTCTCTGTAGGTGTTCACCCCTTCCTCTCCGACTGAAGACTAGCTCATTTATAGAGGATCTTCCAAGGATGTAATTGGGAGAAACCATTCACAGGTAATGATCATAAAACCACATGTCTTTATGAGATAATTGTCATAAAGAATGACATAAAGAATATTCGCAATATCATGTTCATAGCATTACCAGTTGTTTATAGCCATCTGTTCATTTAACCCAAACAAACAGCCGACCAGAATAAATATAAATACATTCCCAACTAAAACAGAAACCCCTGCGCCTATCTCGCCACTTGGTTCGTCCCGGAACCTTCTTTGTCAGTGTTTGTTTTCCCGAGGACCTTTTGGCCGAACACACTGGAGCGGACGGACACAGGACGAGACAGCATGGGTAAGTGATCACTTATATTAGTGATGGCAAAATGAAGCTTTGAGTTAAGCATCGAACCACTTGGACAATTGTGTCGGAAATAGGTTCATTTCTTGAAGTTTCAGTTACAGCGACCTTTCCTGGCGAAGTGCAAGGCTGCAGCGGGTTTAACGTATCTTTGCCTTGAAAAATATTCGATGCACACACATACTAAGACTGCATATCATGTTCTATTTGCAATTAAAGATTGATTATTGGGTTATTGAGAAGAGACTAGAGAGTGCTGGACATTTTTTTGGGCGGAGAGGGCCTTTTATCAGTCATTAAAGTATTAAAGTTGAAAAGCAATGATTAAAAGTTCATCCGTTCCGGGCTGTGAACAGGCTGCGCGGAGGACAACGCCGCATTCGGGCCGCCGGCTCTATCCACTGGGCTATCTATTCCTTGAACTATACTGAACTGTTTTTCTATTCCTCATAATTGTTTTTTTGTTCAAAACTTCTCCACATTTCGTAGTGTTTCCCGAGCCAGAACGACCGATCTTTCTTCCTGGCTGGCTCTATAATGATACAATTCAAATGCAATACCAACAACAACTCAACAGCAACAACGCAAACTACGACAACAACCCACACATTGCGCATTGTTTAGAGCGGTTATGAAGTGTTGAAGTATTCAAATTCGAAACTGTTTCAACCTGTCACCTGTCAGAATCGAGATGAGGCAGTGCATTGAATCACCTGATTGGACGGCGAACCAGTGAGTTCATTCATTCAGGAAATGAAGGAGTTGCTGGTTCGGACGTCACATGTCACATGATTTGAAGCAAGCTTCGAATCACTGCTTCTATGGAATAGGAAGTCCAGGGTTGAAGCTCCGTTTGAAGCTCCAGTGTCAAACTGCCATCACTAACTTATATAATGAATGCAACTTTAACGTCATGATATATACACACGCTCAAACATATATTTGCACACAATGATTATTCTCAACCGCTGTCATCCTTACACAAGCATAAACACTTTCGGAGCTCCCGCTAACTCCCATCTCTTTTCAGGTGGAGTCGAGGACCCGACCAGCATCTGCCAGATGACATTTCAATTAATACGGTTTAATCATTTAATAAATACTCCATCAATAAATAGTATAAATTATATAAACATTTGCAAAAATGCAATGCCAAACTTTACTGTGCAAATCACGCTAATAAAGTGCAAACTGTTCTCTAAAGTGCTGAGTGACATTATTTCTGTTCAAAGGGAAGCTGTTTCATAAAGTGCAAACCCACATGTGCAATATTACAAGGGCCAAAAGTCGTCAGTCCATTGTAACGAAGTTACCTTCATTACAATATCTAAACATGTTTTTTTTTCTTTGGTTGATTTTTTTCCCCCATGCATTTGTGTGCCTCAGTTTTAGATGGAAGATCAGTAGAGGTACACAAGTAGGAGTATAAGTTGAAGATCAGTAGGGTTACACATGTTCTTCTTTCAAGATGGTCAGTTGCCAACACCAGTTTGTCTACTGTCACTATTAAGACTGAGCTGAGAATGATGTTGAATCATGTTTGCAGTTGGGTAAAAAATGAAAACAAGCTGCGAACAGAGTAAGATGTTCTGACTATGTAGTCAGGAAAAAGACTAATTTGTAAGACAGCAAATGTCAGAACAAAAAACAGAGTATGGCAGCTTTTTACAATATTGTACAAAAGACAAATGTGGCCCAGAATCCCAACCATTGCAGCACAATGACCTCAA
This sequence comes from Notothenia rossii, assembly GCF_949606895.1. Classification (NCBI taxonomy): domain Eukaryota; kingdom Metazoa; phylum Chordata; class Actinopteri; order Perciformes; family Nototheniidae; genus Notothenia; species Notothenia rossii. The sequence goes on along the minus strand of NC_136904.1, from coordinate 37,415,674 downwards.
ACCTTTTATCATAGTATACAAATGCACAATGTATAAATAGCATTTTTCTCAATGAGAAAATAAAATAACACTCATGGCATGGAACATTATCATTTTGCAGAAATGTGAAGAGCTTAAAAGAAGTCTGTTTCTGCTTCATTACAAAGGGGCTCATGTACAGGTTTGTGACTGCAGATTGGATGTAATTTGCATTTGCAGTTTCATCACTCTACAGGACTGTAATGCCTTGCTAATAATGCCTGGAGAAGTGGGTGATGAAAGAAAGCTTGGAGGAAAAATCCAGAATTTGGGGAAATGTGATTGTGAGTTAAATTTTGTACAGGCTAAAGACACAAACATGGACATAACAATAACATATAGGAGATGACATTCCCACCTCAGACAAAAACAGAAGAAATAAAGATACAGTCAGTAGGATCATTTCACAAACAAAAATAGGCAAGCATATTTATTGTTCCTTTAATCTCACTCTTCGTTAGAGCTCACTATTTCCCATTTCATGGCGTGTTGAACCACCCTTTGATTTTTTGTGGCAATAATTTTTTTCCAAAGAAATTGTATTTTTAATCTACTCTTCAAACACCTTAAATTAAGATTACTCCTTGATTGACTTTTAAACATTTGTATTTTAGCCAGAAGAATAGTTATATTTATTAACTGTGTGCGGTCTTCATCTAAAAGCCCAAATCAAATATTAAAGGGTGTAAATGTAAATTCAATATTTGCCGCCAAATAATTTGCAAAACATTATGTTTTATGTGGAAACATTTAGTTATTAAGATTTTTTTAAATGTTAACCTCTTTTCCTTTCTCTTTGTCGATCCTCCTTAGCAACGCTCATTACAGTCCTTGACAGCGGTCTGTTCTACTGGATTTACAACGTGTCACATGTTCTGAATTGACCAATCAGAATCGATTATTTAGCCTCCGTATTGTTTATGGTTGAATGTGGGCTGCGAAAAAAATGTTGATTCTTAAGTGGGCCCTGAGTTGAAAAAGGTTGGGAACCGCTGCGTTAGTTGACAAGACCTATACCAATCACATGTCTTTTCCTTTAAATATAAAGCTATACCGCCGGGATATAATTAGCATAGCATTGCATAGCATAGTGTGAGCATAGCCTAGCATACTATAAAGACAAGGTTTTCTTTTTCTCTTTCCAGGGCTAATTTGAAATAGTTTTCATCATCATAACCGGTAAATAATACAGATAGTCCTGAACAAATAGTCATGTACTGAACTCCCAGTGCTTGCAATTCATTTTGTCAACAGGCTACGCTAAGCTTCTGCTTTCTCCTTGTGTTTAGCCAAAAGCCATGAGTGTTATATCAAGCTTTGGGCTTAAAGGAGTTTTTAAAAAATCCAAAGGATTGACAGTCTACTGCTTTAACAATGGGTCTGTTTTATTCAAGTGACCCAGTGAGCAATGGCAGAGACAGTATAATAGGGGCAGCGAAGCTTACCTCGGTACACACTCTGATCCTGTGTCTCACACTTGTATTGTTTTTGGATGCTTGTTTGTTTATAGAAGCTTCTTTCCCGTAGTGTGAGCCTGATGTAAGTCTCTCCTTCTAACAGTACCAGAGGAAATACTAGCAGTTTACAGCACACTTCGGCCCAACTGCCTAGAGGCAAACACCGGGAGGGAGAAAGTGACACGTTGGGGCTCCAGGTCCAGGATGCACACGCACCACTGCTCCCGGCACTACATGACACAAGCATAGTAGGCCTGTTATCCAAAAACAACGAGCACAGTTACAGGAAGCAGGTAACCTCAAGGAGGTGCTGGATTCCACAAAAACAACGTCTTGCTGAATACATCCGAAACTCTTGAACTCATTGCTGATTTCAGACCCACCAAAATCTTCCATACGTATATGACCATCGCAGACCTACATTTCTTGGCATATATTTAATACACTTATATGTAATTTTAATTTTGAACAATACACCTAAAAAAACTCAGCTGAGACTGTGTTTCCTTAGGCAACTTGCCAAAGTTAGTTTTAAACAGCAATTATTATATACATCTCATCAATACTTATTTAACAATTAGTAGCATTTACACTCCCAAAAAAACAATCCTTGAAAATCATAGGCTCCATTAATGGAAAATCCAATCTGAATCCAAGCAAACACATAATGAATATGGCAGATTAAATTATAACAGATGACATGCAACGGCATTACTTAATAACAAAAAGATATGAAAGGTAACTATATTTCCTTACAGTTACATCAAAAATATGTTATCAGATCACATGATTGGGAGAATTTAATTAAGCACATGCGCACACAAAGGAACACAACACCCAGATTATCACGTCTCGATTGAAACCATACTGTAGATAGATAATCTCCCAGATTATCATTGTGTAATTATTGTAACTAACATTAATATTTTTAATGTGTCATATACTGTATAGGTTATCCAAAAGTAACAAAGATATCAGGTAACAATACTTTTAGTTATAAGTAACTACTAATTGTAACAAAATAAAATGTGTTTAAGTAGCCCTCTCAACCCTTGTTATAAGGTATCCCACCCAGTATACTATCTGTATTATCATAGTAGGCGCGACATGTTTATGCAAACGTTTTAGGAAACACTTATTTCCTGTTGCAATAAATACTGGTTTATTCGACACTGCACATTGTATTGGGAATGATTCAGCTCTCAATGTTTATTTCCACTTAACATTTGGTCATATGTCCATGAAAATGAGCAGAAACGACAGTAAGCCAGCATGCACAAGACAACACTCTAGAATCCTAATTCACCCACTGTTTATGTTATTGTTTACACATGTTCTTTTCATGCTGTGGCATGTCAAAATGTTTTCTGTTGAAAAAGACCTATGGTGAACCACCCCTGATTTACTATAGGAGTTTACTCCTTCAGTCCGCTGCTATCTCGGGCTAACCATTAAATCATGGTGCTTTTTCAGCATTTCTGGCTTTAGGGCATGTGTTTTATCTTCTCCGAAAACGTTATATTGTTTTTGACAATCATAAATACAAGCCAAATCATCACGGCTCAGCCCTCCCCTCCTTTTCTTTCACATTCTCCTCCCATCTTTCAGACTCTGCACCTCAGCCAAGGTTATCTCTTCCATCGATTCTTATCATCAGCTTTTCAATTGATCTATTACCCCTTCACCCCACCTACTTAATGCTTGCTTGATTAATTATTGTCCCCCAAAGGGCTGGGAGTGGAGAGGATGCCAGTAAGAATTCTCCAGATTAAGATGAATTTTTATTGTGTTTGTTCCCCGAGTGTCGGAGCACAGCAATTTGTGTTGAAACGCGTTGAATTTAGAGAAGCTGAACTGGGTTGGTACCACCTTTATTGATACCTGGTGTTATGGTGGCCAACAGTGGCAAATGTGGTACAACAGCCAAAACACTTACATTAAGAGAAACCAAGACACGCTGCACTTTTAAAAGCGATGCAAACATATAACAGCAAAGTGCCAAATCAGATGCAAAGGAAGGGCCATCTACAACACATGCATACATACTTGCCAACCTTTAGACCTCAGAAATCGGGAGCATTTCAAAATGCAAAATTGGGGGGGGGGGGGATGCTAGTGGATCGCCGGAGCTGTTAGATTAACATTAACATGCTTATTGTAGTTGTAAGTGCACTGCCTTGCGGCCTGTAGCACCGTCCTTGATGGAGCATATGTGTGGGCTGGACCTGTATTTTACAGGAAAGGAGTGAGCAGAGAGTAGAGTAGTTGTCGATTCTTTTTCTGTTTTCTGTGAATATCTGCCTCACCACCCTCTCAGACTTTGAGTTGCGCGCGCTACTAAAGAGAC